>NW_028188627.1:0-344643 GCF_978046115.1 Saccoglossus kowalevskii | reverse complement strand
AAAGTACTGAAAAGAGTGGCAAAGTACTGAAAAGTTGTGGCAAAGTCGTGGCAAAGTACTGAAAAGTGTGGCAAAGTACTGAAAAGTAGTGGCAAAGTGCTGAAAAGTGTGGCAAAGTACTGAAAAGTTGTGGCAAAGTGCTGAAAAGTGTGGCAAAGTACTGAAAAGTTGTGGCAAAGTACTGAAAAGTAGTGGCAAAGTACTGAAAAGTCGTGGCAAAGTACTGAAAAGTGTGGCAAAGTACTGAAGAGTTGTGGCAAAGTCGTGGCAAAGTACTCAAAAGAGTGGCAAAGTGCTGCAAAGTCGTGGCAAAGTACTGAAAAGTGTGGCAAAGTACTGAAAAGTTTGGGCAAAGTGCTGAAAAGTGTGGCAAAGTGCTGCAAAGTCGTGGCAAAGTGCTGAAAAGTGTGGCAAAGGACTGAAAAGTTGTGGCAAAGTGCTGAAAAGTGTGGCAAAGTACTGAAAAGTAGTGGCGAAGTGCTGAAAAGTCGTGGCAAAGTACTGAAAAGTGTGGCAAAGTACTGAAAAGTTGTGGCAAAGTCGTGGCAAAGTACTGAAAAGTGTGGCAAAGTACTGAAAAGTTGTCGCGAGTGCTGAAAAGTCGTGGCAATGTACTGAAAAGTGTGGCAAAGTACTGACAATTTGTGGCAAAGTGCTGAAAAGTCGTGGCAAAGTCGTGGCAATGTACTGAAAAGTTGTGGCAAAGTGCTGAAAAGTCGTGGCAAAGTACTGAAAAGTGTGGCAAAGTACTGAAGAGTTGTGGCAAATTCGTGACAAAGTACTGAAAAAAGTGGCAAAGTGCTGCAAAGTCGTGGCAAAGAACTGAAAAGTGTGGCAAAGTACTGAAAAGTTGTTGCAAAGTGCTGAAAAGTGTGGCAAAGTGCTGCAAAGTCGTGGCAAAGTACTGAAAAGTGTGGCAAAGTACTGAAAAGTTGTGCCTAGTGCTGAAAAGTTGTGGCGAGTGCAGAAAAGTCGTGGCAATGTACTGAAAAGTGTGGCAAAGTACTGACAATTTTTGGCAAAGTGCTGAAAAGTCGTGGCAAAGTCGTGGCAAAGTACTGAAAAGTTGTGGCAAAGTGCTGAAAAGTCGTGGCAAAGTACTGAAAATTGTGGCAAAGTACTGAAGAGTTGTGGCAAATTCGTGGCAAAGTACTGAAAAGAGTGGCAAAGTGCTGCAAAGTCGTGGCAAAGAACTGAAAAGTGTGGCAAAGTACTGAAAAGTTGTTGCAAAGTGCTGAAAAGTGTGGCAAAGTGCTGCAAAGTCGTGGCAAAGTACTGAAAAGTGTGGCAAAGTACTGAAAAGTTGTGGCAAAGTACTGAAAAGTCGTGGCAATGTACTGAAAAGTGTGGCAAAGTACTGACAATTTGTGGCAAAGTGCTGAAAAGTCGTGGCAAAGTCGTGGCAAAGTACTGAAAAGTTGTGGCAAAGTGCTGAAAAGTCGTGGCAAAGTACTGAAAAGTGTGGCAAAGTACTGAAGAGTTGTGGCAAATTCGTGGCAAAGTACTGAAAAGAGTGGCAAAGTGCTGCAAAGTCGTGGCAAAGAACTGAAAAGTGTGGCAAAGTACTGAAAAGTTGTTGCAAAGTGCTGAAAAGTGTGGCAAAGTGCTGCAAAGTCGTGGCAAAGTACTGAAAAGTGTGGCAAAGTACTGAAAAGTAGTGCCTAGTGCTGAAAAGTCGTGGCAAAGTACTGAAAAGTGTAGCAAAGTACTGAAAAGTTGTGGCAAAGTCGTGGCAAAGTACTGAAAAGAGTGGCAAAGTACTGAAAAGTTGTGGCAAAGTCGTGGCAAAGTGCTGAAAAGTGTGGCAAAGTACTGAAAAGTTGTGGCAAAGTGCTGAAAAGTAGTGGCAAAGTACTGAAAAGTCGTGGCAAAGTACTGAAAAGTGTGGCAAAGTACTGAAGAGTTGTGGCAAAGTCGTGGCAAAGTACTGAAAAGAGTGGCAAAGTGCTGCAAAGTCGTGGCATGGTACTGAAAAGTGTGGCAAAGTACTGAAAAGTTGTGGCAAAGTGCTGAAAAGTGTGGCAAAGTGCTGCAAATTCGTGGCAAAGTGCTGAAAAGTGTGGCAAAGGACTGAAAAGTTGTGGCAAAGTGCTGAAAAGTGTGGCAAAGTACTCAAAAGTAGTGGCGAAGTGCTGAAAAGTCGTGGCAAAATACTGAAAAGTGTGGCAAAGTACTGAAAAGTTGTGGCAAAGTCGTGGCAAAGTACTGAAAAGAGTGGCAAAGTACTGAAAAGTTGTGGCAAAGTCGTGGCAAAGTACTGAAAACTGTGGCAAAGTACTGAAAAGTTGTGGCGAAGTGCTGAAAAGTCGTGGCAATGTACTGAAACGTGTGGCAAAGTACTGAAAAGTTGTGGCAAAGTGCTGAAAAGTCGTGGCAAAGTCGTGGCAAAGTACTGAAAAGTGTGGCAAAGTACTGAAAAGTTGTGGCAAAGTGCTGAAAAGTGTGGCAAAGTGCTGCAAAGTCGTGGCAAAGTACTGAAAAGTGTGGCAAAGTAATGAAAAGTTGTGGCAAAGTACTGAAAAGTGTGGCAAAGTACTGAAAAGTAGTGGCGAAGTGCTGAAAAGTCGTGGCAAAGTACTGAAAAGTGTGCAAAGTACTGAAAAGTTGTGGCAAAGTCGTGGCAAAGTACTGAAAAGAGTGGCAAAGTACTGAAAAGTTGTGGCAAAGTCGTGGCAAAGTACTGAAAAGTGTGGCAAAGTACTGAAATTTTGTGGCGAAGTGCTGAAAAGTCGTGGCAAAGTACTGAAAAGTGTGGCAAAGTACTGAAAAGTAGTGGCAAAGTGCTGAAAAGTGTGGCAAAGTACTGAAAAGTTGTGGCAAAGTGCTGAAAAGTGTGGCAAAGTACTGAAAAGTTGTGGCAAAGTGCTGAAAAGTAGTGGCAAAGTACTGAAAAGTCGTGGCAAAGTACTGAAAAGTGTGGCAAAGTACTGAAGAGTTGTGGCAAAGTCGTGGCAAAGTACTGAAAAGAGTGGCAAAGTGCTGCAAAGTCGTGGCAAAGTGCTGAAAAGTGTGGCAAAGGACTGAAAAGTTGTGGCAAAGTGCTGAAAAGTGTGGCAAAGTGCTGCAAAGTCGTGGCAAAAGCTGAAAAGTGTGGCATAGGACTGAAAAGTTGTGGCAAAGTGCTGAAAAGTGTGGCAAAGTACTGAAAAGTTTCGGCAAAGTCGTGGCAAAGTACTGAAAAGAGTGGCAAAGTACTGAAAAGTTGTGGCATAGTCGTGGCAAAGTACTGAAAAGTGTGGCAAAGTACTGAAATGTTGTGGCGAAGTGCTGAAAAGTCGTGGCAATGTACTGAAAAGTGTGGCAAAGTACTGAAAAGTTGTGGGAAGTGCTGAAACGTCGTGGCAAAGTACTGAAAGGTGTGGCAAAGTACTGAAAAGTAGTGGCAAAGTGCTGAAAAGTGTGGCAAAGTACTGAAATGTTGTGGCAAAGTGCTGAAAAGTGTGGCAAAGTACTGAAAAGTTGTGGCAAAGTGCTGAAAAGTAGTGGCAAAGTACTGAAAAGTCGTGGGCAAGTACTGAAAAGTGTGGCAAAGTACTGAAGAGTTGTGGCAAAGTCGTGGCAAAGTACTGAAAAGAGTGGCAAAGTGCTGCAAAGTCGTGGCATGGTACTGAAAAGTGTGGCAAAGTAATGAAAAGTTGTGGCAAAGTGCTGCAAAGTCGTGGCAAAGTGCTGAAAAGTGTGGCAAAGGACTGAAAATTTGTGGCAAAGTGCTGAAAAGTGTGGCAAAGTGCTGCAAGTCGTGGCAAAAGCTGAAAAGTGTGGCATAGGACTGAAAAGTTGTGGCAAAGTGCTGAAAAGTGTGGCAAAGTACTGAAAAGTAGTGGCGAAGTGCTGAAAAGTCGTGGCAAATTACTGAAAAGTGTGGCAAAGTACTGAAAAGTTGTGGCAAAGTCGTGGCAAAGTACTGAAAAGAGTGGCAAAGTACTGAAAAGTTGTGGCAAAGTCGTGGCAAAGTACTGAAAAGTGTGGCAAAGTACTGAAAAGTTGTGGCGAAGTGCTGAAAAGTCGTGGCAATGTACTGAAAAGTGTGGCAAAGTACTGAAAAGTTGTGGCGAAGTGCTGAAACGTCGTGGCAAAGTACTGAAAAGTGTGGCAAAGTACTGAAAAGTTGTGGCAAAGTGCTGAAAAGTCGTGGCAAAGTACTGAAAAGTCGTGGCAAAGTACTGAAAAGTGTGGCAAAGTACTGAAGAGTTGTGGCAAAGTCGTGGCAAAGTACTGAAAAGAGTGGCAAAGTGCTGCAAAGTCATGGCAAAGTAATGAAAAGTTGTGGGAAAGTGTTGAAAACTAGTGGCAAAGTACTGAAAAGTCGTGGCAAAGTACTGAAAAGTGTGGCAAAGTACTGAAGAGTTGTGGCAAAGTCGTGGCAAAGTACTGAAAAGAGTGGCAAAGTGCTGCAAAGTCGTGGCAAAGTACTGAAAAGTGTGGCAAAGTACTGAAAAGTTGTGGCAAAGTGCTGAAAAGTGTGGCAAAGTGCTGCAAAGTCGTGGCAAAGTGCTGAAAAGTGTGGCAAAGTACTGAAACGTTGTGGCGAGTGATGAAAAGTCGTGGCAATGTACTGAAAAGTGTGGCAAAGTACTGAAAAGTTGTGGCAAAGTGCTGAAAAGTCGTGGCAAAGTCGTGGCAAAGTACTGAAAAGTGTGGCAAAGTACTGAAAAGTTGTGGCAAAGTGCTGAAAAGTCGTGGCAAAGTACTGAAAAGTGTGGCAAAGTACTGAAGAGTTGTGGCAAATTCGTGGCAAAGTACTGAAAAGAGTGGCAAAGTGCTGCAAAGTCGTGGCAAAGTACTGAAAAGTGTGGCAAAGTACTGAAAAGTTGTGTCAAAGTACTGAAAAGTGTGGCAAAGTGCTGAAAAGTGTGGCAAAGTACTGAAAAGTTGTGGCAAAGTGCTGAAAAGTGTGGCAAAGTACAGAAAAGTTGTGGCAAAGTTCTGAAAAGTAGTGGCAAAGTATTGAAAAGTCGTGGCAAAGTCGTGGCAAAGTACTGAAAAGTGTGACAAAGTACTGAAAAGTTGTGGCAAAGTGCTGAAAAGTAGTGGCAAAGTACTGAAAAGTGTGGCAAAGTACTGAAGAGTTGTGGCAAAGTCGTGGCAAAGTACTGAAAAGAGTGGCAAAGTGCTGCAAAGTCGTGGCAAAGAACTGAAAAGTGTGGCAAAGTACTGAAAAGTTGTTGCAAAGTGCTGAAAAGTGTGGCAAAGTGCTGCAAAGTCGTGGCAAAGTAATGAAAAGTGTTGCAAAGTACTGAAAAGTTGTGGCAAAGTAATGAAAAGTGTAGCAAAGTACTGAAAAGTAGTGGCGAAGTGCTGAAAAGTCGTGGCAAAGTACTGAAAAGTGTGGCAAAGTGCTGAAAAGTGTGGCAAAGGACTGAAAAGTTGTGGCAAAGTGCTGAAAAGTGTGGCAAAGTACTGAAAAGTAGTGGCGAAGTGCTGAAAAGTCGTGGCAAAGTACTGAAAAGTGTGGCAAAGTACTGAAAAGTTGTGGCAAAGTCGTGGCAAAGTACTGAAAAGAGTGGCAAAGTACTGAAAAGTTGTGGCAAAGTCGTGGCAAAGTACTGAAAAGAGTGGCAAAGTGCTGCAAAGTCGTGGCATGGTACTGAAAAGTGTGGCAAAGTACTGAAAAGTTGTGGCAAAGTGCTGCAAAGTCGTGGCAAAGTGCTGAAAAGTGTGGCAAAGGACTGAAAATTTGTGGCAAAGTGCTGAAAAGTGTGGCAAACTGCTGCAAGTCGTGGCAAAAGCTGAAAAGTGTGGCATAGGACTGAAAAGTTGTGGCAAAGTGCTGAAAAGTGTGGCAAAGTACTGAAAAGTAGTGGCGAAGTCTGAAAAGTCGTGGCAAATTACTGAAAAGTGTGGCAAAGTACTGAAAAGTTGTGGCAAAGTCGTGGCAAAGTACTGAAAAGAGTGGCAAAGTACTGAAAAGTTGTGGCAAAGTCGTGGCAAAGTACTGAAAAGTGTGGCAAAGTACTGAAAAGTTGTGGCGAAGTGCTGAAAAGTCGTGGCAATGTACTGAAAAGTGTGGCAAAGTACTGAAAAGTTGTGGCGAAGTGCTGAAACGTCGTGGCAAAGTACTGAAAAGTGTGGCAAAGTACTGAAAAGTTGTGGCAAAGTGCTGAAAAGTCGTGGCAAAGTACTGAAAAGTCGTGGCAAAGTACTGAAAAGTGTGGCAAAGTACTGAAGAGTTGTGGCAAAGTCGTGGCAAAGTACTGAAAAGAGTGGCAAAGTGCTGCAAAGTCGTGGCAAAGTACTGAAAAGTTGTGGCAAAGTGTTGAAAACTAGTGGCAAAGTACTGAAAAGTCGTGGCAAAGTACTGAAAAGTGTGGCAAAGTACTGAAGAGTTGTGGCAAAGTCGTGGCAAAGTACTGAAAAGAGTGGCAAAGTGCTGCAAAGTCGTGGCAAAGTACTGAAAAGTGTGGCAAAGTACTGAAAAGTTGTGGCAAAGTGCTGAAAAGTGTGGCAAAGTGCTGCAAAGTCGTGGCAAAGTGCTGAAAAGTGTGGCAAAGTACTGAAACGTTGTGGCGAGTGATGAAAAGTCGTGGCAATGTACTGAAAAGTGTGGCAAAGTACTGAAAAGTTGTGGCAAAGTGCTGAAAAGTCGTGGCAAAGTCGTGGCAAAGTACTGAAAAGTGTGGCAAAGTACTGAAAAGTTGTGGCAAAGTGCTGAAAAGTCGTGGCAAAGTACTGAAAAGTGTGGCAAAGTACTGAAGAGTTGTGGCAAATTCGTGGCAAAGTACTGAAAAGAGTGGCAAAGTGCTGCAAAGTCGTGGCAAAGTACTGAAAAGTGTGGCAAAGTACTGAAAAGTTGTGGCAAAGTACTGAAAAGTGTGGCAAAGTGCTGAAAAGTGTGGCAAAGTACTGAAAAGTTGTGGCAAAGTGCTGAAAAGTGTGGCAAAGTACAGAAAAGTTGTGGCAAAGTTCTGAAAAGTAGTGGCAAAGTACTGAAAAGTCGTGGCAAAGTCGTGGCAAAGTACTGAAAAGTGTGACAAAGTACTGAAAAGTTGTGGCAAAGTGCTGAAAAGTAGTGGCAAAGTACTGAAAAGTGTGGCAAAGTACTGAAGAGTTGTGGCAAAGTCGTGGCAAAGTACTGAAAAGAGTGGCAAAGTGCTGCAAAGTCGTGGCAAAGAACTGAAAAGTGTGGCAAAGTACTGAAAAGTTGTTGCAAAGTGCTGAAAAGTGTGGCAAAGTGCTGCAAAGTCGTGGCAAAGTACTGAAAAGTGTTGCAAAGTACTGAAAAGTTGTGGCAAAGTACTGAAAAGTGTAGCAAAGTACTGAAAAGTAGTGGCGAAGTGCTGAAAAGTCGTGGCAAAGTACTGAAAAGTGTGGCAAAGTGCTGAAAAGTGTGGCAAAGGACTGAAAAGTTGTGGCAAAGTGCTGAAAAGTGTGGCAAAGTACTGAAAAGTAGTGGCGAAGTGCTGAAAAGTCGTGGCAAAGTACTGAAAAGTGTGGCAAAGTACTGAAAAGTTGTGGCAAAGTCGTGGCAAAGTACTGAAAAGAGTGGCAAAGTACTGAAAAGTTGTGGCAAAGTCGTGGCAAAGTACTGAAAAGTGTGGCAAAGTACTGAAAAGTTGTGGTAAAGTCGTGGCAAAGTACTGAAAAGAGTGGCAAAGTACTGAAAAGTTGTGGCAAAGTCGTGGCAAAGTACTGAAAAGTGTGGCAAAGTACTGAAATTTTGTGGCGAAGTGCTGAAAAGTCGTGGCAAAGTACTGAAAAGTGTGTCAAAGTACTGAAAAGTAGTGGCAAAGTGCTGAAAAGTGTGGCAAAGTACTGAAAAGTTGTGGCAAAGTGCTGAAAAGTAGTGGCAAAGTACTGAAAAGTCGTGGCAAAGTACTGAAAAGAGTGGCAAAGTGCTGCAAAGTCGTGGCAAAGTACTGAAAAGTTGTGGCAAAGTGTTGAAAAGTAGTGGCAAAGTACTGAAAAGTCGTGGCAAAGTACTGAAAAGTGTGGCAAAGTACTGAAGAGTTGTGGCAAAGTCGTGGCAAAGTACTGAAAAGAGTGGCAAAGTGCTGCAAAGTCGTGGCAAAGTAATGAAAAGTGTGGCAAAGTACTGAAAAGTTGTGGCAAAGTGCTGAAAAGTGTGGCAAAGTGCTGCAAAGTCGTGGCAAAGTGCTGAAAAGTGTGGCAAAGTACTGAAACGTTGTGGCGAGTGCTGAAAAGTCGTGGCAATGTACTGAAAAGTGTGGCAAAGTATTGAAAAGTTGTGGCAAAGTGCTGAAAAGTCGTGGCAAAGTCGTGGCAAAGTACTGAAAAGTGTGGCAAAGTACTGAAAAGTTGTGGCAAAGTGCTGAAAAGTCGTGGCAAAGTACTGAAAAGTGTGGCAAAGTACTGAAGAGTTGTGGCAAATTCGTGGCAAAGTACTGAAAAGAGTGGCAAAGTGCTGCAAAGTCGTGGCAAAGTACTGAAAAGTGTGCAAAGTACTGAAAAGTTGTGGCAAAGTACTGAAAAGTGTGGCAAAGTACTGAAAAGTAGTGGCGAAGTGCTGAAAAGTGTGGCAAAGTACTGAAAAGTTGTGGCAAGTCGTGGCAAAGTACTGAAAAGTGTGGCAAAGTACTGAAAAGTTGTGGCAAAGTCGTGGCAAAGTACTGAAAAGTGTGGCAAAGTACTGAAAAGTTGTGGCGAAGTGCTGAAAAGTCGTGGCAAAATACTGAAAAGTGTGGCAAAGTACTGAAAAGTAGTGGTAAAGTGCTGAAAAGTGTGGCAAAGTACTGAAAGGTTGTGGCAAAGTGCTGAAAAGTCGTGGCAAAGTCGTGGCAAAGTACTGAAAAGTGTGGCAAAGTCGTGGCAAAGTCGTGGCAAAGTACTGAAAAGTGTGGCAAAGTACTGCAAAGTCGTGGCAAAGTACTGAAAAGTGTGGCAAAGTACTGAAAAGTTGTGGCAAAGTACTGAAAAGTGTGGCAAAGTACTGAAAAGTAGTGGCGAAGTGCTGAAAAGTCGTGGCAAATTACTGAAAAGTGTGGCAAAGTACTGAAAAGTTGTGGCAAAGTCGTGGCAAAGTACTGAAAAGAGTGGCAATGTACTGAAAAGTTGTGGCAAAGTCGTGGCAAAGTACTGAAAAGTGTGGCAAAGTACTGAAATTTTGTGGCGAAGTGCTGAAAAGTCGTGGCAAAGTACTGAAAAGTGTGGCAAAGTACTGAAAAGTAGTGGCAAAGTGCTGAAAAGTGTGGCAAAGTACTGAAAAGTAGTGCCTAGTGCTGAAAAGTCGTGGCAAAGTACTGACAAGTGTAGCAAAGTACTGAAAAGTTGTGGCTAAGTCGTGGCAAAGTACTGAAAAGAGTGGCAAAGTACTGAAAAGTTGTGGCAAAGTCGTGGCAAAGTGCTGAAAAGTGTGGCAAAGTACTGAAAAGTTGTGGCAAAGTGCTGAAAAGTCGTGGCAAAGTACTGAAAAGTCGTGGCAAAGTACTGAAAAGTGTGGCAAAGTACTGAAGAGTTGTGGCAAAGTCGTGGCAAAGTACTGAAAAGAGTGGCAAAGTGCTGCAAAGTCGTGGCATGGTACTGAAAAGTGTGGCAAAGTACTGAAAAGTTGTGGCAAAGTGCTGAAAAGTGTGGCAAAGTGCTGCATTTTCGTGGCAAAGTGCTGAAAAGTGTGGCAAAGGACTGAAAAGTTGTGGCAAAGTGCTGAAAAGTGTGGCAAAGTACTCAAAAGTAGTGGCGAAGTGCTGAAAAGTCGTGGCAAAATACTGAAAAGTGTGGCAAAGTACTGAAAAGTTGTGGCAAAGTCGTGGCAAAGTACTGAAAAGAGTGGCAAAGTACTGAAAAGTTGTGGCAAAGTCGTGGCAAAGTACTGAAAACTGTGGCAAAGTACTGAAAAGTTGTGGCGAAGAGCTGAAAAGTCGTGGCAATGTACTGAAAAGTGTGGCAAAGTACTGAAAAGTTGTGGCAAAGTGCTGAAAAGTCGTGGCAAAGTCGTGGCAAAGTACTGAAAAGTGTGGCAAAGTACTGAAAAGTTGTGGCAAAGTGCTGAAAAGTGGGGCAAAGTGCTGCAAAGTCGTGGCAAAGTACTGAAAAGTGTGGCAAAGTACTGAAAAGTTGTGGCAAAGTACTGAAAAGTGTGGCAAAGTACTGAAAAGTAGTGGCGAAGTGCTGAAAAGTCGTGGCAAAGTACTGAAAAGTCGTGGCAAAGTCATGGCAAAGTACTGAAAAGAGTGGCAAAGTATTGAAAAGTTGTGGCAAAGTCGTGGCAAAGTACTGAAAAGTGTGGCAAAGTACTGAAATTTTGTGGCGAAGTGCTGAAAAGTCGTGGCAAATTACTGAAAAGTGTGGCAAAGTACTGAAAAGTAGTGGCAAAGTGCTGAAAAGTGTGGCAAAGTACTGAAAAGTTGTGGCAAAGTGCTGAAAAGTAGTGGCAAAGTACTGAAAAGTCGTGGCAAAGTACTGAAAAGTGTGGCAAAGTACTGAAGAGTTGTGGCAAAGTCGTGGCAAAGTACTGAAAAGAGTGGCAAAGTGCTGCAAAGTCGTGGCAAAGTACTGAAAACAGTGGCAAAGTACTGAAAAGTTGTGGCAAAGTGCTGAAAAGTGTGGCAAAGTGCTGCAAAGTCGTGGCAAAGTACTGAAAAGTGTGGCAAAGGACTGAAAAGTTGTGGCAAAGTGCTGAAAAGAGTGGCAAAGTGCTGCAAAGTCGTGGCAAAAGCTGAAAAGTGTGGCATAGGACTGAAAAGTTGTGGCAAAGTGCTGAAAAGTGTGGCAAAGTACTGAAAAGTAGTGGCGAAGTGCTGAAAAGTCGTGGCAAATTACTGAAAAGTGTGGCAAAGTACTGAAAAGTTGTGGCAAAGTCGTAGCAAAGTACTGAAAAGAGTGGCAAAGTACTGAAAAGTTGTGGCAAAGTCGTGGCAAAGTACTGAAAAGTGTGGCAAAGTACTGAAAAGTTCAGGCGAAGTGCTGAAAAGTCGTGGCAATGTACTGAAAAGTGTGGCAAAGTACTGAAAAGTTGTGGCGAAGTGCTGAAACATCGTGGCAAAGTACTGAAAAGTGTGGCAAAGTACTGAAAAGTAGTGGCAAAGTGCTGAAAAGTGTGGCAAAGTACTGAAAAGTTGTGGCAAAGTGCTGAAAAGTAGTGGCAAAGTACTGAAAAGTCGTGGCAAAGTACTGAAAAGTGTGGCAAAGTACTGAAGAGTTGTGGCAAAGTCGTGGCAAAGTACTGAAAAGAGTGGCAAAGTGCTGCAAAGTCGTGGCATGGTACTGAAAAGTGTGGCAAAGTACTGAAAAGTTGTGGCAAAGTGCTGAAAAGTGTGGCAAAGTGCTGCATTTTCGTGGCAAAGTGCTGAAAAGTGTGGCAAAGGACTGAAAAGTTGTGGCGAAGTGCTGAAAAGTCGTGGCAAAGTACTGAAAAGTCGTGGCAAAGTCATGGCAAAGTACTGAAAAGAGTGGCAAAGTATTGAAAAGTTGTGGCAAAGTCGTGGCAAAGTACTGAAAAGTGTGGCAAAGTACTGAAATTTTGTGGCGAAGTGCTGAAAAGTCGTGGCAAATTACTGAAAAGTGTGGCAAAGTACTGAAAAGTAGTGGCAAAGTGCTGAAAAGTGTGGCAAAGTACTGAAAAGTTGTGGCAAAGTGCTGAAAAGTAGTGGCAAAGTGCTGCAAAGTCGTGGCAAAGTAATGAAAAGTGTGGCAAAGTACTGAAAAGTTGTGGCAAAGTGCTGAAAAGTGTGGCAAAGTGCTGCAAAGTCGTGGCAAAGTGCTGAAAAGTGTGGCAAAGTACTGAAACGTTGTGGCGAGTGCTGAAAAGTCGTGGCAATGTACTGAAAAGTGTGGCAAAGTATTGAAAAGTTGTGGCAAAGTGCTGAAAAGTCGTGGCAAAGTCGTGGCAAAGTACTGAAAAGTGTGGCAAAGTACTGAAAAGTTGTGGCAAAGTGCTGAAAAGTCGTGGCAAAGTACTGAAAAGTGTGGCAAAGTACTGAAGAGTTGTGGCAAATTCGTGGCAAAGTACTGAAAAGAGTGGCAAAGTGCTGCAAAGTCGTGGCAAAGTACTGAAAAGTGTGCAAAGTACTGAAAAGTTGTGGCAAAGTACTGAAAAGTGTGGCAAAGTACTGAAAAGTAGTGGCGAAGTGCTGAAAAGTGTGGCAAAGTACTGAAAAGTTGTGGCAAGTCGTGGCAAAGTACTGAAAAGTGTGGCAAAGTACTGAAAAGTTGTGGCAAAGTCGTGGCAAAGTACTGAAAAGTGTGGCAAAGTACTGAAAAGTTGTGGCGAAGTGCTGAAAAGTCGTGGCAAAATACTGAAAAGTGTGGCAAAGTACTGAAAAGTAGTGGTAAAGTGCTGAAAAGTGTGGCAAAGTACTGAAAGGTTGTGGCAAAGTGCTGAAAAGTCGTGGCAAAGTCGTGGCAAAGTACTGAAAAGTGTGGCAAAGTCGTGGCAAAGTCGTGGCAAAGTACTGAAAAGTGTGGCAAAGTACTGCAAAGTCGTGGCAAAGTACTGAAAAGTGTGGCAAAGTACTGAAAAGTTGTGGCAAAGTACTGAAAAGTGTGGCAAAGTACTGAAAAGTAGTGGCGAAGTGCTGAAAAGTCGTGGCAAATTACTGAAAAGTGTGGCAAAGTACTGAAAAGTTGTGGCAAAGTCGTGGCAAAGTACTGAAAAGAGTGGCAATGTACTGAAAAGTTGTGGCAAAGTCGTGGCAAAGTACTGAAAAGTGTGGCAAAGTACTGAAATTTTGTGGCGAAGTGCTGAAAAGTCGTGGCAAAGTACTGAAAAGTGTGGCAAAGTACTGAAAAGTAGTGGCAAAGTGCTGAAAAGTGTGGCAAAGTACTGAAAAGTAGTGCCTAGTGCTGAAAAGTCGTGGCAAAGTACTGACAAGTGTAGCAAAGTACTGAAAAGTTGTGGCTAAGTCGTGGCAAAGTACTGAAAAGAGTGGCAAAGTACTGAAAAGTTGTGGCAAAGTCGTGGCAAAGTGCTGAAAAGTGTGGCAAAGTACTGAAAAGTTGTGGCAAAGTGCTGAAAAGTCGTGGCAAAGTACTGAAAAGTCGTGGCAAAGTACTGAAAAGTGTGGCAAAGTACTGAAGAGTTGTGGCAAAGTCGTGGCAAAGTACTGAAAAGAGTGGCAAAGTGCTGCAAAGTCGTGGCATGGTACTGAAAAGTGTGGCAAAGTACTGAAAAGTTGTGGCAAAGTGCTGAAAAGTGTGGCAAAGTGCTGCATTTTCGTGGCAAAGTGCTGAAAAGTGTGGCAAAGGACTGAAAAGTTGTGGCAAAGTGCTGAAAAGTGTGGCAAAGTACTCAAAAGTAGTGGCGAAGTGCTGAAAAGTCGTGGCAAAATACTGAAAAGTGTGGCAAAGTACTGAAAAGTTGTGGCAAAGTCGTGGCAAAGTACTGAAAAGAGTGGCAAAGTACTGAAAAGTTGTGGCAAAGTCGTGGCAAAGTACTGAAAACTGTGGCAAAGTACTGAAAAGTTGTGGCGAAGAGCTGAAAAGTCGTGGCAATGTACTGAAAAGTGTGGCAAAGTACTGAAAAGTTGTGGCAAAGTGCTGAAAAGTCGTGGCAAAGTCGTGGCAAAGTACTGAAAAGTGTGGCAAAGTACTGAAAAGTTGTGGCAAAGTGCTGAAAAGTGGGGCAAAGTGCTGCAAAGTCGTGGCAAAGTACTGAAAAGTGTGGCAAAGTACTGAAAAGTTGTGGCAAAGTACTGAAAAGTGTGGCAAAGTACTGAAAAGTAGTGGCGAAGTGCTGAAAAGTCGTGGCAAAGTACTGAAAAGTCGTGGCAAAGTCATGGCAAAGTACTGAAAAGAGTGGCAAAGTATTGAAAAGTTGTGGCAAAGTCGTGGCAAAGTACTGAAAAGTGTGGCAAAGTACTGAAATTTTGTGGCGAAGTGCTGAAAAGTCGTGGCAAATTACTGAAAAGTGTGGCAAAGTACTGAAAAGTAGTGGCAAAGTGCTGAAAAGTGTGGCAAAGTACTGAAAAGTTGTGGCAAAGTGCTGAAAAGTAGTGGCAAAGTACTGAAAAGTCGTGGCAAAGTACTGAAAAGTGTGGCAAAGTACTGAAGAGTTGTGGCAAAGTCGTGGCAAAGTACTGAAAAGAGTGGCAAAGTGCTGCAAAGTCGTGGCAAAGTACTGAAAACAGTGGCAAAGTACTGAAAAGTTGTGGCAAAGTGCTGAAAAGTGTGGCAAAGTGCTGCAAAGTCGTGGCAAAGTACTGAAAAGTGTGGCAAAGGACTGAAAAGTTGTGGCAAAGTGCTGAAAAGAGTGGCAAAGTGCTGCAAAGTCGTGGCAAAAGCTGAAAAGTGTGGCATAGGACTGAAAAGTTGTGGCAAAGTGCTGAAAAGTGTGGCAAAGTACTGAAAAGTAGTGGCGAAGTGCTGAAAAGTCGTGGCAAATTACTGAAAAGTGTGGCAAAGTACTGAAAAGTTGTGGCAAAGTCGTAGCAAAGTACTGAAAAGAGTGGCAAAGTACTGAAAAGTTGTGGCAAAGTCGTGGCAAAGTACTGAAAAGTGTGGCAAAGTACTGAAAAGTTCAGGCGAAGTGCTGAAAAGTCGTGGCAATGTACTGAAAAGTGTGGCAAAGTACTGAAAAGTTGTGGCGAAGTGCTGAAACATCGTGGCAAAGTACTGAAAAGTGTGGCAAAGTACTGAAAAGTAGTGGCAAAGTGCTGAAAAGTGTGGCAAAGTACTGAAAAGTTGTGGCAAAGTGCTGAAAAGTAGTGGCAAAGTACTGAAAAGTCGTGGCAAAGTACTGAAAAGTGTGGCAAAGTACTGAAGAGTTGTGGCAAAGTCGTGGCAAAGTACTGAAAAGAGTGGCAAAGTGCTGCAAAGTCGTGGCATGGTACTGAAAAGTGTGGCAAAGTACTGAAAAGTTGTGGCAAAGTGCTGAAAAGTGTGGCAAAGTGCTGCATTTTCGTGGCAAAGTGCTGAAAAGTGTGGCAAAGGACTGAAAAGTTGTGGCAAAGTGCTGAAAAGTGTGGCAAAGTACTCAAAAGTAGTGGCGAAGTGCTGAAAAGTCGTGGCAAAATACTGAAAAGTGTGGCAAAGTACTGAAAAGTTGTGGCAAAGTCGTGGCAAAGTACTGAAAAGAGTGGCAAAGTACTGAAAAGTTGTGGCAAAGTCGTGGCAAAGTACTGAAAACTGTGGCAAAGTACTGAAAAGTTGTGGCAAAGTACTGAAAAGTTGTGGCAAAGTGCTGAAAAGTGTGGCAAAGTGCTGCAAAGTCGTGGCAAAGTACTGAAAAGTGTGGCAAAGGACTGAAAAGTTGTGGCAAAGTGCTGAAAAGTGTGGCAAAGTGCTGCAAAGTCGTGGCAAAAGCTGAAAAGTGTGGCATAGGACTGAAAAGTTGTGGCAAAGTGCTGAAAAGTGTGGCAAAGTACTGAAAAGTAGTGGCGAAGTGCTGAAAAGTCGTGGCAAATTACTGAAAAGTGTGGCAAAGTACTGAAAAGTTGTGGCAAAGTCGTGGCAAAGTACTGAAAAGAGTGGCAAAGTACTGAAAAGTTGTGGCAAAGTCGTGGCAAAGTACTGAAAAGTGTGGCAAAGTACTGAAAAGTTCAGGCGAAGTGCTGAAAAGTCGTGGCAATGTACTGAAAAGTGTGGCAAAGTACTGAAAAGTTGTGGCGAAGTGCTGAAACGTCGTGGCAAAGTAATGAAAAGTGTGGCAAAGTACTGAAAAGTAGTGGCAAAGTGCTGAAAAGTGTGGCAAAGTACTGAAATGTTGTGGCAAAGTGCTGAAAAGTGTGGCAAAGTACTGAAAAGTTGTGGCAAAGTGCTGAAAAGTAGTGGCAAAGTACTGAAAAGTCGTGGCAAAGTACTGAAAAGTGTGGCAAAGTACTGAAGAGTTGTGGCAAAGTCGTGGCAAAGTACTGAAAAGAGTGGCAAAGTGCTGCAAAGTCGTGGCATGGTACTGAAAAGTGTGGCAAAGTACTGAAAAGTTGTGGCAAAGTGCTGAAAAGTGTGGCAAAGTGTGCAAATTCGTGGCAAAGTGCTGAAAAGTGTGGCAAAGGACTGAAAAGTTGTGGCAAAGTGCTGAAAAGTGTGGCAAAGTACCGAAAAGTAGTGGCGAAGTGCTGAAAAGTCGTGGCAAAGTACTGAAAAGTGTGGCAAAGTACTGAAAAGTTGTGGCAAAGTCGTGGCAAAGTACTGAAAAGAGTGGCAAAGTACTGAAAAGTTGTGGCAAAGTCGTGGCAAAGTACTGAAAACTGTGGCAAAGTACTGAAAAGTTGTGGCGAAGTGCTGAAAAGTCGTGGCAATGTACTGAAAAGTGTGGCAAAGTACTGAAAAGTTGTGGCAAAGTGCTGAAAAGTCGTGGCAAAGTCGTGGCAAAGTACTGAAAAGTGTGGCAAAGTACTGAAAAGTTGTGGCAAAGTGCTGAAAAGTGTGGCAATGTGCTGCAAAGTCGTGGCAAAGTACTGAAAAGTGTGGCAAAGTACTGAAAAGTTGTGGCAAAGTACTGAAAAGTGTGGCAAAGTACTGAAAAGTAGTGGCGAAGTGCTGAAAAGTCGTGGCAAAGTACTGAAAAGTGTGGCAAAGTACTGAAAAGTTGTGGCAAAGTCGTGGCAAAGTACTGAAAAGAGTGGCAAAGTACTGAAAAGTTGTGGCAAAGTCGTGGCAAAGTACTGAAAAGTGTGGCAAAGTACTGAAAAGTAGTGGCCAAGTGCTGAAAAGTGTGGCAAAGTACTGAAATGTTGTGGCAAAGTGCTGAAAAGTGTGGCAAAGTACTGAAAAGTTGTGGCAAAGTGCTGAAAAGTAGTGGCAAAGTACTGAAAAGTCGTGGCAAAGTACTGAAAAGTGTGGCAAAGTACTGAAGAGTTGTGGCAAAGTCGTGGCAAAGTACTGAAAAGAGTGGCAAAGTGCTGCAAAGTCGTGGCATGGTACTGAAAAGTGTGGCAAAGTACTGAAAAGTTGTGGCAAAGTGCTGAAAAGTGTGGCAAAGTGTGCAAATTCGTGGCAAAGTGCTGAAAAGTGTGGCAAAGGACTGAAAAGTTGTGGCAAAGTGCTGAAAAGTGTGGCAAAGTACCGAAAAGTAGTGGCGAAGTGCTGAAAAGTCGTGGCAAAGTACTGAAAAGTGTGGCAAAGTACTGAAAAGTTGTGGCAAAGTCGTGGCAAAGTACTGAAAAGAGTGGCAAAGTACTGAAAAGTTGTGGCAAAGTCGTGGCAAAGTACTGAAAACTGTGGCAAAGTACTGAAAAGTTGTGGCGAAGTGCTGAAAAGTCGTGGCAATGTACTGAAAAGTGTGGCAATGTACTGAAAAGTTGTGGCAAAGTGCTGAAAAGTCGTGGCAAAGTCGTGGCAAAGTACTGAAAAGTGTGGCAAAGTACTGAAAAGTTGTGGCAAAGTGCTGAAAAGTGTGGCAAAGTGCTGCAAAGTCGTGGCAAAGTACTGAAAAGTGTGGCAAAGTACTGAAAAGTTGTGGCAAAGTACTGAAAAGTGTGGCAAAGTACTGAAAAGTAGTGGCGAAGTGCTGAAAAGTCGTGGCAAAGTACTGAAAAGTGTGGCAAAGTACTGAAAAGTTGTGGCAAAGTCGTGGCAAAGTACTGAAAAGAGTGGCAAAGTACTGAAAAGTTGTGGCAAAGTCGTGGCAAAGTACTGAAAAGTGTGGCAAAGTACTGAAATTTTGTGGCGAAGTGCTGAAAAGTCGTGGCAAAGTACTGAAAAGTGTGGCAAAGTACTGAAAAGTAGTGGCAAAGTGCTGAAAAGTGTGGCAAAGTACTGAAAAGTTGTGGCAAAGTGCTGAAAAGTGTGGCAAAGTACTGAAAAGTTGTGGCAAAGTGCTGAAAAGTAGTGGCAAAGTACTGAAAAGTCGTGGCAAAGTACTGAAAAGTGTGGCAAAGTACTGAAGAGTTGTGGCAAAGTCGTGGCAAAGTACTGAAAAGAGTGGCAAAGTGCTGCAAAGTCGTGGCAAAGTACTGAAAACAGAGGCAAAGTACTGAAAAGTTGTGGCAAAGTGCTGAAAAGTGTGGCAAAGTGCTGCAAAGTCGTGGCAAAGTGCTGAAAAGTGTGGCAAAGGACTGAAAAGTTGTGGCAAAGTGCTGAAAAGTGTGGCAAAGTGCTGCAAAGTCGTGGCAAAGTGCTGAAAAGTGTGGCAAAGGACTGAAAAGTTGTGGCAAAGTTCTGAAAAGTGTGGCAAAGTACTGAAAAGTAGTGGCGAAGTGCTGAAAAGTCGTGGCAAATTACTGAAAAGTGTGGCAAAGTACTGAAAAGTTGTGGCAAAATCGCGGCAAAGTACTGAAAAGAGTGGCAAAGTACTGAAAAGTTGTGGCAAAGTCGTGGCAAAGTACTGAAAAGTGTGGCAAAGTACTGAAAAGTTGTGGCGAAGTGCTGAAAAGCCGTGGCAATGTACTGAAAAGTGTGGCAAAGTACTGAAAAGTTGTGGCAAAGTGCTGAAAAGTCGTGGCAAAGTCGTGGCAAAGTACTGAAAAGTTTGGCAAAGTACTGAAAAGTTGTGGCAAAGTGCTGAAAAGTGTGGCAAAGTACTGCAAAGTCGTGGCAAAGTATTGAAAAGTGTGGCAAAGTACTGAAAAGTTGTGGCAAAGTACTGAAAAGTGTTGCAAAGTACTGAAAAGTAGTGGCGAAGTGCTGAAAAGTCGTGGCAAAGTACTGAAAAGTTGTGGCAAAGTCGTGGCAAAGTACTGAAAAGAGTGGCAAAGTACTGAAAAGTTGTGGCAAAGTCGTGGCAAAGTACTGAAAAGTGTGGCAAAGTACTGAAATTTTGTGGCGAAGTGCTGAAAAGTCGTGGCAAAGTACTGAAAAGTGTGGCAAAGTACTGAAAAGTAGTGGCAAAGTGCTGAAAAGTGTGGCAAAGTACTGAAAAGTTGTGGCAAAGTGCTGAAAAGTGTGGCAAAGTACTGAAAAGTTGTGGCAAAGTGCTGAAAAGTAGTGGCAAAGTACTGAAAAGTCGTGGCAAAGTACTGAAAAGTGTGGCAAAGTACTGAAGAGTTGTGGCAAAGTCGTGGCAAAGTACCCAAAAGAGTGGCAAAGTGCTGCAAAGTCGTGGCAAAGTACTGAAAAGTGTGGCAAAGTACTGAAAAGTTTGGGCAAAGTGCTGAAAAGTGTGGCAAAGTGCTGCAAAGTCGTGGCAAAGTGCTGAAAAGGACTGAAAAGTTGTGGCAAAGTGCTGCAAAGTCGTGGCAAAGTGCTGAAAAGGACTGAAAAGTTGTGGCAAAGTGCTGAAAAGTGTGGCAAAGTACTGAAAAGTAGTGGCGAAGGGATGAAAAGTCGTGGCAAAGTACTGAAAAGTGTGGCAAAGTACTGAAAAGTTGTGGCAAAGTCGTGGCAAAGTACTGAAAAGTGTGGCAAAGTACTGAAAAGTTGTGGCGAGTGCTGAAAAGTCGTGGCAATGTACTGAAAAGTGTGGCAAAGTACTGAAAAGTTGTGGCAAAGTGCTGAAAAGTCGTGGCAAAGTCGTGGCAAAGTACTGAAAAGTTGTGGCAAAGTGCTGAAAAGTCGTGGCAAAGTACTGAAAAGTGTGGCAAAGTACTGAAGAGTTGTGGCAAAGTCGTGGCAAAGAACTGAAAAGTGTGGCAAAGTACTGAAAAGTTGTTGCAAAGTGCTGAAAAGTGTGGCAAAGTGCTGCAAAGTCGTGGCAAAGTACTGAAAAGTGTGGCAAAGTGCTGCAAAGTCGTGGCAAAGTACTGAAAAGTGTGGCAAAGTACTGAAAAGTTGTGGCAAAGTCGTGGCAAAGTACTGAAAAGAGTGGCAAAGTACTGAAAAGTTGTGGCAAAGTCGTGGCAAAGTACTGAAAAGTGTGGCAAAGTACTGACAAGTTGTGGCGAAGTGCTGAAACGTCGTGGCAAAGTACTGAAAAGTGTGGCAAAGTACTGAAAAGTAGTGGCAAAGTGCTGAAAAGTGTGGCAAAGTACTGAAAAGATGTGGCAAAGTGCTGAAAAGTGTGGCAAAGTACTGAAAAGTTGTGGCAAAGTGCTGAAAAGTAGTGGCAAAGTACTGAAAAGTCGTGGCAAAGTACTGAAAAGTGTGGCAAAGTACTGAAGAGTTGTGGCAAAGTCGTGGCAAAGTACTGACAAGAGTGGCAAAGTGCTGCAAAGTCGTGGCATGGTACTGAAAAGTGTGGCAAAGTACTGAAAAGTTGTGGCAAAGTGCTGAAAAGTGTGGCAAAGTGCTGCAAATTCGTGGCAAAGTGCTGAAAAGTGTGGCAAAGGACTGAAAAGTTGTGGCAAAGTGCTGAAAAGTGTGGCAAAGTACTGAATAGTAGTGGCGAAGTGCTGAAAAGTCGTGGCAAAGTACTGAAAAGTGTGGCAAAGTACTGAAAAGTTGTGGCAAAGTCGTGGCAAAGTACTGAAAAGAGTGGCAAAGTACTGAAAAGTTGTGGCAAAGTCGTGGCAAAGTACTGAAAACTGTGGCAAAGTAATGAAAAGTTGTGGCGAAGTGCTGAAAAGTCGTGGCAATGTACTGAAAAGTGTGGCAAAGTACTGAAAAGTTGTGGCAAAGTGCTGAAAAGTCGTGGCAAAGTCGTGGCAAAGTACTGACAAGTGTGGCAAAGTACTGAAAAGTTGTGGCAAAGTGCTGAAAATTGTGGCAAAGTGCTGCAAAGTCGTGGCAAAGTACTGAAAAGTGTGGCAAAGTACTGAAAAGTTGTGGTAAAGTACTGAAAAGTGTGGCAAAGTACTGAAAAGTGGTGGCGAAGTGCTGAAAAGTCGTGGCAAAGTACTGAAAAGTGTGGCAAAGTACTGAAAAGTTGTGGCAAAGTCGTGGCAAAGTACTGAAAAGAGTGGCAAAGTACTGAAAAGTCGTGGCAAAGTCGTGGCAAAGTACTGAAAAGTGTGGCAAAGTACTGAAATTTTGTGGCGAAGTGCTGAAAAGTCGTGGCAAAGTACTGAAAAGTGTGGCAAAGTACTGAAAAGTTGTGGCAAAGTCGTGGCAAAGTACTGAATAGTGTGGCAAAGTACTGAAAAGTTGTGGCAAAGTGCTGAAAATTGTGGCAAAGTGCTGCAAAGTCGTGGCAAAGTACTGAAAAGTGTGGCAAAGTACTGAAAAGTTGTGGTAAAGTACTGAAAAGTGTGGCAAAGTACTGAAAAGTAGTGGCGAAGTGCTGAAAAGTCGTGGCAAAGTACTGAAAAGTGTGGCAAAGTACTGAAAAGTTGTGGCAATGTCGTGGCAAAGTACTGAAAAGAGTGGCAAAGTACTGAAAAGTTGTGGCAAAGTCGTGGCAAAGTACTGAAAAGTGTGGCAAAGTACTGAAATTTTGTGGCGAAGTGCTGAAAAGTCGTGGCAAAGTACTGAAAAGTGTGGCAAAGTACTGAAAAGTTGTGGCAAAGTCGTGGCAAAGTACTGAAAAGTGTGGCAAAGTACTGAAAAGTTGTGGCAAAGTACTGAAAAGTTGTGGCAAAGTGCTGAAAAGTCGTGGCAAAGTACTGAAAAGTGTGGCAAAGTACTGAAGAGTTGTGGCAAATTCGTGGCAAAGTACTGAAAAAAGTGGCAAAGTGCTGCAAAGTCGTGGCAAAGAACTGAAAAGTGTGGCAAAGTACTGAAAAGTTGTTGCAAAGTGCTGAAAAGTGTGGCAAAGTGCTGCAAAGTCGTGGCAAAGTACTGAAAAGTGTGGCAAAGTGCTGCAAAGTCGTGGCAAAGTACTGAAAAGTGTGGCAAAGTACTGAAAAGTTGTGGCAAAGTCGTGGCAAAGTACTGAAAAGAGTGGCAAAGTACTGAAAAGTTGTGGCAAAGTCGTGGCAAAGTACTGAAAAGTGTGGCAAAGTACTGACAAGTTGTGGCGAAGTGCTGAAACGTCGTGGCAAAGTACTGAAAAGTGTGGCAAAGTACTGAAAAGTAGTGGCAAAGTGCTGAAAAGTGTGGCAAAGTACTGAAAAGATGTGGCAAAGTGCTGAAAAGTGTGGCAAAGTACTGAAAAGTTGTGGCAAAGTGCTGAAAAGTAGTGGCAAAGTACTGAAAAGTCGTGGCAAAGTACTGAAAAGTGTGGCAAAGTACTGAAGAGTTGTGGCAAAGTCGTGGCAAAGTACTGACAAGAGTGGCAAAGTGCTGCAAAGTCGTGGCATGGTACTGAAAAGTGTGGCAAAGTACTGAAAAGTTGTGGCAAAGTGCTGAAAAGTGTGGCAAAGTGCTGCAAATTCGTGGCAAAGTGCTGAAAAGTGTGGCAAAGGACTGAAAAGTTGTGGCAAAGTGCTGAAAAGTGTGGCAAAGTACTGAATAGTAGTGGCGAAGTGCTGAAAAGTCGTGGCAAAGTACTGAAAAGTGTGGCAAAGTACTGAAAAGTTGTGGCAAAGTCGTGGCAAAGTACTGAAAAGAGTGGCAAAGTACTGAAAAGTTGTGGCAAAGTCGTGGCAAAGTACTGAAAACTGTGGCAAAGTAATGAAAAGTTGTGGCGAAGTGCTGAAAAGTCGTGGCAATGTACTGAAAAGTGTGGCAAAGTACTGAAAAGTTGTGGCAAAGTGCTGAAAAGTCGTGGCAAAGTCGTGGCAAAGTACTGACAAGTGTGGCAAAGTACTGAAAAGTTGTGGCAAAGTGCTGAAAATTGTGGCAAAGTGCTGCAAAGTCGTGGCAAAGTACTGAAAAGTGTGGCAAAGTACTGAAAAGTTGTGGTAAAGTACTGAAAAGTGTGGCAAAGTACTGAAAAGTGGTGGCGAAGTGCTGAAAAGTCGTGGCAAAGTACTGAAAAGTGTGGCAAAGTACTGAAAAGTTGTGGCAAAGTCGTGGCAAAGTACTGAAAAGAGTGGCAAAGTACTGAAAAGTCGTGGCAAAGTCGTGGCAAAGTACTGAAAAGTGTGGCAAAGTACTGAAATTTTGTGGCGAAGTGCTGAAAAGTCGTGGCAAAGTACTGAAAAGTGTGGCAAAGTACTGAAAAGTTGTGGCAAAGTCGTGGCAAAGTACTGAATAGTGTGGCAAAGTACTGAAAAGTTGTGGCAAAGTGCTGAAAATTGTGGCAAAGTGCTGCAAAGTCGTGGCAAAGTACTGAAAAGTGTGGCAAAGTACTGAAACGTTGTGGTAAAGTACTGAAAAGTGTGGCAAAGTACTGAAAAGTAGTGGCGAAGTGCTGAAAAGTCGTGGCAAAGTACTGAAAAGTGTGGCAAAGTACTGAAAAGTTGTGGCAATGTCGTGGCAAAGTACTGAAAAGAGTGGCAAAGTACTGAAAAGTTGTGGCAAAGTCGTGGCAAAGTACTGAAAAGTGTGGCAAAGTACTGAAATTTTGTGGCGAAGTGCTGAAAATTCGTGGCAAAGTACTGAAAAGTGTGGCAAAGTACTGAAAGGTTGTGGCAAAGTCGTGGCAAAGTACTGAAAAGTGTGGCAAAGTACTGAAATTTTGTGGCGAAGTGCTGAAAAGTCGTGGCAAAGTACTGAAAAGTGTGGCAAAGTACTGAAAAGTAGTGGCAAAGTGCTGAAAAGTGTGGCAAAGTACTGAAAAGTTGTGGCAAAGTGCTGAAAAGTGTGGCAAAGTACTGAAAAGTTGTGGCAAAGTGCTGAAAAGTAGTGGCAAAGTACTGAAAAGTCGTGGCAAAGTACTGAAAAGTGTGGCAAAGTACTGAAGAGTTGTGGCAAAGTCGTGGCAAAGTACCCAAAAGAGTGGCAAAGTGCTGCAAAGTCGTGGCAAAGTACTGAAAAGTGTGGCAAAGTACTGAAAAGTTTGGGCAAAGTGCTGAAAAGTGTGGCAAAGTGCTGCAAAGTCGTGGCAAAGTGCTGAAAAGTGTGGCAAAGGACTGAAAAGTTGTGGCAAAGTGCTGAAAAGTGTGGCAAAGTACTGAAAAGTAGTGGCGAAGGGATGAAAAGTCGTGGCAAAGTACTGAAAAGTGTGGCAAAGTACTGAAAAGTTGTGGCAAAGTCGTGGCAAAGTACTGAAAAGTGTGGCAAAGTACTGAAAAGTTGTGGCGAGTGCTGAAAAGTCGTGGCAATGTACTGAAAAGTGTGGCAAAGTACTGAAAAGTTGTGGCAAAGTGCTGAAAAGTCGTGGCAAAGTCGTGGCAAAGTACTGAAAAGTTGTGGCAAAGTGCTGAAAAGTCGTGGCAAAGTGCTGCAAAGTCGTGGCAAAGTACTGAAAAGTCGTGGCAAAGTACTGAAAAGTGTGGCAAAGTACTGAAAAGTTGTGGCAAAGTACTGAAGAGTGTGGCAAAGTACTGAAAAGTTGTGGCAAAGTACTGAAAAGTCGTGGCAAAGTACTGAAAAGTGTAGCAAAGTACTGAAAAGTTGTGGCAAAGTCGTGGCAAAGTACTGAAAAGAGTGGCAAAGTACTGAAAAGTTGTGGCAAAGTCGTGGCAAAGTACTGAAAAGTGTGGCAAAGTACTGAAAAGTTGTGGCGAAGTGCTGAAACGTCGTGGCAAAGTACTGAAAAGTGTTGCAAAGTACTGAAAAGTAGTGGCAAAGTGCTGAAAAGTGTGGCAAAGTACTGAAAAGTTGTGGCAAAGTGCTGAAAAGTGTGGCAAAGTACTGAAAAGTTGTGGCAAAGTGCTGAAAAGTAGTGGCAAAGTACTGAAAAGTCGTGGCAAAGTACTGAAAAGTGTGGCAAAGTACTGAAGAGTTGTGGCAAAGTCGAGGCAAAGTACTGACAAGAGTGGCAAAGTGCTGCAAAGTCGTGGCATGGTACTGAAAAGTGTGGCAAAGTACTGAAAAGTTGTGGCGAAGTGCTGAAAAGTCGTGGCAAAGTACTGAAAAGTGTGGCAAAGTACTGAAAAGTTGTGGCAAAGTCGTGGCAAAGTACTGAAAAGAGTGGCAAAGTACTGAAAAGTTGTGGCAAAGTCGTGGCAAAGTACTGAAAACTGTGGCAAAGTAATGAAAAGTTGTGGCGAAGTGCTGAAAAGTCGTGGCAATGTACTGAAAAGTGTGGCAAAGTACTGAAAAGTTGTGGCAAAGTGCTGAAAAGTCGTGGCAAAGTCGTGGCAAAGTACTGACAAGTGTGGCAAAGTACTGAAAAGTTGTGGCAAAGTGCTGAAAATTGTGGCAAAGTGCTGCAAAGTCGTGGCAAAGTACTGAAAAGTGTGGCAAAGTACTGAAAAGTTGTGGTAAAGTACTGAAAAGTGTGGCAAAGTACTGAAAAGTAGTGGCGAAGTGCTGAAAAGTCGTGGCAAAGTACTGAAAAGTGTGGCAAAGTACTGAAAAGTTGTGGCAAAGTCGTGGCAAAGTACTGAAAAGAGTGGCAAAGTACTGAAAAGTTGTGGCAAAGTCGTGGCAAAGTACTGAAAAGTGTGGCAAAGTACTGAAATTTTGTGGCGAAGTGCTGAAAAGTCGTGGCAAAGTACTGAAAAGTGTGGCAAAGTACTGAAAAGTAGTGGCAAAGTGCTGAAAAGTGTGGCAAAGTACTGAAAAGTTGTGGCAAAGTGCTGAAAAGTGTGGCAAAGTACTGTAAAGTTGTGGCAAAGTGCTGAAAAGTAGTGGCAAAGTACTGAAAAGTCGTGGCAAAGTACTGAAAAGTGTGGCAAAGTACTGAAGAGTTGTGGCAAAGTCGTGGCAAAGTACTGAAAAGAGTGGCAAAGTGCTGCAAATTCGTGGCAAAGTACTGAAAACAGTGGCAAAGTACTGAAAAGTTGTGGCAAAGTGCTGAAAAGTGTGGCAAAGTGCTGCAAAGTCGTGGCAAAGTGCTGAAAAGTGTGGCAAAGGACTGAAAAGTTGTGGCAAAGTGCTGAAAAGTGTGGCAAAGTACTGAAAAGTAGTGGCGAAGTGCTGAAAAGTCGTGGCAAAGTACTGAAAAGTGTGGCAAAGTACTGAAAAGTTGTGGCAAAGTCGTGGCAAAGTACTGAAAAGAGTGGCAAAGTACTGAAAAGTTGTGGCAAAGTCGTGGCAAAGTACTGAAAAGTGTGGCAAAGTACTGAAAAGTTGTGGCGAAGTGCTGAAAAGTCGTGGCAATGTACTGAAAAGTGTGGCAAAGTACTGAAAAGTTGTGGCAAAGTGCTGAAAAGTCGTGGCAAAGTCGTGGCAAAGTACTGAAAAGTGTGGCAAAGTACTGAAAAGTTGTGGCAAAGTGCTGAAAAGTGTGGCAAAGTGCTGCAAAGTCGTGGCAAAGTACTGAAAAGTGTGGCAAAGTACTGAAAAGTTGTGGCAAAGTACTGAAAAGTGTGGCAAAGTACTGAAAAGTAGTGGCGAAGTGCTGAAAAGTCGTGGCAAAGTACTGAAAAGTGTGGCAAAGTACTGAAAAGTTGTGGCAAAGTCGTGGCAAAGTACTGAAAAGAGTGGCAAAGTACTGAAAAGTTGTGGCAAAGTCGTGGCAAAGTACTGAAAAGTGTGGCAAAGTACTGAAATTTTGTGGCGAAGTGCTGAAAAGTCGTGGCAAAGTACTGAAAAGTGTGGCAAAGTACTGAAAAGTAGTGGCAAAGTGCTGAAAAGTGTGGCAAAGTACTGAAAAGTTGTGGCAAAGTGCTGAAAAGTGTGGCAAAGTACATAAAGTTGTGGCAAAGTGCTGAAAAGTAGTGGCAAAGTACTGAAAAGTCGTGGCAAAGTAATGAAAAGTGTGGCAAAGTACTGAAGAGTTGTGGCAAAGTCGTGGCAAAGTACTGAAAAGAGTGGCAAAGTGCTGCAAATTCGTGGCAAAGTACTGAAAACAGTGGCAAAGTACTGAAAAGTTGTGGCAAAGTGCTGAAAAGTGTGGCAAAGTGCTGCAAAGTCGTGGCAAAGTGCTGAAAAGTGTGGCAAAGAACTGAAAAGTTGTGGCAAAGTGCTGAAAAGTGTGGCAAAGTACTGAAAAGTAGTGGCGAAGTGCTGAAAAGTAGTGGCAAAGTACTGAAAAGTGTGGCAAAGTACTGAAAAGTTGTGGCAAAGTCGTGGCAAAGTACTGAAAAGAGTGGCAAAGTACTGAAAAGTTGTGGCAAAGTCGTGGCAAAGTACTGAAAAGTGTGGCAAAGTACTGAAAAGTTGTGGCGAGTGCTGAAAAGTCGTGGCAATGTAATGAAAAGTGTGGCAAAGTACTAAAAGTTGTGGCAAAGTGCTGAAAAGTCGTGGCAAAGTCGTGGCAAAGTACTGAAAAGTGTGGCAAAGTACTGAAAAGTTGTGGCAAAGTCGTGGCAAAGTACTGAAAAGTTGTGGCAAAGTCGTGGCAAAGTACTGAAAAGAGTGGCAAAGTACTGAAAAGTTGTGGCAAAGTCGTGGCAAAGTACTGAAAAGTGTGGCAAAGTACTGAAAAGTTGTGGCGAAGTGCTGAAAAGTCGTGGCAATGTACTGAAAAGTGTGGCAAAGTACTGAAAAGTTGTGGCAAAGTGCTGAAAAGTCGTGGCAAAGTCGTGGCAAAGTACTGAAAAGTGTGGCAAAGTACTGAAAAGTTGTGGCAAAGTGCTGAAAAGTGTGGCAAAGTGCTGCAAAGTCGTGGCAAAGTACTGAAAAGTGTGGCAAAGTACTGAAAAGTTGTGGCAAAGTACTGAAAAGTGTGGCAAAGTACTGAAAAGTAGTGGCGAAGTGCTGAAAAGTCGTGGCAAAGTACTGAAAAGTGTGGCAAAGTACTGAAAAGTTGTGGCAAAGTCGTGGCAAAGTACTGAAAAGAGTGGCAAAGTACTGAAAAGTTGTGGCAAAGTCGTGGCAAAGTACTGAAAAGTGTGGCAAAGTACTGAAATTTTGTGGCGAAGTGCTGAAAAGTCGTGGCAAAGTACTGAAAAGTGTGGCAAAGTACTGAAAAGTAGTGGCAAAGTGCTGAAAAGTGTGGCAAAGTACTGAAAAGTTGTGGCAAAGTGCTGAAAAGTGTGGCAAAGTACATAAAGTTGTGGCAAAGTGCTGAAAAGTAGTGGCAAAGTACTGATAAGTCGTGGCAAAGTAATGAAAAGTGTGGCAAAGTACTGAAGAGTTGTGGCAAAGTCGTGGCAAAGTACTGAAAAGAGTGGCAAAGTGCTGCAAATTCGTGGCAAAGTACTGAAAACAGTGGCAAAGTACTGAAAAGTTGTGGCAAAGTGCTGAAAAGTGTGGCAAAGTGCTGCAAAGTCGTGGCAAAGTGCTGAAAAGTGTGGCAAAGAACTGAAAAGTTGTGGCAAAGTGCTGAAAAGTGTGGCAAAGTACTGAAAAGTAGTGGCGAAGTGCTGAAAAGTAGTGGCAAAGTACTGAAAAGTGTGGCAAAGTACTGAAAAGTTGTGGCAAAGTCGTGGCAAAGTACTGAAAAGAGTGGCAAAGTACTGAAAAGTTGTGGCAAAGTCGTGGCAAAGTACTGAAAAGTGTGGCAAAGTACTGAAAAGTTGTGGCGAGTGCTGAAAAGTCGTGGCAATGTAATGAAAAGTGTGGCAAAGTACTAAAAGTTGTGGCAAAGTGCTGAAAAGTCGTGGCAAAGTCGTGGCAAAGTACTGAAAAGTGTGGCAAAGTACTGAAAAGTTGTGGCAAAGTCGTGGCAAAGTACTGAAAAGAGTGGCAAAGTGCTGCAAAGTCGTGGCAAAGTACTGAAAAGTGTGGCAAAGTACTGCAAAGTCGTGGCAAAGTACTGAAAAGTGTGGCAAAGTAATGAAAAGTCGTGGCAAAGTACTGAAAAGAGTGGCAAAGTACTGAAAAGTTGTGGCAAAGTGCTGAAACGTCGTGGCAAAGTACTGAAAAGTGTGGCAAAGTACTGAAAAGTAGTGGCAAAGTGCTGAAAAGTGTGGCAAAGTACTGAAAAGTTGTGGCAAAGTGCTGAAAAGTGTGGCAAAGTACTGAAAAGTTGTGGCAAAGTGCTGAAAAGTAGTGGCAAAGTACTGAAAAGTCGTGGCAAAGTACTGAAAAGTGTGGCAAAGTACTGAAGAGTTGTGGCAAAGTCGTGGCAAAGTACTGAAAAGAGTGGCAAAGTGCTGCAAAGTTGTGGCATGGTACTGAAAAGTGTGGCAAAGTACTGAAAAGTTGTGGCAAAGTGCTGAAAAGTGTGGCAAAGTGCTGCAAATTCGTGGCAAAGTGCTGAAAAGTGTGGCAAAGGACTGAAAAGTTGTGGCAAAGTGCTGAAAAGTGTGGCAAAGTACTGAAAAGTAGTGGCGAAGTGCTGAAAAGTCGTGGCAAAGTACTGAAAAGTGTGGCAAAGTACTGAAAAGTTGTGGCAAAGTCGTGGCAAAGTACTGAAAAGAGTGGCAAAGTACTGAAAAGTTGTGGCAAAGTGCTGAAAAGTGTGGCAAAGTACTGAAAAGTAGTGGCAAAGTGCTGAAAAGTGTGGCAAAGTACTGAAAAGTTGTGGCAAAGTGCTGAAAAGTGTGGCAAAGTACATAAAGTTGTGGCAAAGTGCTGAAAAGTAGTGGCAAAGTACTGAAAAGTCGTGGCAAAGTAATGAAAAGTGTGGCAAAGTACTGAAGAGTTGTGGCAAAGTCGTGGCAAAGTACTGAAAAGAGTGGCAAAGTGCTGCAAATTCGTGGCAAAGTACTGAAAACAGTGGCAAAGTACTGAAAAGTTGTGGCAAAGTGCTGAAAAGTGTGGCAAAGTGCTGCAAAGTCGTGGCAAAGTGCTGAAAAGTGTGGCAAAGAACTGAAAAGTTGTGGCAAAGTGCTGAAAAGTGTGGCAAAGTACTGAAAAGTAGTGGCGAAGTGCTGAAAAGTAGTGGCAAAGTACTGAAAAGTGTGGCAAAGTACTGAAAAGTTGTGGCAAAGTCGTGGCAAAGTACTGAAAAGAGTGGCAAAGTACTGAAAAGTTGTGGCAAAGTCGTGGCAAAGTACTGAAAAGTGTGGCAAAGTACTGAAAAGTTGTGGCGAGTGCTGAAAAGTCGTGGCAATGTAATGAAAAGTGTGGCAAAGTACTAAAAGTTGTGGCAAAGTGCTGAAAAGTCGTGGCAAAGTCGTGGCAAAGTACTGAAAAGTGTGGCAAAGTACTGAAAAGTTGTGGCAAAGTCGTGGCAAAGTACTGAAAAGTTGTGGCAAAGTCGTGGCAAAGTACTGAAAAGAGTGGCAAAGTACTGAAAAGTTGTGGCAAAGTCGTGGCAAAGTACTGAAAAGTGTGGCAAAGTACTGAAAAGTTGTGGCGAAGTGCTGAAAAGTCGTGGCAATGTACTGAAAAGTGTGGCAAAGTACTGAAAAGTTGTGGCAAAGTGCTGAAAAGTCGTGGCAAAGTCGTGGCAAAGTACTGAAAAGTGTGGCAAAGTACTGAAAAGTTGTGGCAAAGTGCTGAAAAGTGTGGCAAAGTGCTGCAAAGTCGTGGCAAAGTACTGAAAAGTGTGGCAAAGTACTGAAAAGTTGTGGCAAAGTACTGAAAAGTGTGGCAAAGTACTGAAAAGTAGTGGCGAAGTGCTGAAAAGTCGTGGCAAAGTACTGAAAAGTGTGGCAAAGTACTGAAAAGTTGTGGCAAAGTCGTGGCAAAGTACTGAAAAGAGTGGCAAAGTACTGAAAAGTTGTGGCAAAGTCGTGGCAAAGTACTGAAAAGTGTGGCAAAGTACTGAAATTTTGTGGCGAAGTGCTGAAAAGTCGTGGCAAAGTACTGAAAAGTGTGGCAAAGTACTGAAAAGTAGTGGCAAAGTGCTGAAAAGTGTGGCAAAGTACTGAAAAGTTGTGGCAAAGTGCTGAAAAGTGTGGCAAAGTACATAAAGTTGTGGCAAAGTGCTGAAAAGTAGTGGCAAAGTACTGAAAAGTCGTGGCAAAGTAATGAAAAGTGTGGCAAAGTACTGAAGAGTTGTGGCAAAGTCGTGGCAAAGTACTGAAAAGAGTGGCAAAGTGCTGCAAATTCGTGGCAAAGTACTGAAAACAGTGGCAAAGTACTGAAAAGTTGTGGCAAAGTGCTGAAAAGTGTGGCAAAGTGCTGCAAAGTCGTGGCAAAGTGCTGAAAAGTGTGGCAAAGAACTGAAAAGTTGTGGCAAAGTGCTGAAAAGTGTGGCAAAGTACTGAAAAGTAGTGGCGAAGTGCTGAAAAGTAGTGGCAAAGTACTGAAAAGTGTGGCAAAGTACTGAAAAGTTGTGGCAAAGTCGTGGCAAAGTACTGAAAAGAGTGGCAAAGTACTGAAAAGTTGTGGCAAAGTCGTGGCAAAGTACTGAAAAGTGTGGCAAAGTACTGAAAAGTTGTGGCGAGTGCTGAAAAGTCGTGGCAATGTAATGAAAAGTGTGGCAAAGTACTAAAAGTTGTGGCAAAGTGCTGAAAAGTCGTGGCAAAGTCGTGGCAAAGTACTGAAAAGTGTGGCAAAGTACTGAAAAGTTGTGGCAAAGTCGTGGCAAAGTACTGAAAAGAGTGGCAAAGTGCTGCAAAGTCGTGGCAAAGTACTGAAAAGTGTGGCAAAGTACTGCAAAGTCGTGGCAAAGTACTGAAAAGTGTGGCAAAGTAATGAAAAGTCGTGGCAAAGTACTGAAAAGAGTGGCAAAGTACTGAAAAGTTGTGGCAAAGTGCTGAAACGTCGTGGCAAAGTACTGAAAAGTGTGGCAAAGTACTGAAAAGTAGTGGCAAAGTGCTGAAAAGTGTGGCAAAGTACTGAAAAGTTGTGGCAAAGTGCTGAAAAGTGTGGCAAAGTACTGAAAAGTTGTGGCAAAGTGCTGAAAAGTAGTGGCAAAGTACTGAAAAGTCGTGGCAAAGTACTGAAAAGTGTGGCAAAGTACTGAAGAGTTGTGGCAAAGTCGTGGCAAAGTACTGAAAAGAGTGGCAAAGTGCTGCAAAGTTGTGGCATGGTACTGAAAAGTGTGGCAAAGTACTGAAAAGTTGTGGCAAAGTGCTGAAAAGTGTGGCAAAGTGCTGCAAATTCGTGGCAAAGTGCTGAAAAGTGTGGCAAAGGACTGAAAAGTTGTGGCAAAGTGCTGAAAAGTGTGGCAAAGTACTGAAAAGTAGTGGCGAAGTGCTGAAAAGTCGTGGCAAAGTACTGAAAAGTGTGGCAAAGTACTGAAAAGTTGTGGCAAAGTCGTGGCAAAGTACTGAAAAGAGTGGCAAAGTACTGAAAAGTTGTGGCAAAGTCGTGGCAAAGTACTGAAAACTGTGGCAAAGTAATGAAAAGTTGTGGCGAAGTGCTGAAAATTCGTGGCAATGTACTGAAAAGTGTGGCAAAGTACTGAAAAGTTGTGGCAAAGTGCTGAAAAGTCGTGGCAAAGTCGTGGCAAAGTACTGAAAAGTGTGGCAAAGTACTGAAAAATGGTGGCAAAGTGCTGAAAAGTGTGGCAAAGTGCTGCAAAGTCGTGGCAAAGTACTGAAAAGTGTGGCAAAGTACTGAAAAGTTGTGGCAAAGTACTGAAAAGTGTGGCAAAGTACTGAAAAGTAGTGGCGAAGTGCTGAAAAGTCGTGGCAAAGTACTGAAAAGTGTGGCAAAGTACTGAAAAGTTGTGGCAAAGTCGTGGCAAAGTACTGAAAAGAGTGGCAAAGTACTGAAAAGTTGTGGCAAAGTCGTGGCAAAGTAGTGAAAAGTGTGGCAAAGTACTGAAATTTTGTGGCGAAGTGCTGAAAAGTCGTGGCAAAGTAGTGAAAAGTGTGGCAAAGTACTGAAAAGTAGTGGCAAAGTGCTGAAAAGTGTGGCAAAGTACTGAAAAGTTGTGGCAAAGTGCTGAAAAGTGTGGCAAAGTACTGTAAAGTTGTGGCAAAGTGCTGAAAAGTAGTGGCAAAGTACTGAAAAGTCGTGGCAAAGTACTGAAAAGTGTGGCAAAGTACTGAAGAGTTGTGGCAAAGTCGTGGCAAAGTACTGAAAATAGTGGCAAAGTGCTGCAAATTCGTGGCAAAGTACTGAAAACAGTGGCAAAGTACTGAAAAGTTGTGGCAAAGTGCTGAAAAGTGTGGCAAAGTGCTGCAAAGTCGTGGCAAAGTGCTGAAAAGTGTGGCAAAGGACTGAAAAGTTGTGGCAAAGTGCTGAAAAGTGTGGCAAAGTACTGAAAAGTAGTGGCGAAGTGCTGAAAAGTCGTGGCAAAGTACTGAAAAGTGTGGCAAAGTACTGAAAAGTTGTGGCAAAGTCGTGGCAAAGTACTGAAAAGAGTGGCAAAGTACTGAAAAGTTGTGGCAAAGTCGTGGCAAAGTACTGAAAAGTGTGACAAAGTACTGAAAAGTTGTGGCGAGTGCTGAAAAGTCGTGGCAATGTACTGAAAAGTGTGGCAAAGTACTGAAAAGTTGTGGCAAAGTGCTGAAAAGTCGTGGCAAAGTCGTGGCAAAGTACTGAAAAGTGTGGCAAAGTACTAAAAAGTTGTGGCAAAGTGCTGAAAAGTGTGGCAAAGTGCTGCAAAGTCGTGGCAAAGTACTGAAAAGTGTGGCAAAGTAAAGAAAAGTTGTGGCAAAGTGCTGAAAAGTGTGGCAAAGTACTGAAAAGTTGTGGCAAAGTGCTGAAAAGTAGTGGCAAAGTACTGAAAAGTCGTGGCAAAGTACTGAAAAGTGTGGCAAAGTACTGAAGAGTTGTGGCAAAGTCGTGGCAAAGTACTGAAAAGAGTGGCAAAGTGCTGCAAAGTCGTGGCAAAGTACTGAAAACAGTGGCAAAGTACTGAAAAGTTGTGGCAAAGTGCTGAAAAGTGTGGCAAAGTGCTGCAAAGTCGTGGCAAAGTGCTGAAAAGTGTGGCAAAGGACTGAAAAGTTGTGGCAAAGTGCTGAAAAGTGTGGCAAAGTACTGAAAAGTAGTGGCGAAGTGCTGAAAAGTCGTGGCAAAGTACTGAAAAGTGTGGCAAAGTACTGAAAAGTTGTGGCAAAGTCCTGGCAAAGTACTGAAAAGAGTGGCAAAGTACTGAAAAGTTGTGGCAAAGTCGTGGCAAAGTACTGAAAAGTGTGGCAAAGTACTGAAAAGTTGTGGCGAGTGGTGAAAAGTCGTGGCAATGTACTGAAAAGTGTGGCAAAGTACTGAAAAGTTGTGGCAAAGTGCTGAAAAGTCGTGGCAAAGTCGTGGCAAAGTACTGAAAAGTGTGGCAAAGTACTGAAAAGTTGTGGCAAAGTCGTGGCAAAGTACTGAAAAGAGCGGCAAAGTGCTGCAAAGTCGTGGCAAAGTACTGAAAAGTGTGGCAAAGTACTGCAAAGTCGTGGCAAAGTACTGAAAAGTGTGGCAAAGTAATGAAAAGTTGTGGCAAAGTGCTGAAAAGTGTGGCAAAGTGCTGCAAAGTCGTGGTAAAGTACTGAAAAGTGTGGCAAAGTACTAAAAAGTTGTGGCAAAGTGCTGCAAAGTCGTGGCAAAGTACTGAAAACAGTGGCAAAGTACTGAAAAGTTGTGGCAAAGTGCTGAAAAGTGTGGCAAAGTGCTGCAAAGTCGTGGCAAAGTACTGAAAAGTGTGGCAAAGTACTGAAAAGTTTGGGCAAAGTGCTGAAAAGTGTGGCAAAGTGCTGCAAAGTCGTGGCAAAGTGCTGAAAAGTGTGGCAAAGGACTGAAAAGTTGTGGCAAAGTGCTGAAAAGTGTGGCAAAGTACTGAAAAGTAGTGGCGAAGTGATGAAAAGTCGTGGCAAAGTACTGAAAAGTGTGGCAAAGTATTGAAAAGTTGTGGCAAAGTCGTGGCAAAGTACTGAAAAGTGTGGCAAAGTACTGAAAAGTTGTGGCGAGTGCTGAAAAGTCGACGCAATGTACTGAAAAGTGTGGCAAAGTACTGAAAAGTTGTGGCAAAGTGCTGAAAAGTCGTGGCAAAGTCGTGGCAAAGTACTGAAAAGTTGTGGCAAAGTGCTGAAAAGTCGTGGCAAAGTACTGAAAAGTGTGGCAAAGTACTGAAGAGTTGTGGCAAATTCGTGGCAAAGTACTGAAAAAAGTGGCAAAGTGCTGCAAAGTCGTGGCAAAGAACTGAAAAGTGTGGCAGTACTTTGCCACGACGTTTCAGCACTTCGCCACATCTTTTCAGTACTTTGCCACACTTTTCAGTACTTTGCCACGACTTTGCCACAACTTTTCAGTACTTTGCCACTCTTTTCAGTACTTTGCCACGACTTTGCCACAACTTTTCAGTACTTTGCTACACTTTTCAGTACTGAAAGTACTGAAAAGTTGTTGCAAAGTGCTGAAAAGTGTGGCAAAGTGCTGCAAAGTCGTGGCAAAGTACTGAAAAGTGTGGCAAAGTACTGAAAAGTTGTGGCAAAGTACTCTAAAGTGTGGCAAAGTACTGAAAAGTAGTGGCGAAGTGCTGAAAAGTCGTGGCAAAGTACTGAAAAGTGTAGCAAAGTACTGAAAAGTTGTGGCAAAGTCGTGGCAAAGTACTGAAAAGAGTGGCAAAGTACTGAAAAGTTGTGGCAAAGTCGTGGCAAAGTACTGAAAAGTGTGGCAAAGTACTGAAAAGTTGTGGCGAAGTGCTGAAACGTCGTGGCAAAGTACTGAAAAGTGTGGCAAAGTACTGAAAAGTAGTGGCAAAGTGCTGAAAAGTGTGGCAAAGTACTGAAAAGTTGTGGCAAAGTGCTGAAAAGTGTGGCAAAGTACTGAAAAGTTGTGGCAAAGTGCTGAAAAGTAGTGGCAAAGTACTGAAAAGTCGTGGCAAAGTACTGAAAAGTGTGGCAAAGTACTGAAGAGTTGTGGCAAAGTCGTGGCAAAGTACTGAAAAGAGTGGCAAAGTGCTGCAAAGTCGTGGCATGGTACTGAAAAGTGTGGCAAAGTACTGAAAAGTTGTGGCAAAGTGCTGAAAAGTGTGGCAAAGTGCTGCAAATTCGTGGCAAAGTGCTGAAAAGTGTGGCAAAGGACTGAAAAGTTGTGGCAAAGTGCTGAAAAGTGTGGCAAAGTACTGAAAAGTAGTGGCGAAGTGCTGAAAAGTCGTGGCAAAGTACTGAAAAGTGTGGCAAAGTACTGAAAAGTTGTGGCAAAGTCGTGGCAAAGTACTGAAAAGAGTGGCAAATTACTGAAAAGTTGTGGCAAAGTCGTGGCAAAGTACTGAAAACTGTGGCAAAGTAATGAAAAGTTGTGGCGAAGTCGTGGCAAAGTCGTGGCAAAGTACTGAAAAGTGTGGCAAAGTACTGAAAAGTTGTGCAAAGTGCTGAAAAGTCGTGGCAAAGTCGTGGCAAAGTACTGAAAAGTGTGGCAAAGTACTGAAAAGTTGTGGCAAAGTGCTGAAAAGTGTGGCAAAGTGCTGCAAAGTCGTGGCAAAGTACTGAAAAGTGTGGCAAAGTACTGAAAAGTTGTGGCAAAGTACTGAAAAGTGTGGCAAAGTACTGAAAAGTAGTGGCGAAGTGCTGAAAAGTCGTGGCAAAGTACTGAAAAGTGTGGCAAAGAACTGAAAAGTTGTGGCAAAGACGTGGCAAAGTACTGAAAAGAGTGGCAAAGTACTGAAAAGTTGTGGCAAAGTCGTGGCAAAGTACTGAAAAGTGTGGCAAAGTACTGAAATTTTGTGGCAAAGTCGTGGCAAAGTACTGAAAAGTGTGGCAAAGTACTGAAATTTTGTGGCGAAGTGCTGAAAAGTCGTGGCAAAGTACTGAAAAGTGTGGCAAAGTACTGAAAAGTAGTGGCAAAGTGCTGAAAAATGTGGCAAAGTACTGAAAAGTTGTGGCAAAGTGCTGAAAAGTGTGGCAAAGTACTGTAAAGTTGTGGCAAAGTGCTGAAAAGTAGTGGCAAAGTACTGAAAAGTCGTGGCAAAGTACTGAAAAGTGTGGCAAAGCACTTAAGAGTTGTGGCAAAGTCGTGGCAAAGTACTGAAAAGAGTGGCAAAGTTCTGCAAATTCGTGGCAAAGTACTGAAAACAGTGGCAAAGTACTGAAAATTTGTTGCAAAGTGCTGAAAAGTGTGGCAAAGTGCTGCAAAGTCGTGGCAAAGTGCTGAAAAGTGTGGCAAAGGACTGAAAAGTTGTGGCAAAGTGCTGAAAAGTGTGGCAAAGTACTGAAAAGTAGTGGCGAAGTGCTGAAAAGTCGTGGCAAAGTACTGAAAAGTGTGGCAAAGTACTGAAAAGTTGTGGCAAAGTCGTGGCAAAGTACTGAAAAGAGTGGCAAAGTACTGAAAAGTTGTGGCAAAGTCGTGGCAAAGTACTGAAAAGTGTGGCAAAGTACTGAAAAGTTGTGGCGAAGTGCTGAAAAGTCGTGGCAATGTACTGAAAAGTGTGGCAAAGTACTGAAAAGTTGTGGCAAAGTGCTGAAAAGTCGTGGCAAAGTCGTGGCAAAGTACTGAAAAGTGTGGCAAAGTACTGAAAAGTAGTGGCAAAGTGCTGAAAAGTGTGGCAAAGTGCTGCAAAGTCGTGGCAAAGTGCTGAAAAGTGTGGCAAAGGACTGAAAAGTTGTGGCAAAGTGCTGAAAAGTGTGGCAAAGTACTGAAAAGTAGTGGCGAAGTGCTGAAAAGTCGTGGCAAAGTACTGAAAAGTGTGGCAAAGTACTGAAAAGTTGTGGCAAAGTCGTGGCAAAGTACTGAAAAGAGTGGCAAAGTACTGAAAAGTTGTGGCAAAGTCGTGGCAAAGTACTGAAAAGTGTGGCAAAGTACTGAAAAGTTGTGGCGAAGTGCTGAAAAGTCGTGGCAATGTACTGAAAAGTGTGGCAAAGTACTGAAAAGTTGTGGCAAAGTGCTGAAAAGTCGTGGCAAAGTCGTGGCAAAGTACTGAAAAGTGTGGCAAAGTACTGAAAAGTTGTGGCAAAGTGCTGAAAAGTGTGGCAAAGTGCTGCAAAGTCGTGGCAAAGTACTGAAAAGTGTGGCAAAGTACTGAAAAGTTGTGGCAAAGTACTGAAAAGTGTGGCAAAGTACTGAAAAGTAGTGGCGAAGTGCTGAAAAGTCGTGGCAAAGTACTGAAAAGTGTGGCAAAGTACTGAAAAGTTGTGGCAAAGTCGTGGCAAAGTACTGAAAAGAGTGGCAAAGTACTGAAAAGTTGTGGCAAAGTCGTGGCAAAGTACTGAAAAGTGTGGCAAAGTACTGAAATTTTGTGGCGAAGTGCTGAAAAGTCGTGGCAAAGTACTGAAAAGTGTGGCAAAGTACTGAAAAGTAGTGGCAAAGTGCTGAAAAGTGTGGCAAAGTTCTGAAAAGTTGTGGCAAAGTGCTGAAAAGTGTGGCAAAGTACTGTAAAGTTGTGGCAAAGTGCTGAAAAGTAGTGGCAAAGTACTGAAAAGTCGTGGCAAAGTACTGAAAAGTGTGGCAAAGTACTGAAGAGTTGTGGCAAAGTCGTGGCAAAGTACTGAAAAGAGTGGCAAAGTGCTGCAAATTCGTGGCAAAGTACTGAAAACAGTGGCAAAGTACTGAAAAGTTATGGCAAAGTGCTGAAAAGTGTGGCAAAGTGCTGCAAAGTCGTGGCAAAGTGCTGAAAAGTGTGGCAAAGGACTGAAAAGTTGTGGCAAAGTGCTGAAAAGTGTGGCAAAGTACTGAAAAGTAGTGGCGAAGTGCTGAAAAGTCGTGGCAAAGTACTGAAAAGTGTGGCAAAGTACTGAAAAGTTGTGGCAAAGTCGTGGCAAAGTACTGAAAAGAGTGGCAAAGTACTGAAAATTTGTTGCAAAGTGCTGAAAAGTGTGGCAAAGTGCTGCAAAGTCGTGGCAAAGTGCTGAAAAGTGTGGCAAAGGACTGAAAAGTTGTGGCAAAGTGCTGAAAAGTGTGGCAAAGTACTGAAAAGTAGTGGCGAAGTGCTGAAAAGTCGTGGCAAAGTACTGAAAAGTGTGGCAAAGTACTGAAAAGTTGTGGCAAAGTCGTGGCAAAGTACTGAAAAGAGTGGCAAAGTACTGAAAAGTTGTGGCAAAGTCGTGGCAAAGTACTGAAAAGTGTGGCAAAGTACTGAAAAGTTGTGGCGAAGTGCTGAAAAGTCGTGGCAATGTACTGAAAAGTGTGGCAAAGTACTGAAAAGTTGTGGCAAAGTGCTGAAAAGTCGTGGCAAAGTCGTGGCAAAGTACTGAAAAGTGTGGCAAAGTACTGAAAAGTAGTGGCAAAGTGCTGAAAAGTGTGGCAAAGTGCTGCAAAGTCGTGGCAAAGTGCTGAAAAGTGTGGCAAAGGACTGAAAAGTTGTGGCAAAGTGCTGAAAAGTGTGGCAAAGTACTGAAAAGTAGTGGCGAAGTGCTGAAAAGTCGTGGCAAAGTACTGAAAAGTGTGGCAAAGTACTGAAAAGTTGTGGCAAAGTCGTGGCAAAGTACTGAAAAGAGTGGCAAAGTACTGAAAAGTTGTGGCAAAGTCGTGGCAAAGTACTGAAAAGTGTGGCAAAGTACTGAAAAGTTGTGGCGAAGTGCTGAAAAGTCGTGGCAATGTACTGAAAAGTGTGGCAAAGTACTGAAAAGTTGTGGCAAAGTGCTGAAAAGTCGTGGCAAAGTCGTGGCAAAGTACTGAAAAGTGTGGCAAAGTACTGAAAAGTTGTGGCAAAGTGCTGAAAAGTGTGGCAAAGTGCTGCAAAGTCGTGGCAAAGTACTGAAAAGTGTGGCAAAGTACTGAAAAGTTGTGGCAAAGTACTGAAAAGTGTGGCAAAGTACTGAAAAGTAGTGGCGAAGTGCTGAAAAGTCGTGGCAAAGTACTGAAAAGTGTGGCAAAGTACTGAAAAGTTGTGGCAAAGTCGTGGCAAAGTACTGAAAAGAGTGGCAAAGTACTGAAAAGTTGTGGCAAATTCGTGGCAAAGTACTGAAAAGTGTGGCAAAGTACTGAAATTTTGTGGCGAAGTGCTGAAAAGTCGTGGCAAAGTACTGAAAAGTGTGGCAAAGTACTGAAAAGTAGTGGCAAAGTGCTGAAAAGTGTGGCAAAGTTCTGAAAAGTTGTGGCAAAGTGCTGAAAAGTGTGGCAAAGTACTGTAAAGTTGTGGCAAAGTGCTGAAAAGTAGTGGCAAAGTACTGAAAAGTCGTGGCAAAGTACTGAAAAGTGTGGCAAAGTACTGAAAAGTTGTGGCAAAGTCGTGGCAAAGTACTGAAAAGTGTGGCAAAGTACTGAAAAGTTGTGGCGAAGTGCTGAAAAGTCGTGGCAATGTACTGAAAAGTGTGGCAAAGTACTGAAAAGTTGTGGCAAAGTGCTGAAAAGTCGTGGCAAAGTCGTGGCAAAGTACTGAAAAGTGTGGCAAAGTACTGAAAAGTAGTGGCAAAGTGCTGAAAAGTGTGGCAAAGTGCTGCAAAGTCGTGGCAAAGTGCTGAAAAGTGTGGCAAAGGACTGAAAAGTTGTGGCAAAGTGCTGAAAAGTGTGGCAAAGTACTGAAAAGTAGTGGCGAAGTGCTGAAAAGTCGTGGCAAAGTACTGAAAAGTGTGGCAAAGTACTGAAAAGTTGTGGCAAAGTCGTGGCAAAGTACTGAAAAGAGTGGCAAAGTACTGAAAAGTTGTGGCAAAGTCGTGGCAAAGTACTGAAAAGTGTGGCAAAGTACTGAAAAGTTGTGGCGAAGTGCTGAAAAGTCGTGGCAATGTACTGAAAAGTGTGGCAAAGTACTGAAAAGTTGTGGCAAAGTGCTGAAAAGTCGTGGCAAAGTCGTGGCAAAGTACTGAAAAGTGTGGCAAAGTACTGAAAAGTTGTGGCAAAGTGCTGAAAAGTGTGGCAAAGTGCTGCAAAGTCGTGGCAAAGTACTGAAAAGTGTGGCAAAGTACTGAAAAGTTGTGGCAAAGTACTGAAAAGTGTGGCAAAGTACTGAAAAGTAGTGGCGAAGTGCTGAAAAGTCGTGGCAAAGTACTGAAAAGTGTGGCAAAGTACTGAAAAGTTGTGGCAAAGTCGTGGCAAAGTACTGAAAAGAGTGGCAAAGTACTGAAAAGTTGTGGCAAAGTCGTGGCAAAGTACTGAAAAGTGTGGCAAAGTACTGAAATTTTGTGGCGAAGTGCTGAAAAGTCGTGGCAAAGTACTGAAAAGTGTGGCAAAGTACTGAAAAGTAGTGGCAAAGTGCTGAAAAGTGTGGCAAAGTTCTGAAAAGTTGTGGCAAAGTGCTGAAAAGTGTGGCAAAGTACTGTAAAGTTGTGGCAAAGTGCTGAAAAGTAGTGGCAAAGTACTGAAAAGTCGTGGCAAAGTACTGAAAAGTGTGGCAAAGTACTGAAGAGTTGTGGCAAAGTCGTGGCAAAGTACTGAAAAGAGTGGCAAAGTGCTGCAAATTCGTGGCAAAGTACTGAAAACAGTGGCAAAGTACTGAAAAGTTATGGCAAAGTGCTGAAAAGTGTGGCAAAGTGCTGCAAAGTCGTGGCAAAGTGCTGAAAAGTGTGGCAAAGGACTGAAAAGTTGTGGCAAAGTGCTGAAAAGTGTGGCAAAGTACTGAAAAGTAGTGGCGAAGTGCTGAAAAGTCGTGGCAAAGTACTGAAAAGTGTGGCAAAGTACTGAAAAGTTGTGGCAAAGTCGTGGCAAAGTACTGAAAAGAGTGGCAAAGTACTGAAAATTTGTTGCAAAGTGCTGAAAAGTGTGGCAAAGTGCTGCAAAGTCGTGGCAAAGTGCTGAAAAGTGTGGCAAAGGACTGAAAAGTTGTGGCAAAGTGCTGAAAAGTGTGGCAAAGTACTGAAAAGTAGTGGCGAAGTGCTGAAAAGTCGTGGCAAAGTACTGAAAAGTGTGGCAAAGTACTGAAAAGTTGTGGCAAAGTCGTGGCAAAGTACTGAAAAGAGTGGCAAAGTACTGAAAAGTTGTGGCAAAGTCATGGCAAAGTACTGAAAAGTGTGGCAAAGTACTGAAAAGTTGTGGCGAAGTGCTGAAAAGTCGTGGCAATGTACTGAAAAGTGTGGCAAAGTACTGAAAAGTTGTGGCAAAGTGCTGAAAAGTCGTGGCAAAGTCGTGGCAAAGTACTGAAAAGTGTGGCAAAGTACTGAAAAGTAGTGGCAAAGTGCTGAAAAGTGTGGCAAAGTGCTGCAAAGTCGGGGCAAAGTGCTGAAAAGTGTGGCAAAGGACTGAAAAGTTGTGGCAAAGTGCTGAAAAGTGTGGCAAAGTACTGAAAAGTAGTGGCGAAGTGCTGAAAAGTCGTGGCAAAGTACTGAAAAGTGTGGCAAAGTACTGAAAAGTTGTGGCAAAGTCGTGGCAAAGTACTGAAAAGAGTGGCAAAGTACTGAAAAGTTGTGGCAAAGTCGTGGCAAAGTACTGAAAAGTGTGGCAAAGTACTGAAAAGTTGTGGCGAAGTGCTGAAAAGTCGTGGCAATGTACTGAAAAGTGTGGCAAAGTACTGAAAAGTTGTGGCAAAGTGCTGAAAAATCGTGGCAAAGTCGTGGCAAAGTACTGAAAAGTGTGGCAAAGTACTGAAAAGTTGTGGCAAAGTGCTGAAAAGTGTGGCAAAGTGCTGCAAAGTCGTGGCAAAGTACTGAAAAGTGTGGCAAAGTACTGAAAAGTTGTGGCAAAGTACTGAAAAGTGTGGCAAAGTACTGAAAAGTAGTGGCGAAGTGCTGAAAAGTCGTGGCAAAGTACTGAAAAGTGTGGCAAAGTACTGAAAAGTTGTGGCAAAGTCGTGGCAAAGTACTGAAAAGAGTGGCAAAGTACTGAAAAGTTGTGGCAAATTCGTGGCAAAGTACTGAAAAGTGTGGCAAAGTACTGAAAAGTGTGGCAAAGTACTGTAAAGTTGTGGCAAAGTGCTGAAAAGTAGTGGCAAAGTACTGAAAAGTCGTGGCAAAGTACTGAAAAGTGTGGCAAAGTACTGAAGAGTTGTGGCAAAGTCGTGGCAAAGTACTGAAAAGAGTGGCAAAGTGCTGCAAATTCGTGGCAAAGTACTGAAAACAGTGGCAAAGTACTGAAAAGTTATGGCAAAGTGCTGAAAAGTGTGGCAAAGTGCTGCAAAGTCGTGGCAAAGTGCTGAAAAGTGTGGCAAAGGACTGAAAAGTTGTGGCAAAGTGCTGAAAAGTGTGGCAAAGTACTGTAAAGTTGTGGCAAAGTGCTGAAAAGTAGTGGCAAAGTACTGAAAAGTCGTGGCAAAGTACTGAAAAGTGTGGCAAAGTACTGAAGAGTTGTGGCAAAGTCGTGGCAAAGTACTGAAAAGAGTGGCAAAGTGCTGCAAATTCGTGGCAAAGTACTGAAAACAGTGGCAAAGTACTGAAAAGTTATGGCAAAGTGCTGAAAAGTGTGGCAAAGTGCTGCAAAGTCGTGGCAAAGTGCTGAAAAGTGTGGCAAAGGACTGAAAAGTTGTGGCAAAGTGCTGAAAAGTGTGGCAAAGTACTGAAAAGTAGTGGCGAAGTGCTGAAAAGTCGTGGCAATGTACTGAAAAGTGTGGCAAAGTACTGAAAAGTTGTGGCAAAGTGCTGAAAAGTCGTGGCAAAGTCGTGGCAAAGTACTGAAAAGTGTGGCAAAGTACTGAAAAGTTGTGGCAAAGTGCTGAAAAGTGTGGCAAAGTGCTGCAAAGTCGTGGCAAAGTACTGAAAAGTGTGGCAAAGTACTGAAAAGTTGTGGCAAAGTACTGAAAAGTGTGGCAAAGTACTGAAAAGTAGTGGCGAAGTGCTGAAAAGTCGTGGCAAAGTACTGAAAAGTGTGGCAAAGTACTGAAAAGTTGTGGCAAAGTCGTGGCAAAGTACTGAAAAGAGTGGCAAAGTACTGAAAAGTTGTGGCAAAGTCGTGGCAAAGTACTGAAAAGTGTGGCAAAGTACTGAAATTTTGTGGCGAAGTGCTGAAAAGTCGTGGCAAAGTACTGAAAAGTGTGGCAAAGTACTGAAAAGTAGTGGCAAAGTGCTGAAAAGTGTGGCAAAGTTCTGAAAAGTTGTGGCAAAGTGCTGAAAAGTGTGGCAAAGTACTGTAAAGTTGTGGCAAAGTGCTGAAAAGTAGTGGCAAAGTACTGAAAAGTCGTGGCAAAGTACTGAAAAGTGTGGCAAAGTACTGAAGAGTTGTGGCAAAGTCGTGGCAAAGTACTGAAAAGAGTGGCAAAGTGCTGCAAATTCGTGGCAAAGTACTGAAAACAGTGGCAAAGTACTGAAAAGTTATGGCAAAGTGCTGAAAAGTGTGGCAAAGTGCTGCAAAGTCGTGGCAAAGTGCTGAAAAGTGTGGCAAAGGACTGAAAAGTTGTGGCAAAGTGCTGAAAAGTGTGGCAAAGTACTGAAAAGTAGTGGCGAAGTGCTGAAAAGTCGTGGCAAAGTACTGAAAAGTGTGGCAAAGTACTGAAAAGTTGTGGCAAAGTCGTGGCAAAGTACTGAAAAGAGTGGCAAAGTACTGAAAAGTTGTGGCAAAGTCGTGGCAAAGTACTGAAAAGTGTGGCAAAGTACTGAAAAGTTGTGGCGAGTGCTGAAAAGACGTGGCAATGTACTGAAAAGTGTGGCAAAGTACTAAAAGTTGTGGCAAAGTGCTGAAAAGTCGTGGCAAAGTCGTGGCAAAGTACTGAAAAGTGTGGCAAAGTACTGAAAAGTTGTGGCAAAGTCGTGGCAAAGTACTGAAAAGAGTGGCAAAGTGCTGCAAAGTCGTGGCAAAGTACTGAAAAGTGTGGCAAAGTACTGCAAAGTCGTGGCAAAGTACTGAAAATTGTGGCAAAGTAATGAAAAGTCGTGGCAAAGTACTGAAAAGAGTGGCAAAGTACTGAAAAGTTGTGGCAAAGCGTGGCAAAGTACTGAAAAGTGTGGCAAAGTACTGAAAAGTTGTGGCAAAGTGCTGAAAAGTGTGGCAAAGTGCTGCAAATTCGTGGCAAAGTGCTGAAAAGTGTGGCAAAGGACTGAAAAGTTGTGGCAAAGTGCTGAAAAGTGTGGCAAAGTACTGAAAAGTAGTGGCGAAGTGCTGAAAAGTCGTGGCAAAGTACTGAAAAGTGTGGCAAAGTACTGAAAAGTTGTGGCAAAGTCGTGGCAAAGTACTGAAAAGAGTGGCAAATTACTGAAAAGTTGTGGCAAAGTCGTGGCAAAGTACTGAAAACTGTGGCAAAGTAATGAAAAGTTGTGGCGAAGTGCTGAAAAGTCGTGGCAATGTACTGAAAAGTGTGGCAAAGTACTGAAAAGTTGTGGCAAAGTGCTGAAAAGTCGTGGCAAAGTCGTGGCAAAGTACTGAAAAGTGTGGCAAAGTACTGAAAAGTTGTGGCAAAGTGCTGAAAAGTGTGGCAAAGTGCTGCAAAGTCGTGGCAAAGTACTGAAAAGTGTGGCAAAGTACTGAAAAGTTGTGGCAAAGTACTGAAAAGTGTGGCAAAGTACTGAAAAGTAGTGGCGAAGTGCTGAAAAGTCGTGGCAAAGTACTGAAAAGTGTGGCAAAGAACTGAAAAGTTGTGGCAAAGTCGTGGCAAAGTACTGAAAAGAGTGGCAAAGTACTGAAAAGTTGTGGCAAAGTCGTGGCAAAGTACTGAAAAGTGTGGCAAAGTACTGAAATTTTGTGGCAAAGTCGTGGCAAAGTACTGAAAAGTGTGGCAAAGTACTGAAATTTTGTGGCGAAGTGCTGAAAAGTCGTGGCAAAGTACTGAAAAGTGTGGCAAAGTACTGAAAAGTAGTGGCAAAGTGCTGAAAAATGTGGCAAAGTACTGAAAAGTTGTGGCAAAGTGCTGAAAAGTGTGGCAAAGTACTGTAAAGTTGTGGCAAAGTGCTGAAAAGTAGTGGCAAAGTACTGAAAAGTCGTGGCAAAGTACTGAAAAGTGTGGCAAAGTACTGAAGAGTTGTGGCAAAGTCGTGGCAAAGTACTGAAAAGAGTGGCAAAGTGCTGCAAATTCGTGGCAAAGTACTGAAAACAGTGGCAAAGTACTGAAAATTTGTTGCAAAGTGCTGAAAAGTGTGGCAAAGTGCTGCAAAGTCGTGGCAAAGTGCTGAAAAGTCGTGGCAAAGTACTGAAAAGTGTGGCAAAGTACTGAAAAGTTGTGGCAAAGTCGTGGCAAAGTACTGAAAAGTGTGGCAAAGTACTGAAAAGTTGTGGCGAAGTGCTGAAAAGTCGTGGCAATGTACTGAAAAGAGTGGCAAAGTACTGAAAAGTTGTGGCAAAGTCGTGGCAAAGTACTGAAAAGTGTGGCAAAGTACTGAAAAGTTGTGGCGAAGTGCTGAAAAGTCGTGGCAATGTACTGAAAAGTGTGGCAAAGTACTGAAAAGTTGTGGCAAAGTGCTGAAAAGTCGTGGCAAAGTCGTGGCAAAGTACTGAAAAGTGTGGCAAAGTACTGAAAAGTAGTGGCAAAGTGCTGAAAAGTGTGGCAAAGTGCTGCAAAGTCGTGGCAAAGTGCTGAAAAGTGTGGCAAAGGACTGAAAAGTTGTGGCAAAGTGCTGAAAAGTGTGGCAAAGTACTGAAAAGTAGTGGCGAAGTGCTGAAAAGTCGTGGCAAAGTACTGAAAAGTGTGGCAAAGTACTGAAAAGTTGTGGCAAAGTCGTGGCAAAGTACAGAAAAGAGTGGCAAAGTACTGAAAAGTTGTGGCAAAGTCGTGGCAAAGTACTGAAAAGTGTGGCAAAGTACTGAAAAGTTGTGGCGAAGTGCTGAAAAGTCGTGGCAATGTACTGAAAAGTGTGGCAAAGTACTGAAAAGTTGTGGCAAAGTGCTGAAAAGTCGTGGCAAAGTCGTGGCAAAGTACTGAAAAGTGTGGCAAAGTACTGAAAAGTTGTGGCAAAGTGCTGAAAAGTGTGGCAAAGTGCTGCAAAGTCGTGGCAAAGTACTGAAAAGTGTGGCAAAGTACTGAAAAGTTGTGGCAAAGTACTGAAAAGTGTGGCAAAGTACTGAAAAGTAGTGGCGAAGTGCTGAAAAGTCGTGGCAAAGTACTGAAAAGTGTGGCAAAGTACTGAAAAGTTGTGGCAAAGTCGTGGCAAAGTACTGAAAAGAGTGGCAAAGTACTGAAAAGTTGTGGCAAAGTCGTGGCAAAGTACTGAAAAGTGTGGCAAAGTACTGAAATTTTGTGGCGAAGTGCTGAAAAGTCGTGGCAAAGTACTGAAAAGTGTGGCAAAGTACTGAAAAGTAGTGGCAAAGTGCTGAAAAGTGTGGCAAAGTACTGAAAAGTTGTGGCAAAGTGCTGAAAAGTGTGGCAAAGTACTGTAAAGTTGTGGCAAAGTGCTGAAAAGTAGTGGCAAAGTACTGAAAAGTCGTGGCAAAGTACTGAAAAGTGTGGCAAAGTACTGAAGAGTTGTGGCAAAGTCGTGGCAAAGTACTGAAAAGAGTGGCAAAGTGCTGCAAATTCGTGGCAAAGTATTGAAAACAGTGGCAAAGTACTGAAAAGTTATGGCAAAGTGCTGAAAAGTGTGGCAAAGTGCTGCAAAGTCGTGGCAAAGTGCTGAAAAGTGTGGCAAAGGACTGAAAAGTTGTGGCAAAGTGCTGAAAAGTGTGGCAAAGTACTGAAAAGTAGTGGCGAAGTGCTGAAAAGTCGTGGCAAAGTACTGAAAAGTGTGGCAAAGTACTGAAAAGTTGTGGCAAAGTCGTGGCAAAGTACTGAAAAGAGTGGCAAAGTACTGAAAAGTTGTGGCAAAGTCGTGGCAAAGTACTGAAAAGTGTGGCAAAGTACTGAAAAGTTGTGGCGAGTGCTGAAAAGACGTGGCAATGTACTGAAAAGTGTGGCAAAGTACTAAAAGTTGTGGCAAAGTGCTGAAAAGTCGTGGCAAAGTCGTGGCAAAGTACTGAAAAGTGTGGCAAAGTACTGAAAAGTTGTGGCAAAGTCGTGGCAAAGTACTGAAAAGAGTGGCAAAGTGCTGCAAAGTCGTGGCAAAGTACTGAAAAGTGTGGCAAAGTACTGCAAAGTCGTGGCAAAGTACTGAAAAGTGTGGCAAAGTAATGAAAAGTCGTGGCAAAGTACTGAAAAGAGTGGCAAAGTACTGAAAAGTTGTGGCAAAGTGTGGCAAAGTACTGAAAAGTGTGGCAAAGTACTGAAAAGTTGTGGCGAAGTGCTGAAACGTCGTGGCAAAGTACTGAAAAGTGTGGCAAAGTACTGAAAAGTAGTGGCAAAGTGCTGAAAAGTGTGGCAAAGTACTGAAAAGTTGTGGCAAAGTGCTGAAAAGTGTGGCAAAGTACTGAAAAGTTGTGGCAAAGTGCTGAAAAGTAGTGGCAAAGTACTGAAAAGTCGTGGCAAAGTACTGAAAAGTGTGGCAAAGTACTGAAGAGTTGTGGCAAAGTCGTGGCAAAGTACTGAAAAGAGTGGCAAAGTGCTGCAAAGTTGTGGCATGGTACTGAAAAGTGTGGCAAAGTACTGAAAAGTTGTGGCAAAGTGCTGAAAAGTGTGGCAAAGTGCTGCAAATTCGTGGCAAAGTGTTGAAAAGTGTGGCAAAGGACTGAAAAGTTGTGGCAAAGTGCTGAAAAGTGTGGCAAAGTACTGAAAAGTAGTGGCGAAGTGCTGAAAAGTCGTGGCAAAGTACTGAAAAGTGTGGCAAAGTACTGAAAAGTTGTGGCAAAGTCGTGGCAAAGTACTGAAAAGAGTGGCAAAGTACTGAAAAGTTGTGGCAAAGTCGTGGCAAAGTACTGAAAACTGTGGCAAAGTAATGAAAAGTTGTGGCGAAGTGCTGAAAAGTCGTGGCAATGTACTGAAAAGTGTGGCAAAGTACTGAAAAGTTGTGGCAAAGTGCTGAAAAGTCGTGGCAAAGTCGTGGCAAAGTACTGAAAAGTGTGGCAAAGTACTGAAAAGTTGTGGCAAAGTCGTGGCAAAGTACTGAAAAGAGTGGCAAAGTACTGAAAAGTTGTGGCAAAGTCGTGGCAAAGTACTGAAAAGTGTGGCAAAGTACTGAAATTTTGTGGCGAAGTGCTGAAAAGTCGTGGCAAAGTACTGAAAAGTGTGGCAAAGTACTGAAAAGTAGTGGCAAAGTGCTGAAAAGTGTGGCAAAGTACTGAAAAGTTGTGGCAAAGTGCTGAAAAGTGTGGCAAAGTACTGTAAAGTTGTGGCAAAGTGCTGAAAAGTAGTGGCAAAGTACTGAAAAGTCGTGACAAAGTACTGAAAAGTGTAGCAAAGTACTGAAGAGTTGTGGCAAAGTCGTGGCAAAGTACTGAAAAGAGTGGCAAAGTGCTGCAAATTCGTGGCAAAGTACTGAAAACAGTGGCAAAGTACTGAAAAGTTGTGGCAAAGTGCTGAAAAGTGTGGCAAAGTGCTGCAAAGTCGTGGCAAAGTGCTGAAAAGTGTGGCAAAGGACTGAAAAGTTGTGGCAAAGTGCTGAAAAGTGTGGCAAAGTATTGAAGAGTTGTGGCAAAGTCGTGGCAAGTTCTGAAAAGAGTGGCAAAGTGCTGCAAAGTCGTGGCAAAGTACTGAAAAGTGTGGCAAAGTACTGAAAAGTTGTAGCAAAGTGCTGAAAAGTGTGGCAAAGTGCTGCAAAGTCGTGGCAAAGTGCTGAAAAGTGTGGCAAAGTACTGAAAAGTTGTGGCGAGTGCTGAAAAGTCGTGGCAATGTACTGAAAAGTGTGGCAAAGTACTGAAAAGTAGTGGCAAAGTACTGAAAAGTCGTGGCAAAGTACTGAAAAGTGTGGCAAAGTACTGAAGAGTTGTGGCAAAGTCGTGGCAAAGTACTGAAAAGAGTGGCAAAGTGCTGCAATGTCGTGGCAAAGTACTGAAAAGATGTGGCAAAGTGTTGAAAAGTAGTGGCAAAGTACTGAAAAGTCGTGGCAAAGTACTGAAAAGTGTGGCAAAGTACTGAAGAGTTGTGGCGAAGTCGTGGCAAAGTTCTGAAAAGAGTTCCAAAGTGCTGCAAAGTCGTGGCAAAGTACTGAAAAGTGTGGCAAAGTACTGAAAAGTTGTGGCAAAGTGCTGAAAAGTGTGGCAAAGTGCTGCAAAGTCGTGGCAAAGTGCTGAAAAGTGTGGCAAAGTACTGAAAAGTTGTGGCGAGTGCTGAAAAGTCGTGGCAATGTACTGAAAAGTGTGGCAAAGTACTGAAAAGTAGTGGCAAAGTACTGAAAAGTCGTGGCAAAGTACTGAAAAGTGTGGCAAAGTACTGAAGAGTTGTGGCAAAGTCGTGGCAAAGTACTGAAAAGAGTGGCAAAGTGCTGCAATGTCGTGGCAAAGTGCTGAAAAGTGTGGCAAAGTACTGAAAAGTTGTGGCAAAGTGCTGAAAAGTAGTGGCAAAGTACTGAAAAGTCGTGGCAAAGTACTGAAAAGTGTGGCAAAGTACTGAAGAGTTGTGGCAAAGTGCTGAAAAGTGTGGCAAAGTGCTGTAAATTCGTGGCAAAGTGCTGAAAAGTGTGGCAAAGGACTGAAAAGTTGTGGCAAGTGCTGAAAAGTGTGGCAAAGTACTGAAAAGTAGTGGCGAAGTGCTGAAAAGTCGTGGCAAAGTACTGAAAAGTGTGGCAAAGTACTGAAAAGTTGTGGCAAAGTCGTGGCAAAGTACTGAAAAGAGTGGCAAAGTACTGAAAAGTTGTGGCAAAGTCGTGGCAAAGTACTGAAAACTGTGGCAAAGTACTGAAAAGTTGTGGCGAAGTGCTGAAAAGTCGTGGCAATGTACTGAAAAGTGTGGCAAAGTACTGAAAAGTTGTGGTAAAGTGCTGAAATGTCGTGGCAAAGTCGTGGCAAAGTACTGAAAAGTGTGGCAAAGTACTGAAAAGTGTGGCAAAGTACTGACATTTTGTGGCGAAGTGCTGAAAAGTCGTGGCAAAGTACTGAAAAGTGTGGCAAAGTACTGAAAAGTAGTGGCAAAGTGCTGAAAAGTGTGGCAAAGTACTGAAAAGTTGTGGCAAAGTGCTGAAAAGTGTGGCAAAGTACTGTAAAGTTGTGGCAAAGTGCTGAAAAGTAGTGGCAAAGTACTGAAAAGTCGTGGCAAAGTACTGAAAAGTGTGGCAAAGTACTGAAGAGTTGTGGCAAAGTCGTGGCAAAGTACTGAAAAGAGTGGCAAAGTGCTGCAAATTCGTGGCAAAGTACTGAAAACAGTGGCAAAGTACTGAAAAGTTGTGGCAAAGTGCTGAAAAGTGTGGCAAAGTGCTGCAAAGTCGTGGCAAAGTGCTGAAAAGTGTGGCAAAGGACTGAAAAGTTGTGGCAAAGTGCTGAAAAGTGTGGCAAAGTACTGAAAAGTAGTGGCGAAGTGCTGAAAAGTCGTGGCAAAGTACTGAAAAGTGTGGCAAAGTACTGAAAAGTTGTGGCAAAGTCGTGGCAAAGTACTGAAAAGAGTGGCAAAGTACTGAAAAGTTGTGGCAAAGTCGTGGCAAAGTACTGAAAAGTGTGGCAAAGTACTGAAAAGTTGTGGCGAAGTGCTGAAAAGTCGTGGCAATGTACTGAAAAGTGTGGCAAAGTACTGAAAAGTTGTGGCAAAGTGCTGAAAAGTCGTGGCAAAGTCGTGGCAAAGTACTGAAAAGTGTGGCAAAGTACTGAAAAGTTGTGGCAAAGTGCTGAAAAGTGTGGCAAAGTGCTGCAAAGTCGTGGCAAAGTACTGAAAAGTGTGGCAAAGTACTGAAAAGTTGTGGCAAAGTACTGAAAAGTGTGGCAAAGTACTGAAAAGTAGTGGCGAAGTGCTGAAAAGTCGTGGCAAAGTACTGAAAAGTGTGGCAAAGTACTGAAAAGTTGTGGCAAAGTCGTGGCAAAGTACTGAAAAGAGTGGCAAAGTACTGAAAAGTTGTGGCAAAGTCGTGGCAAAGTACTGAAAAGTGTGGCAAAGTACTGAAATTTTGTGGCGAAGTGCTGAAAAGTCGTGGCAAAGTACTGAAAAGTGTGGCAAAGTACTGAAAAGTAGTGGCAAAGTGCTGAAAAGTGTGGCAAAGTACTGAAAAGTTGTGGCAAAGTGCTGAAAAGTGTGGCAAAGTACTGTAAAGTTGTGGCAAAGTGCTGAAAAGTAGTGGCAAAGTACTGAAAAGTCGTGGCAAAGTACTGAAAAGTGTGGCAAAGTACTGAAGAGTTGTGGCAAAGTCGTGGCAAAGTACTGAAAAGAGTGGCAAAGTGCTGCAAATTCGTGGCAAAGTACTGAAAACAGTGGCAAAGTACTGAAAAGTTATGGCAAAGTGCTGAAAAGTGTGGCAAAGTGCTGCAAAGTCGTGGCAAAGTGCTGAAAAGTGTGGCAAAGGACTGAAAAGTTGTGGCAAAGTGCTGAAAAGTGTGGCAAAGTACTGAAAAGTAGTGGCGAAGTGCTGAAAAGTCGTGGCAAAGTACTGAAAAGTGTGGCAAAGTACTGAAAAGTTGTGGCAAAGTCGTGGCAAAGTACTGAAAAGAGTGGCAAAGTACTGAACAGTTGTGGCAAAGTCGTGGCAAAGTACTGAAAAGTGTGGCAAAGTACTGAAAAGTTGTGGCGAGTGCTGAAAAGACGTGGCAATGTACTGAAAAGTGTGGCAAAGTACTAAAAGTTGTGGCAAAGTGCTGAAAAGTCGTGGCAAAGTCGTGGCAAAGTACTGAAAAGTGTGGCAAAGTACTGAAAAGTTGTGGCAAAGTCGTGGCAAAGTACTGAAAAGAGTGGGAAAGTGCTGCAAAGTCGTGGCAAAGTACTGAAAAGTGTGGCAAAGTACTGCAAAGTCGTGGCAAAGTACTGAAAAGTGTGGCAAAGTAATGAAAAGTCGTGGCAAAGTACTGAAAAGAGTGGCAAAGTACTGAAAAGTTGTGGCAAAGTGTGGCAAAGTACTGAAAAGTGTGGCAAAGTACTGAAAAGTTGTGGCGAAGTGCTGAAACGTCGTGGCAAAGTACTGAAAAGTGTGGCAAAGTACTGAAAAGTAGTGGCAAAGTGCTGAAAAGTGTGGCAAAGTACTGAAAAGTTGTGGCAAAGTGCTGAAAAGTGTGGCAAAGTACTGAAAAGTTGTGGCAAAGTGCTGAAAAGTAGTGGCAAAGTACTGAAAAGTCGTGGCAAAGTACTGAAAAGTGTGGCAAAGTACTGAAGAGTTGTGGCAAAGTCGTGGCAAAGTACTGAAAAGAGTGGCAAAGTGCTGCAAAGTTGTGGCATGGTACTGAAAAGTGTGGCAAAGTACTGAAAAGTTGTGGCAAAGTGCTGAAAAGTGTGGCAAAGTGCTGCAAATTCGTGGCAAAGTGTTGAAAAGTGTGGCAAAGGACTGAAAAGTTGTGGCAAAGTGCTGAAAAGTGTGGCAAAGTACTGAAAAGTAGTGGCGAAGTGCTGAAAAGTCGTGGCAAAGTACTGAAAAGTGTGGCAAAGTACTGAAAAGTTGTGGCAAAGTCGTGGCAAAGTACTGAAAAGAGTGGCAAAGTACTGAAAAGTTTGGCAAAGTCGTGGCAAAGTACTGAAAACTGTGGCAAAGTAATGAAAAGTTGTGGCGAAGTGCTGAAAAGTCGTGGCAATGTACTGAAAAGTGTGGCAAAGTACTGAAAAGTTGTGGCAAAGTGCTGAAAAGTCGTGGCACAGTCGTGGCAAAGTACTGAAAAGTGTGGCAAAGTACTGAAAAGTTGTGGCAAAGTCGTGGCAAAGTACTGAAAAGAGTGGCAAAGTACTGACAAGTTGTGGCAAAGTCGTGGCAAAGTACTGAAAAGTGTGGCAAAGTACTGAAATTTTGTGGCGAAGTGCTGAAAAGTCGTGGCAAAGTACTGAAAAGTGTGGCAAAGTACTGAAAAGTAGTGGCAAAGTGCTGAAAAGTGTGGCAAAGTACTGAAAAGTTGTGGCAAAGTGCTGAAAAGTGTGGCAAAGTACTGTAAAGTTGTGGCAAAGTGCTGAAAAGTAGTGGCAAAGTACTGAAAAGTCGTGGCAAAGTACTGAAAAGTGTGGCAAAGTACTGAAGAGTTGTGGCAAAGTCGTGGCAAAGTACTGAAAAGAGTGGCAAAGTGCTGCAATGTCGTGGCAAAGTACTGAAAAGATGTGGCAAAGTGTTGAAAAGTAGTGGCAAAGTACTGAAAAGTCGTGGCAAAGTACTGAAAAGTGTGGCAAAGTACTGAAGAGTTGTGGCGAAGTCGTGGCAAAGTTCTGAAAAGAGTTTCAAAGTGCTGCAAAGTCGTGGCAAAGTACTGAAAAGTGTGGCAAAGTACTGAAAAGTTGTGGCAAAGTGCTGAAAAGTGTGGCAAAGTGCTGCAAAGTCGTGGCAAAGTGCTGAAAAGTGTGGCAAAGTACTGAAAAGTTGTGGCGAGTGCTGAAAAGTCGTGGCAATGTACTGAAAAGTGTGGCAAAGTACTGAAAAGTAGTGGCAAAGTACTGAAAAGTCGTGGCAAAGTACTGAAAAGTGTGGCAAAGTACTGAAGAGTTGTGGCAAAGTCGTGGCAAAGTACTGAAAAGAGTGGCAAAGTGCTGCAATGTCGTGGCAAAGTGCTGAAAAGTGTGGCAAAGTACTGAAAAGTTGTGGCAAAGTGCTGAAAAGTCGTGGCAAAGTACTGAAAAGAGTGGCAAAGTACTGAAAAGTTGTGGCAAAGTCGTGGCAAAGTACTGAAAAGTGTGGCAAAGTACTGAAAAGTTGTGGCGAAGTGCTGAAAAGTCGTGGCAATGTACTGAAAAGTGTGGCAAAGTACTGAAAAGTTGTGGCAAAGTGCTGAAAAGTCGTGGCAAAGTCGTGGCAAAGTACTGAAAAGTGTGGCAAAGTACTGAAAAGTTGTGGCAAAGTGCTGAAAAGTGTGGCAAAGTGCTGCAAAGTCGTGGCAAAGTACTGAAAAGTTGTGGCAAAGTACTGAAAAGTTGTGGCAAAGTACTGAAAAGTGTGGCAAAGTACTGAAAAGTTGTGGCAAAGTACTGAAAAGTGTGGCAAAGTACTGAAAAGTAGTGGCGAAGTGCTGAAAAGTCGTGGCAAAGTACTGAAAAGTGTGGCAAAGTACTGAAAAGTTGTGGCAAAGTCGTGGCAAAGTACTGAAAAGAGTGGCAAAGTACTGAAAAGTTGTGGCAAAGTCGTGGCAAAGTACTGAAAAGTGTGGCAAAGTACTGAAATTTTGTGGCGAAGTGCTGAAAAGTCGTGGCAAAGTACTGAAAAGTGTGGCAAAGTACTGAAAAGTAGTGGCAAAGTGCTGAAAAGTGTGGCAAAGTACTGAAAAGTTGTGGCAAAGTGCTGAAAAGTGTGGCAAAGTACTGTAAAGTTGTGGCAAAGTGCTGAAAAGTAGTGGCAAAGTACTGAAAAGTCGTGGCAAAGTACTGAAAAGTGTGGCAAAGTACTGAAGAGTTGTGGCAAAGTCGTGGCAAAGTACTGAAAAGAGTGGCAAAGTGCTGCAAATTCGTGGCAAAGTACTGAAAACAGTGGCAAAGTACTGAAAAGTTATGGCAAAGTGCTGAAAAGTGTGGCAAAGTGCTGCAAAGTCGTGGCAAAGTGCTGAAAAGTGTGGCAAAGGACTGAAAAGTTGTGGCAAAGTGCTGAAAAGTGTGGCAAAGTACTGAAAAGTAGTGGCGAAGTGCTGAAAAGTCGTGGCAAAGTACTGAAAAGTGTGGCAAAGTACTGAAAAGTTGTGGCAAAGTCGTGGCAAAGTACTGAAAAGAGTGGCAAAGTACTGAACAGTTGTGGCAAAGTCGTGGCAAAGTACTGAAAAGTGTGGCAAAGTACTGAAAAGTTGTGGCGAGTGCTGAAAAGACGTGGCAATGTACTGAAAAGTGTGGCAAAGTACTAAAAGTTGTGGCAAAGTGCTGAAAAGTCGTGGCAAAGTCGTGGCAAAGTACTGAAAAGTGTGGCAAAGTACTGAAAAGTTGTGGCAAAGTTGTGGCAAAGTACTGAAAAGATTGGCAAAGTGCTGCAAAGTCGTGGCAAAGTACTGAAAAGTGTGGCAAAGTACTGCAAAGTCGTGGCAAAGTACTGAAAAGTGTGGCAAAGTAATGAAAAGTCGTGGCAAAGTACTGAAAAGAGTGGCAAAGTACTGAAAAGTTGTGGCAAAGTGTGGCAAAGTACTGAAAAGTGTGGCAAAGTACTGAAAAGTTGTGGCGAAGTGCTGAAACGTCGTGGCAAAGTACTGAAAAGTGTGGCAAAGTACTGAAAAGTAGTGGCAAAGTGCTGAAAAGTGTGGCAAAGTACTGAAAAGTTGTGGCAAAGTGCTGAAAAGTGTGGCAAAGTACTGAAAAGTTGTGGCAAAGTGCTGAAAAGTAGTGGCAAAGTACTGAAAAGTCGTGGCAAAGTACTGAAAAGTGTGGCAAAGTACTGAAGAGTTGTGGCAAAGTCGTGGCAAAGTACTGAAAAGAGTGGCAAAGTGCTGCAAAGTTGTGGCATGGTACTGAAAAGTGTGGCAAAGTACTGAAAAGTTGTGGCAAAGTGCTGAAAAGTGTGGCAAAGTGCTGCAAATTCGTGGCAAAGTGTTGAAAAGTGTGGCAAAGGACTGAAAAGTTGTGGCAAAGTGCTGAAAAGTGTGGCAAAGTACTGAAAAGTAGTGGCGAAGTGCTGAAAAGTCGTGGCAAAGTACTGAAAAGTGTGGCAAAGTACTGAAAAGTTGTGGCAAAGTCGTGGCAAAGTACTGAAAAGAGTGGCAAAGTACTGAAAAGTTTGGCAAAGTCGTGGCAAAGTACTGAAAACTGTGGCAAAGTAATGAAAAGTTGTGGCGAAGTGCTGAAAAGTCGTGGCAATGTACTGAAAAGTGTGGCAAAGTACTGAAAAGTTGTGGCAAAGTGCTGAAAAGTCGTGGCACAGTCGTGGCAAAGTACTGAAAAGTGTGGCAAAGTACTGAAAAGTTGTGGCAAAGTCGTGGCAAAGTACTGAAAAGAGTGGCAAAGTACTGACAAGTTGTGGCAAAGTCGTGGCAAAGTACTGAAAAGTGTGGCAAAGTACTGAAATTTTGTGGCGAAGTGCTGAAAAGTCGTGGCAAAGTACTGAAAAGTGTGGCAAAGTACTGAAAAGTAGTGGCAAAGTGCTGAAAAGTGTGGCAAAGTACTGAAAAGTTGTGGCAAAGTGCTGAAAAGTGTGGCAAAGTACTGTAAAGTTGTGGCAAAGTGCTGAAAAGTAGTGGCAAAGTACTGAAAAGTCGTGGCAAAGTACTGAAAAGTGTGGCAAAGTACTGAAGAGTTGTGGCAAAGTCGTGGCAAAGTACTGAAAAGAGTGGCAAAGTGCTGCAATGTCGTGGCAAAGTACTGAAAAGATGTGGCAAAGTGTTGAAAAGTAGTGGCAAAGTACTGAAAAGTCGTGGCAAAGTACTGAAAAGTGTGGCAAAGTACTGAAGAGTTGTGGCGAAGTCGTGGCAAAGTTCTGAAAAGAGTTTCAAAGTGCTGCAAAGTACTGAAAAGTGTGGCAAAGTACTGAAAAGTTGTGGCAAAGTGCTGAAAAGTGTGGCAAAGTGCTGCAAAGTCGTGGCAAAGTGCTGAAAAGTGTGGCAAAGTACTGAAAAGTTGTGGCGAGTGCTGAAAAGTCGTGGCAATGTACTGAAAAGTGTGGCAAAGTACTGAAAAGTAGTGGCAAAGTACTGAAAAGTCGTGGCAAAGTACTGAAAAGTGTGGCAAAGTACTGAAGAGTTGTGGCAAAGTCGTGGCAAAGTACTGAAAAGAGTGGCAAAGTGCTGCAATGTCGTGGCAAAGTGCTGAAAAGTGTGGCAAAGTACTGAAAAGTTGTGGCAAAGTGCTGAAAAGTAGTGGCAAAGTACTGAAAAGTCGTGGCAAAGTACTGAAAAGTGTGGCAAAGTACTGAAGAGTTGTGGCAAAGTGCTGAAAAGTGTGGCAAAGTGCTGTAAATTCGTGGCAAAGTGCTGAAAAGTGTGGCAAAGGACTGAAAAGTTGTGGCAAGTGCTGAAAAGTGTGGCAAAGTACTGAAAAGTAGTGGCGAAGTGCTGAAAAGTCGTGGCAAAGTACTGAAAAGTGTGGCAAAGTACTGAAAAGTTGTGGCAAAGTCGTGGCAAAGTACTGAAAAGAGTGGCAAAGTACTGAAAAGTTGTGGCAAAGTCGTGGCAAAGTACTGAAAACTGTGGCAAAGTACTGAAAAGTTGTGGCGAAGTGCTGAAAAGTCGTGGCAATGTACTGAAAAGTGTGGCAAAGTACTGAAAAGTTGTGGCAAAGTGCTGAAATGTCGTGGCAAAGTCGTGGCAAAGTACTGAAAAGTGTGGCAAAGTACTGAAAAGTGTGGCAAAGTACTGAAATTTTGTGGCGAAGTGCTGAAAAGTCGTGGCAAAGTACTGAAAAGTGTGGCAAAGTACTGAAAAGTAGTGGCAAAGTGCTGAAAAGTGTGGCAAAGTACTGAAAAGTTGTGGCAAAGTGCTGAAAAGTGTGGCAAAGTACTGTAAAGTTGTGGCAAAGTGCTGAAAAGTAGTGGCAAAGTACTGAAAAGTCGTGGCAAAGTACTGAAAAGTGTGGCAAAGTACTGAAGAGTTGTGGCAAAGTCGTGGCAAAGTACTGAAAAGAGTGGCAAAGTGCTGCAAATTCGTGGCAAAGTACTGAAAACAGTGGCAAAGTACTGAAAAGTTGTGGCAAAGTGCTGAAAAGTGTGGCAAAGTGCTGCAAAGTCGTGGCAAAGTGCTGAAAAGTGTGGCAAAGGACTGAAAAGTTGTGGCAAAGTGCTGAAAAGTGTGGCAAAGTACTGAAAAGTAGTGGCGAAGTGCTGAAAAGTCGTGGCAAAGTACTGAAAAGTGTGGCAAAGTACTGAAAAGTTGTGGCAAAGTCGTGGCAAAGTACTGAAAAGAGTGGCAAAGTACTGAAAAGTTGTGGCAAAGTCGTGGCAAAGTACTGAAAAGTGTGGCAAAGTACTGAAAAGTTGTGGCGAAGTGCTGAAAAGTCGTGGCAATGTACTGAAAAGTGTGGCAAAGTACTGAAAAGTTGTGGCAAAGTGCTGAAAAGTCGTGGCAAAGTCGTGGCAAAGTACTGAAAAGTGTGGCAAAGTACTGAAAAGTTGTGGCAAAGTGCTGAAAAGTGTGGCAAAGTGCTGCAAAGTCGTGGCAAAGTACTGAAAAGTGTGGCAAAGTACTGAAAAGTTGTGGCAAAGTACTGAAAAGTGTGGCAAAGTACTGAAAAGTAGTGGCGAAGTGCTGAAAAGTCGTGGCAAAGTACTGAAAAGTGTGGCAAAGTACTGAAAAGTTGTGGCAAAGTCGTGGCAAAGTACTGAAAAGAGTGGCAAAGTACTGAAAAGTTGTGGCAAAGTCGTGGCAAAGTACTGAAAAGTGTGGCAAAGTACTGAAATTTTGTGGCGAAGTGCTGAAAAGTCGTGGCAAAGTACTGAAAAGTCTGGCAAAGTACTGAAAAGTAGTGGCAAAGTGCTGAAAAGTGTGGCAAAGTACTGAAAAGTTGTGGCAAAGTGCTGAAAAGTGTGGCAAAGTACTGTAAAGTTGTGGCAAAGTGCTGAAAAGTAGTGGCAAAGTACTGAAAAGTCGTGGCAAAGTACTGAAAAGTGTGGCAAAGTACTGAAGAGTTGTGGCAAAGTCGTGGCAAAGTACTGAAAAGAGTGGCAAAGTGCTGCAAATTCGTGGCAAAGTACTGAAAACAGTGGCAAAGTACTGAAAAGTTATGGCAAAGTGCTGAAAAGTGTGGCAAAGTGCTGCAAAGTCGTGGCAAAGTGCTGAAAAGTGTGGCAAAGGACTGAAAAGTTGTGGCAAAGTGCTGAAAAGTGTGGCAAAGTACTGAAAAGTAGTGGCGAAGTGCTGAAAAGTCGTGGCAAAGTACTGAAAAGTGTGGCAAAGTACTGAAAAGTTGTGGCAAAGTCGTGGCAAAGTACTGAAAAGAGTGGCAAAGTACTGAACAGTTGTGGCAAAGTCGTGGCAAAGTACTGAAAAGTGTGGCAAAGTACTGAAAAGTTGTGGCGAGTGCTGAAAAGACGTGGCAATGTACTGAAAAGTGTGGCAAAGTACTAAAAGTTGTGGCAAAGTGCTGAAAAGTCGTGGCAAAGTCGTGGCAAAGTACTGAAAAGTGTGGCAAAGTACTGAAAAGTTGTGGCAAAGTCGTGGCAAAGTACTGAAAAGAGTGGCAAAGTGCTGCAAAGTCGTGGCAAAGTACTGAAAAGTGTGGCAAAGTACTGCAAAGTCGTGGCAAAGTACTGAAAAGTGTGGCAAAGTAATGAAAAGTCGTGGCAAAGTACTGAAAAGAGTGGCAAAGTACTGAAAAGTTGTGGCAAAGTGTGGCAAAGTACTGAAAAGTGTGGCAAAGTACTGAAAAGTTGTGGCGAAGTGCTGAAACGTCGTGGCAAAGTACTGAAAAGTGTGGCAAAGTACTGAAAAGTAGTGGCAAAGTGCTGAAAAGTGTGGCAAAGTACTGAAAAGTTGTGGCAAAGTGCTGAAAAGTGTGGCAAAGTACTGAAAAGTTGTGGCAAAGTGCTGAAAAGTAGTGGCAAAGTACTGAAAAGTCGTGGCAAAGTACTGAAAAGTGTGGCAAAGTACTGAAGAGTTGTGGCAAAGTCGTGGCAAAGTACTGAAAAGAGTGGCAAAGTGCTGCAAAGTTGTGGCATGGTACTGAAAAGTGTGGCAAAGTACTGAAAAGTTGTGGCAAAGTGCTGAAAAGTGTGGCAAAGTGCTGCAAATTCGTGGCAAAGTGTTGAAAAGTGTGGCAAAGGACTGAAAAGTTGTGGCAAAGTGCTGAAAAGTGTGGCAAAGTACTGAAAAGTAGTGGCGAAGTGCTGAAAAGTCGTGGCAAAGTACTGAAAAGTGTGGCAAAGTACTGAAAAGTTGTGGCAAAGTCGTGGCAAAGTACTGAAAAGAGTGGCAAAGTACTGAAAAGTTTGGCAAAGTCGTGGCAAAGTACTGAAAACTGTGGCAAAGTAATGAAAAGTTGTGGCGAAGTGCTGAAAAGTCGTGGCAATGTACTGAAAAGTGTGGCAAAGTACTGAAAAGTTGTGGCAAAGTGCTGAAAAGTCGTGGCAAAGTCGTGGCAAAGTACTGAAAAGTGTGGCAAAGTACTGAAAAGTTGTGGCAAAGTCGTGGCAAAGTACTGAAAAGAGTGGCAAAGTACTGACAAGTTGTGGCAAAGTGCTGAAAAGTGTGGCAAAGTACTGAAAAGTTGTGGCAAAGTGCTGAAAAGTGTGGCAAAGTACTGTAAAGTTGTGGCAAAGTGCTGAAAAGTAGTGGCAAAGTACTGAAAAGTCGTGGCAAAGTACTGAAAAGTGTGGCAAAGTACTGAAGAGTTGTGGCAAAGTCGTGGCAAAGTACTGAAAAGAGTGGCAAAGTGCTGCAAATTCGTGGCAAAGTACTGAAAACAGTGGCAAAGTACTGAAAAGTTGTGGCAAAGTGCTGAAAAGTGTGGCAAAGTGCTGCAAAGTCGTGGCAAAGTGCTGAAAAGTGTGGCAAAGGACTGAAAAGTTGTGGCAAAGTGCTGAAAAGTGTGGCAAAGTACTGAAAAGTAGTGGCGAAGTGCTGAAAAGTCGTGGCAAAGTACTGAAAAGTGTGGCAAAGTACTGAAAAGTTGTGGCAAAGTCGTGGCAAAGTACTGAAAAGAGTGGCAAAGTGCTGAAAAGTGTGGCAAAGTACTGAAAAGTTGTGGCAAAGTGCTGCAAAGTAGTGGCAAAGTACTGAAAAGTCGTGGCAAAGTACTGAAAAGTGTGGCAAAGTACTGAAGAGTTGTGGCAAAGTGCTGAAAAGTGTGGCAAAGTGCTGTAAATTCGTGGCAAAGTGCTGAAAAGTGTGGCAAAGGACTGAAAAGTTGTGGCAAGTGCTGAAAAGTGTGGCAAAGTACTGAAAAGTAGTGGCGAAGTGCTGAAAAGTCGTGGCAAAGTACTGAAAAGTGTGGCAAAGTACTGAAAAGTTGTGGCAAAGTCGTGGCAAAGTACTGAAAAGAGTGGCAAAGTACTGAAAAGTTGTGGCAAAGTCGTGGCAAAGTACTGAAAACTGTGGCAAAGTACTGATAAGTTGTGGCGAAGTGCTGAAAAGTCGTGGCAATGTACTGAAAAGTGTGGCAAAGTACTGAAAAGTTGTGGCAAAGTGCTGAAATGTCGTGGCAAAGTCGTGGCAAAGTACTGAAAAGTGTGGCAAAGTACTGAAAAGTGTGGCAAAGTACTGAAATTTTGTGGCGAAGTGCTGAAAAGTCGTGGCAAAGTACTGAAAAGTGTGGCAAAGTACTGAAAAGTAGTGGCAAAGTGCTGAAAAGTGTGGCAAAGTACTGAAAAGTTGTGGCAAAGTGCTGAAAAGTGTGGCAAAGTACTGTAAAGTTGTGGCAAAGTGCTGAAAAGTAGTGGCAAAGTACTGAAAAGTCGTGGCAAAGTACTGAAAAGTGTGGCAAAGTACTGAAGAGTTGTGGCAAAGTCGTGGCAAAGTACTGAAAAGAGTGGCAAAGTACTGAAAAGTTTGGCAAAGTCGTGGCAAAGTACTGAAAACTGTGGCAAAGTAATGAAAAGTTGTGGCGAAGTGCTGAAAAGTCGTGGCAATGTACTGAAAAGTGTGGCAAAGTACTGAAAAGTTGTGGCAAAGTGCTGAAAAGTCGTGGCAAAGTCGTGGCAAAGTACTGAAAAGTGTGGCAAAGTACTGAAAAGTTGTGGCAAAGTCGTGGCAAAGTACTGAAAAGAGTGGCAAAGTACTGACAAGTTGTGGCAAAGTGCTGAAAAGTGTGGCAAAGTACTGAAAAGTTGTGGCAAAGTGCTGAAAAGTGTGGCAAAGTACTGTAAAGTTGTGGCAAAGTGCTGAAAAGTAGTGGCAAAGTACTGAAAAGTCGTGGCAAAGTACTGAAAAGTGTGGCAAAGTACTGAAGAGTTGTGGCAAAGTCGTGGCAAAGTACTGAAAAGAGTGGCAAAGTGCTGCAAATTCGTGGCAAAGTACTGAAAACAGTGGCAAAGTACTGAAAAGTTGTGGCAAAGTGCTGAAAAGTGTGGCAAAGTGCTGCAAAGTCGTGGCAAAGTGCTGAAAAGTGTGGCAAAGGACTGAAAAGTTGTGGCAAAGTGCTGAAAAGTGTGGCAAAGTACTGAAAAGTAGTGGCGAAGTGCTGAAAAGTCGTGGCAAAGTACTGAAAAGTGTGGCAAAGTACTGAAAAGTTGTGGCAAAGTCGTGGCAAAGTACTGAAAAGAGTGGCAAAGTGCTGAAAAGTGTGGCAAAGTACTGAAAAGTTGTGGCAAAGTGCTGCAAAGTAGTGGCAAAGTACTGAAAAGTCGTGGCAAAGTACTGAAAAGTGTGGCAAAGTACTGAAGAGTTGTGGCAAAGTGCTGAAAAGTGTGGCAAAGTGCTGTAAATTCGTGGCAAAGTGCTGAAAAGTGTGGCAAAGGACTGAAAAGTTGTGGCAAGTGCTGAAAAGTGTGGCAAAGTACTGAAAAGTAGTGGCGAAGTGCTGAAAAGTCGTGGCAAAGTACTGAAAAGTGTGGCAAAGTACTGAAAAGTTGTGGCAAAGTCGTGGCAAAGTACTGAAAAGAGTGGCAAAGTACTGAAAAGTTGTGGCAAAGTCGTGGCAAAGTACTGAAAACTGTGGCAAAGTACTGATAAGTTGTGGCGAAGTGCTGAAAAGTCGTGGCAATGTACTGAAAAGTGTGGCAAAGTACTGAAAAGTTGTGGCAAAGTGCTGAAATGTCGTGGCAAAGTCGTGGCAAAGTACTGAAAAGTGTGGCAAAGTACTGAAAAGTGTGGCAAAGTACTGAAATTTTGTGGCGAAGTGCTGAAAAGTCGTGGCAAAGTACTGAAAAGTGTGGCAAAGTACTGAAAAGTAGTGGCAAAGTGCTGAAAAGTGTGGCAAAGTACTGAAAAGTTGTGGCAAAGTGCTGAAAAGTGTGGCAAAGTACTGTAAAGTTGTGGCAAAGTGCTGAAAAGTAGTGGCAAAGTACTGAAAAGTCGTGGCAAAGTACTGAAAAGTGTGGCAAAGTACTGAAGAGTTGTGGCAAAGTCGTGGCAAAGTACTGAAAAGAGTGGCAAAGTGCTGCAAATTCGTGGCAAAGTACTGAAAACAGTGGCAAAGTACTGAAAAGTTGTGGCAAAGTGCTGAAAAGTGTGGCAAAGTGCTGCAAAGTCGTGGCAAAGTGCTGAAAAGTGTGGCAAAGGACTGAAAAGTTGTGGCAAAGTGCTGAAAAGTGTGGCAAAGTACTGAAAAGTAGTGGCGAAGTGCTGAAAAGTCGTGGCAAAGTACTGAAAAGTGTGGCAAAGTACTGAAAAGTTGTGGCAAAGTCGTGGCAAAGTACTGAAAAGAGTGGCAAAGTACTGAAAAGTTGTGGCAAAGTCGTGGCAAAGTACTGAAAAGTGTGGCAAAGTACTGAAAAGTTGTGGCGAAGTGCTGAAAAGTCGTGGCAATGTACTGAAAAGTGTGGCAAAGTACTGAAAAGTTGTGGCAAAGTGCTGAAAAGTCGTGGCAAAGTCGTGGCAAAGTACTGAAAAGTGTGGCAAAGTACTGAAAAGTTGTGGCAAAGTGCTGAAAAGTGTGGCAAAGTGCTGCAAAGTCGTGGCAAAGTACTGAAAAGTGTGGCAAAGTACTGAAAAGTTGTGGCAAAGTACTGAAAAGTGTGGCAAAGTACTGAAAAGTAGTGGCGAAGTGCTGAAAAGTCGTGGCAAAGTACTGAAAAGTGTGGCAAAGTACTGAAAAGTTGTGGCAAAGTCGTGGCAAAGTACTGAAAAGAGTGGCAAAGTACTGAAAAGTTGTGGCAAAGTCGTGGCAAAGTACTGAAAAGTGTGGCAAAGTACTGAAATTTTGTGGCGAAGTGCTGAAAAGTCGTGGCAAAGTACTGAAAAGAGTGGCAAAGTGCTGCAAATTCGTGGCAAAGTACTGAAAACAGTGGCAAAGTACTGAAAAGTTGTGGCAAAGTGCTGAAAAGTGTGGCAAAGTGCTGCAAAGTCGTGGCAAAGTGCTGAAAAGTGTGGCAAAGGACTGAAAAGTTGTGGCAAAGTGCTGAAAAGTGTGGCAAAGTACTGAAAAGTAGTGGCGAAGTGCTGAAAAGTCGTGGCAAAGTACTGAAAAGTGTGGCAAAGTACTGAAAAGTTGTGGCAAAGTCGTGGCAAAGTACTGAAAAGAGTGGCAAAGTGCTGAAAAGTGTGGCAAAGTACTGAAAAGTTGTGGCAAAGTGCTGCAAAGTAGTGGCAAAGTACTGAAAAGTCGTGGCAAAGTACTGAAAAGTGTGGCAAAGTACTGAAGAGTTGTGGCAAAGTGCTGAAAAGTGTGGCAAAGTGCTGTAAATTCGTGGCAAAGTGCTGAAAAGTGTGGCAAAGGACTGAAAAGTTGTGGCAAGTGCTGAAAAGTGTGGCAAAGTACTGAAAAGTAGTGGCGAAGTGCTGAAAAGTCGTGGCAAAGTACTGAAAAGTGTGGCAAAGTACTGAAAAGTTGTGGCAAAGTCGTGGCAAAGTACTGAAAAGAGTGGCAAAGTACTGAAAAGTTGTGGCAAAGTCGTGGCAAAGTACTGAAAACTGTGGCAAAGTACTGATAAGTTGTGGCGAAGTGCTGAAAAGTCGTGGCAATGTACTGAAAAGTGTGGCAAAGTACTGAAAAGTTGTGGCAAAGTGCTGAAATGTCGTGGCAAAGTCGTGGCAAAGTACTGAAAAGTGTGGCAAAGTACTGAAAAGTGTGGCAAAGTACTGAAATTTTGTGGCGAAGTGCTGAAAAGTCGTGGCAAAGTACTGAAAAGTGTGGCAAGTACTGAAAAGTAGTGGCAAAGTGCTGAAAAGTGTGGCAAAGTACTGAAAAGTTGTGGCAAAGTGCTGAAAAGTGTGGCAAAGTACTGTAAAGTTGTGGCAAAGTGCTGAAAAGTAGTGGCAAAGTACTGAAAAGTCGTGGCAAAGTACTGAAAAGTGTGGCAAAGTACTGAAGAGTTGTGGCAAAGTCGTGGCAAAGTACTGAAAGAGTGGCAAAGTGCTGCAAATTCGTGGCAAAGTACTGAAAACAGTGGCAAAGTACTGAAAAGTTGTGGCAAAGTGCTGAAAAGTGTGGCAAAGTGCTGCAAAGTCGTGGCAAAGTGCTGAAAAGTGTGGCAAAGGACTGAAAAGTTGTGGCAAAGTGCTGAAAAGTGTGGCAAAGTACTGAAAAGTAGTGGCGAAGTGCTGAAAAGTCGTGGCAAAGTACTGAAAAGTGTGGCAAAGTACTGAAAAGTTGTGGCAAAGTCGTGGCAAAGTACTGAAAAGAGTGGCAAAGTACTGAAAAGTTGTGGCAAAGTCGTGGCAAAGTACTGAAAAGTGTGGCAAAGTACTGAAAAGTTGTGGCGAAGTGCTGAAAAGTCGTGGCAATGTACTGAAAAGTGTGGCAAAGTACTGAAAAGTTGTGGCAAAGTGCTGAAAAGTCGTGGCAAAGTCGTGGCAAAGTACTGAAAAGTGTGGCAAAGTACTGAAAAGTTGTGGCAAAGTGCTGAAAAGTGTGGCAAAGTGCTGCAAAGTCGTGGCAAAGTACTGAAAAGTGTGGCAAAGTACTGAAAAGTTGTGGCAAAGTACTGAAAAGTGTGGCAAAGTACTGAAAAGTAGTGGCGAAGTGCTGAAAAGTCGTGGCAAAGTACTGAAAAGTGTGGCAAAGTACTGAAAAGTTGTGGCAAAGTCGTGGCAAAGTACTGAAAAGAGTGGCAAAGTACTGAAAAGTTGTGGCAAAGTCGTGGCAAAGTACTGAAAAGTGTGGCAAAGTACTGAAATTTTGTGGCGAAGTGCTGAAAAGTCGTGGCAAAGTACTGAAAAGTGTGGCAAAGTACTGAAAAGTAGTGGCAAAGTGCTGAAAAGTGTGGCAAAGTACTGAAAAGTTGTGGCAAAGTGCTGAAAAGTGTGGCAAAGTACTGTAAAGTTGTGGCAAAGTGCTGAAAAGTAGTGGCAAAGTACTGAAAAGTCGTGGCAAAGTACTGAAAAGTGTGGCAAAGTACTGAAGAGTTGTGGCAAAGTCGTGGCAAAGTACTGAAAAGAGTGGCAAAGTGCTGCAAATTCGTGGCAAAGTACTGAAAACAGTGGCAAAGTACTGAAAAGTTATGGCAAAGTGCTGAAAAGTGTGGCAAAGTGCTGCAAAGTCGTGGCAAAGTGCTGAAAAGTGTGGCAAAGGACTGAAAAGTTGTGGCAAAGTGCTGAAAAGTGTGGCAAAGTACTGAAAAGTAGTGGCGAAGTGCTGAAAAGTCGTGGCAAAGTACTGAAAAGTGTGGCAAAGTACTGAAAAGTTGTGGCAAAGTCGTGGCAAAGTACTGAAAAGAGTGGCAAAGTACTGAACAGTTGTGGCAAAGTCGTGGCAAAGTACTGAAAAGTGTGGCAAAGTACTGAAAAGTTGTGGCGAGTGCTGAAAAGACGTGGCAATGTACTGAAAAGTGTGGCAAAGTACTAAAAGTTGTGGCAAAGTGCTGAAAAGTCGTGGCAAAGTCGTGGCAAAGTACTGAAAAGTGTGGCAAAGTACTGAAAAGTTGTGGCAAAGTCGTGGCAAAGTACTGAAAAGAGTGGCAAAGTGCTGCAAAGTCGTGGCAAAGTACTGAAAAGTGTGGCAAAGTACTGCAAAGTCGTGGCAAAGTACTGAAAAGTGTGGCAAAGTAATGAAAAGTCGTGGCAAAGTACTGAAAAGAGTGGCAAAGTACTGAAAAGTTGTGGCAAAGTGTGGCAAAGTACTGAAAAGTGTGGCAAAGTACTGAAAAGTTGTGGCGAAGTGCTGAAACGTCGTGGCAAAGTACTGAAAAGTGTGGCAAAGTACTGAAAAGTAGTGGCAAAGTGCTGAAAAGTGTGGCAAAGTACTGAAAAGTTGTGGCAAAGTGCTGAAAAGTGTGGCAAAGTACTGAAAAGTTGTGGCAAAGTGCTGAAAAGTAGTGGCAAAGTACTGAAAAGTCGTGGCAAAGTACTGAAAAGTGTGGCAAAGTACTGAAGAGTTGTGGCAAAGTCGTGGCAAAGTACTGAAAAGAGTGGCAAAGTGCTGCAAAGTTGTGGCATGGTACTGAAAAGTGTGGCAAAGTACTGAAAAGTTGTGGCAAAGTGCTGAAAAGTGTGGCAAAGTGCTGCAAATTCGTGGCAAAGTGTTGAAAAGTGTGGCAAAGGACTGAAAAGTTGTGGCAAAGTGCTGAAAAGTGTGGCAAAGTACTGAAAAGTAGTGGCGAAGTGCTGAAAAGTCGTGGCAAAGTACTGAAAAGTGTGGCAAAGTACTGAAAAGTTGTGGCAAAGTCGTGGCAAAGTACTGAAAAGAGTGGCAAAGTACTGAAAAGTTTGGCAAAGTCGTGGCAAAGTACTGAAAACTGTGGCAAAGTAATGAAAAGTTGTGGCGAAGTGCTGAAAAGTCGTGGCAATGTACTGAAAAGTGTGGCAAAGTACTGAAAAGTTGTGGCAAAGTGCTGAAAAGTCGTGGCAAAGTCGTGGCAAAGTACTGAAAAGTGTGGCAAAGTACTGAAAAGTTGTGGCAAAGTCGTGGCAAAGTACTGAAAAGAGTGGCAAAGTACTGACAAGTTGTGGCAAAGTCGTGGCAAAGTACTGAAAAGTGTGGCAAAGTACTGAAATTTTGTGGCGAAGTGCTGAAAAGTCGTGGCAAAGTACTGAAAAGTGTGGCAAAGTACTGAAAAGTAGTGGCAAAGTGCTGAAAAGTGTGGCAAAGTACTGAAAAGTTGTGGCAAAGTGCTGAAAAGTGTGGCAAAGTACTGTAAAGTTGTGGCAAAGTGCTGAAAAGTAGTGGCAAAGTACTGAAAAGTCGTGGCAAAGTACTGAAAAGTGTGGCAAAGTACTGAAGAGTTGTGGCAAAGTCGTGGCAAAGTACTGAAAAGAGTGGCAAAGTGCTGCAAATTCGTGGCAAAGTACTGAAAACAGTGGCAAAGTACTGAAAAGTTGTGGCAAAGTGCTGAAAAGTGTGGCAAAGTGCTGCAAAGTCGTGGCAAAGTGCTGAAAAGTGTGGCAAAGGACTGAAAAGTTGTGGCAAAGTGCTGAAAAGTGTGGCAAAGTACTGAAAAGTAGTGGCGAAGTGCTGAAAAGTCGTGGCAAAGTACTGAAAAGTGTGGCAAAGTACTGAAAAGTTGTGGCAAAGTCGTGGCAAAGTACTGAAAAGAGTGGCAAAGTACTGAAAAGATGTGGCAAAGTCGTGGCAAAGTACTGAAAAGTGTGACAAAGTACTGAAAAGTTGTGGCGAGTGCTGAAAAGTCGTGGCAATGTACTGAAAAGTGTGGCAAAGTACTGAAAAGTTGTGGCAAAGTGCTGAAAAGTCGTGGCAAAGTCGTGGCAAAGTACTGAAAAGTGTGGCAAAGTACTGAAAAGTTGTGGCAAAGTCGTGGCAAAGTACTGAAAAGAGTGGCAAAGTACTGAAAAGTTTGGCAAAGTCGTGGCAAAGTACTGAAAACTGTGGCAAAGTAATGAAAAGTTGTGGCGAAGTGCTGAAAAGTCGTGGCAATGTACTGAAAAGTGTGGCAAAGTACTGAAAAGTTGTGGCAAAGTGCTGAAAAGTCGTGGCAAAGTCGTGGCAAAGTACTGAAAAGTGTGGCAAAGTACTGAAAAGTTGTGGCAAAGTCGTGGCAAAGTACTGAAAAGAGTGGCAAAGTACTGACAAGTTGTGGCAAAGTCGTGGCAAAGTACTGAAAAGTGTGGCAAAGTACTGAAATTTTGTGGCGAAGTGCTGAAAAGTCGTGGCAAAGTACTGAAAAGTGTGGCAAAGTACTGAAAAGTAGTGGCAAAGTGCTGAAAAGTGTGGCAAAGTACTGAAAAGTTGTGGCAAAGTGCTGAAAAGTGTGGCAAAGTACTGTAAAGTTGTGGCAAAGTGCTGAAAAGTAGTGGCAAAGTACTGAAAAGTCGTGGCAAAGTACTGAAAAGTGTGGCAAAGTACTGAAGAGTTGTGGCAAAGTCGTGGCAAAGTACTGAAAAGAGTGGCAAAGTGCTGCAAATTCGTGGCAAAGTACTGAAAACAGTGGCAAAGTACTGAAAAATTTGTGGCAAAGTGCTGAAAAGTGTGGCAAAGTGCTGCAAAGTCGTGGCAAAGTGCTGAAAAGTGTGGCAAAGGACTGAAAAGTTGTGGCAAAGTGCTGAAAAGTGTGGCAAAGTACTGAAAAGTAGTGGCGAAGTGCTGAAAAGTCGTGGCAAAGTACTGAAAAGTGTGGCAAAGTACTGAAAAGTTGTGGCAAAGTCGTGGCAAAGTACTGAAAAGAGTGGCAAAGTACTGAAAAGATGTGGCAAAGTCGTGGCAAAGTACTGAAAAGTGTGACAAAGTACTGAAAAGTTGTGGCGAGTGCTGAAAAGTCGTGGCAATGTACTGAAAAGTGTGGCAAAGTACTGAAAAGTTGTGGCAAAGTGCTGAAAAGTCGTGGCAAAGTCGTGGCAAAGTACTGAAAAGTGTGGCAAAGTACTGAAAAGTTGTGGCAAAGTCGTGGCAAAGAACTGAAAAGAGTGACAAAGTGCTGCAAAGTCGTGGCAAAGTACTGAAAAGTGTGGCAAAGTACTGCAAAGTCGTGGCAAAGTACTGAAAAGTGTGGCAAAGTAATGAAAAGTTGTGGCAAAGTGCTGAAAAGTGTGGCAAAGTGCTGCAAAGTCGTGGTAAAGTACTGAAAAGTGTGGCAAAGTACTAAAAAGTTGTGGCAAAGTGCTGAAAAGTGTGGCAAAGTGCTGCAAAGTCGTGGCAAAGTACTGAAAAGTGTGGCAAAGTAAAGAAAAGTTGTGGCAAAGTGCTGAAAAGTGTGGCAAAGTACTGAAAAGTTGTGGCAAAGTGCTGAAAAGTAGTGGCAAAGTACTGAAAAGTCGTGGCAAAGTACTGAAAAGTGTGGCAAAGTACTGAAGAGTTGTGGCAAAGTCGTGGCAAAGTACTGAAAAGAGTGGCAAAGTGTTGCAAAATCGTGGCAAAGTACTGAAAACAGTGGCAAAGTACTGAAAAGTTGTGGCAAAGTGCTGAAAAGTGTGGCAAAGTGCTGTAAAGTCGTGGCAAAGTGCTGAAAAGTGTGGCAAAGGACTGAAAAGTAGTGGCGAAGTGCTGAAAAGTCGTGGCAAAGTACTGAAAAGTGTGGCAAAGTACTGAAAAGTTGTGGCAAAGTCGTGGCAAAGTACTGAAAAGAGTGGCAAAGTACTGAAAAGTTGTGGCAAAGTCGTGGCAAAGTACTGAAAAGTGTGACAAAGTACTGAAAAGTTGTGGCGAGTGCTGAAAAGTCGTGGCAATGTACTGAAAAGTGTGGCAAAGTACTGAAAAGTTGTGGCAAAGTGCTGAAAAGTCGTGGCAAAGTCGTGGCAAAGTACTGAAAAGTGTGGCAAAGTACTGAAAAGTTGTGGCAAAGTCGTGGCAAAGAACTGAAAAGAGTGGCAAAGTGCTGCAAAGTCGTGGCAAAGTACTGAAAAGTGTGGCAAAGTACTGCAAAGTCGTGGCAAAGTACTGAAAAGTGTGGCAAAGTAATGAAAAGTTGTGGCAAAGTGCTGAAAAGTGTGGCAAAGTGCTGCAAAGTCGTGGTAAAGTACTGAAAAGTGTGGCAAAGTACTAAAAAGTTGTGGCAAAGTGCTGAAAAGTGTGGCAAAGTGCTGCAAAGTCGTGGCAAAGTACTGAAAAGTGTGGCAAAGTAAAGAAAAGTTGTGGCAAAGTGCTGAAAAGTGTGGCAAAGTACTGAAAAGTTGTGGCAAAGTGCTGAAAAGTAGTGGCAAAGTACTGAAAAGTCGTGGCAAAGTACTGAAAAGTGTGGCAAAGTACTGAAGAGTTGTGGCAAAGTCGTGGCAAAGTACTGAAAAGAGTGGCAAAGTGCTGCAAAGTCGTGGCAAAGTACTGAAAACAGTGGCAAAGTACTGAAAAGTTGTGGCAAAGTGCTGAAAAGTGTGGCAAAGTGCTGCAAAGTCGTGGCAAAGTGCTGAAAAGTGTGGCAAAGGACTGAAAAGTTGTGGCAAAGTGCTGAAAAGTGTGGCAAAGTACTGAAAAGTAGTGGCGAAGTGCTGAAAAGTCGTGGCAAAGTACTGAAAAGTGTGGCAAAGTACTGAAAAGTTGTGGCAAAGTCCTGGCAAAGTACTGAAAAGAGTGGCAAAGTACTGAAAAGTTGTGGCAAAGTCGTGGCAAAGTACTGAAAAGTGTGGCAAAGTACTGAAAAGTTGTGGCGAGTGGTGAAAAGTCGTGGCAATGTACTGAAAAGTGTGGCAAAGTACTGAAAAGTTGTGGCAAAGTGCTGAAAAGTCGTGGCAAAGTCGTGGCAAAGTACTGAAAAGTGTGGCAAAGTACTGAAAAGTTGTGGCAAAGTCGTGGCAAAGTACTGAAAAGAGCGGCAAAGTGCTGCAAAGTCGTGGCAAAGTACTGAAAAGTGTGGCAAAGTACTGCAAAGTCGTGGCAAAGTACTGAAAAGTGTGGCAAAGTAATGAAAAGTTGTGGCAAAGTGCTGAAAAGTGTGGCAAAGTGCTGCAAAGTCGTGGTAAAGTACTGAAAAGTGTGGCAAAGTACTAAAAAGTTGTGGCAAAGTGCTGCAAAGTCGTGGCAAAGTACTGAAAACAGTGGCAAAGTACTGAAAAGTTGTGGCAAAGTGCTGAAAAGTGTGGCAAAGTGCTGCAAAGTCGTGGCAAAGTACTGAAAAGTGTGGCAAAGTACTGAAAAGTTTGGGCAAAGTGCTGAAAAGTGTGGCAAAGTGCTGCAAAGTCGTGGCAAAGTGCTGAAAAGTGTGGCAAAGGACTGAAAAGTAGTGGCGAAGTGATGAAAAGTCGTGGCAAAGTACTGAAAAGTGTGGCAAAGTACTGAAAAGTTGTGGCAAAGTCGTGGCAAAGTACTGAAAAGTGTGGCAAAGTACTGAAAAGTTGTGGCGAGTGCTGAAAAGTCGTGGCAATGTACTGAAAAGTGTGGCAAAGTACTGAAAAGTTGTGGCAAAGTGCTGAAAAGTCGTGGCAAAGTCGTGGCAAAGTACTGAAAAGTTGTGGCAAAGTGCTGAAAAGTCGTGGCAAAGTACTGAAAAGTGTGGCAAAGTACTGAAGAGTTGTGGCAAATTCGTGGCAAAGTACTGAAAAAAGTGGCAAAGTGCTGCAAAGTCGTGGCAAAGAACTGAAAAGTGTGGCAGTACTTTGCCACGACGTTTCAGCACTTCGCCACAACTTTTCAGTACTTTGCCACACTTTTCAGTACTTTGCCACGACTTTGCCACAACTTTTCAGTACTTTGCCACTCTTTTCAGTACTTTGCCACGACTTTGCCACAACTTTTCAGTACTTTGCTACACTTTTCAGTACTGAAAGTACTGAAAAGTTGTTGCAAAGTGCTGAAAAGTGTGGCAAAGTGCTGCAAAGTCGTGGCAAAGTACTGAAAAGTGTGGCAAAGTACTGAAAAGTCGTGGCAAAGTACTGAAAAGTGTGGCAAAGTACTGAAGAGTTGTGGCAAAGTCGTGGCAAAGTACTGAAAAGAGTGGCAAAGTGCTGCAAAGTCGTGGCAAAGTACTGAAAACAGTGGCAAAGTACTGAAAAGTTGTGGCAAAGTGCTGAAAAGTGTGGCAAAGTGCTGCAAAGTCGTGGCAAAGTGCTGAAAAGTGTGGCAAAGGACTGAAAAGTTGTGGCAAAGTGCTGAAAAGTGTGGCAAAGTACTGAAAAGTAGTGGCGAAGTGCTGAAAAGTCGTGGCAAAGTACTGAAAAGTGTGGCAAAGTACTGAAAAGTTGTGGCAAAGTCCTGGCAAAGTACTGAAAAGAGTGGCAAAGTACTGAAAAGTTGTGGCAAAGTCGTGGCAAAGTACTGAAAGTGTGGCAAAGTACTGAAAAGTTGTGGCGAGTGGTGAAAAGTCGTGGCAATGTACTGAAAAGTGTGGCAAAGTACTGAAAAGTTGTGGCAAAGTGCTGAAAAGTCGTGGCAAAGTCGTGGCAAAGTACTGAAAACTGTGGCAAAGTACTGAAAAGTTGTGGCAAAGTCGTGGCAAAGTACTGAAAAGAGCGGCAAAGTGCTGCAAAGTCGTGGCAAAGTACTGAAAAGTGTGGCAAAGTACTGCAAAGTCGTGGCAAAGTACTGAAAAGTGTGGCAAAGTAATGAAAAGTTGTGGCAAAGTGCTGAAAAGTGTGGCAAAGTGCTGCAAAGTCGTGGTAAAAGTACTGAAAAGTGTGGCAAAGTACTAAAAAGTTGTGGCAAAGTGCTGCAAAGTCGTGGCAAAGTACTGAAAACAGTGGCAAAGTACTGAAAAGTTGTGGCAAAGTGCTGAAAAGTGTGGCAAAGTGCTGCAAAGTCGTGGCAAAGTACTGAAAAGTGTGGCAAAGTACTGAAAAGTTTGGGCAAAGTGCTGAAAAGTGTGGCAAAGTGCTGCAAAGTCGTGGCAAAGTGCTGAAAAGTGTGGCAAAGGACTGAAAAGTAGTGGCGAAGTGATGAAAAGTCGTGGCAAAGTACTGAAAAGTGTGGCAAAGTACTGAAAAGTTGTGGCAAAGTCGTGGCAAAGTACTGAAAAGTGTGGCAAAGTACTGAAAAGTTGTGGGCGAGTGCTGAAAAGTCGTGGCAATGTACTGAAAAGTGTGGCAAAGTACTGAAAAGTTGTGGCAAAGTGCTGAAAAGTCGTGGCAAAGTCGTGGCAAATTACTGAAAAGTTGTGGCAAAGTGCTGAAAAGTCGTGGCAAAGTACTGAAAAGTGTGGCAAAGTACTGAAGAGTTGTGGCAAATTCGTGGCAAAGTACTGAAAAAAGTGGCAAAGTGCTGCAAAGTCGTGGCAAAGAACTGAAAAGTGTGGCAGTACTTTGCCACGACGTTTCAGCACTTCGCCACAACTTTTCAGTACTTTGCCACACTTTTCAGTACTTTGCCACGACTTTGCCACAACTTTTCAGTACTTTGCCACTCTTTTCAGTACTTTGCCACGACTTTGCCACAACTTTTCAGTACTTTGCTACACTTTTCATACTGAAAGTACTGAAAAGTTGTTGCAAAGTGCTGAAAAGTGTGGCAAAGTGCTGCAAAGTCGTGGCAAAGTACTGAAAAGTGTGGCAAAGTACTGAAAAGTTGTGGCAAAGTACTCTAAAGTGTGGCAAAGTACTGAAAAGTAGTGGCGAAGTGCTGAAAAGTCGTGGCAAAGTACTGAAAAGTGTAGCAAAGTACTGAAAAGTTGTGGCAAAGTCGTGGCAAAGTACTGAAAAGAGTGGCAAAGTACTGAAAAGTTGTGGCAAAGTCGTGGCAAAGTACTGAAAAGTGTGGCAAAGTACTGAAAAGTTGTGGCGAAGTGCTGAAACGTCGTGGCAAAGTACTGAAAAGTGTGGCAAAGTACTGAAAAGTAGTGGCAAAGTGCTGAAAAGTGTGGCAAAGTACTGAAAAGTTGTGGCAAAGTGCTGAAAAGTGTGGCAAAGTACTGAAAAGTTGTGGCAAAGTGCTGAAAAGTAGTGGCAAAGTACTGAAAAGTCGTGGCAAAGTACTGAAAAGTGTGGCAAAGTACTGAAGAGTTGTGGCAAAGTCGTGGCAAAGTACTGAAAAGAGTGGCAAAGTGCTGCAAAGTCGTGGCATGGTACTGAAAAGTGTGGCAAAGTACTGAAAAGTTGTGGCAAAGTGCTGAAAAGTGTGGCAAAGTGCTGCAAATTCGTGGCAAAGTGCTGAAAAGTGTGGCAAAGGACTGAAAAGTTGTGGCAAAGTGCTGAAAACTGTGGCAAAGTAATGAAAAGTTGTGGCGAAGTGCTGAAAAGTCGTGGCAAAGTACTGAAAAGTGTGGCAAAGTACTGAAAAGTTGTGGCAAAGTCGTGGCAAAGTACTGAAAAGTGTGGCAAAGTACTGAAAAGTTGTGGCAAAGTCGTGGCAAAGTACTGAAAAGAGTGGCAAAGTACTGAAAAGTTGTGGCAAAGTCGTGGCAAAGTACTGAAAAGTGTGGCAAAGTACTGAAATTTTGTGGCGAAGTGCTGAAAAGTCGTGGCAAAGTACTGAAAAGTGTGGCAAAGTACTGAAAAGTAGTGGCAAAGTGCTGAAAAGTGTGGCAAAGTACTGAAAAGTTGTGGCAAAGTGCTGAAAAGTGTGGCAAAGTACTGTAAAGTTGTGGCAAAGTGCTGAAAAGTAGTGGCAAAGTACTGAAAAGGTCGTGGCAAAGTACTGAAAAGTGTGGCAAAGAACTGAAGAGTTGTGGCAAAGTCGTGGCAAAGTACTGAAAAGAGTGGCAAAGTGCTGCAAATTCGTGGCAAAGTACTGAAAACAGTGGCAAAGTACTGAAAAGTTGTGGCAAAGTGCTGAAAAGTGTGGCAAAGTGCTGCAAAGTCGTGGCAAAGTGCTGAAAAGTGTGGCAAAGGACTGAAAAGTTGTGGCAAAGTGCTGAAAAGTGTGGCAAAGTACTGAAAAGTAGTGGCGAAGTGCTGAAAAGTCGTGGCAAAGTACTGAAAAGTGTGGCAAAGTACTGAAAAGTTGTGGCAAAGTCGTGGCAAAGTACTGAAAAGAGTGGCAAAGTACTGAAAAGTTGTGGCAAAGTCGTGGCAAAGTACTGAAAAGTGTGGCAAAGTACTGAAAAGTTGTGGCGAAGTGCTGAAAAGTCGTGGCAATGTACTGAAAAGTGTGGCAAAGTACTGAAAAGTTGTGGCAAAGTGTTGAAAAGTCGTGGCAAAGTCGTGGCAAAGTACTGAAAAGTGTGGCAAAGTACTGAAAAGTTGTGGCAAAGTCGTGGCAAAGTACTGAAAAGAGTGGCAAAGTGCTGCAAAGTCGTGGCAAAGTACTGAAAAGTGTGGCAAAGTACTGCAAAGTCGTGGCAAAGTACTGAAAAGTGTGGCAAAGTAATGAAAAGTTGTGGCAAAGTGCTGAAAAGTGTGGCAAAGTGTTGCAAAGTCGTGGTAAAGTACTGAAAAGTGTGGCAAAGTACTAAAAAGTTGTGGCAAAGTGCTGAAAAGTGTGGCAAAGTGCTGCAAAGTCGTGGCAAAGTACTGAAAAGTGTGGCAAAGTAAAGAAAAGTTGTGGCAAAGTGCTGAAAAGTGTGGCAAAGTACTGAAAAGTTGTGGCAAAGTGCTGAAAAGTAGTGGCAAAGTACTGAAAAGTCATGGCAAAGTACTGAAAAGTGTGGCAAAGTACTGAAGAGTTGTGGCAAAGTCGTGGCAAAGTACTGAAAAGAGTGGCAAAGTGCTGCAAAGTCGTGGCAAAGTACTGAAAACAGTGGCAAAGTACTGAAAAGTTGTGGCAAAGTGCTGAAAAGTGTGGCAAAGTGCTGCAAAGTCGTGGCAAAGTGCTGAAAAGTGTGGCAAAGGACTGAAAAGTTGTGGCAAAGTGCTGAAAAGTGTGGCAAAGTACTGAAAAGTAGTGGCGAAGTGCTGAAAAGTCGTGGCAAAGTACTGAAAAGTGTGGCAAAGTACTGAAAAGTTGTGGCAAAGTCCTGGCAAAGTACTGAAAAGAGTGGTAAAGTACTGAAAAGTTGTGGCAAAGTTGTGGCGAAGTGCTGAAAAGTCGTGGCAATGTACTGAAAAGTGTGGCAAAGTACTGAAAAGTTGTGGCAAAGTGCTGAAAAGTCGTGGCAAAGTCGTGGCAAAGTACTGAAAAGTGTGGCAAAGTACTGAAAAATGGTGGCAAAGTGCTGAAAAGTGTGGCAAAGTGCTGCAAAGTCGTGGCAAAGTACTGAAAAGTGTGGCAAAGTACTGAAAAGTTGTGGCAAAGTACTGAAAAGTGTGGCAAAGTACTGAAAAGTAGTGGCGAAGTGCTGAAAAGTCGTGGCAAAGTACTGAAAAGTGTGGCAAAGTACTGAAAATTTGTGGCAAAGTCGTGGCAAAGTACTGAAAAGAGTGGCAAAGTACTGAAAAGTTGTGGCAAAGTCGTGGCAAAGTACTGAAAAGTGTGGCAAAGTACTGAAATTTTGTGGCGAAGTGCTGAAAAGTCGTGGCAAAGTACTGAAAAGTGTGGCAAAGTACTGAAAAGTAGTGGCAAAGTGCTGAAAAGTGTGGCAAAGTACTGAAAAGTTGTGGCAAAGTGCTGAAAAGTGTGGCAAAGTACTGTAAAGTTGTGGCAAAGTGCTGAAAAGTAGTGGCAAAGTACTGAAAAGTCGTGGCAAAGTACTGAAAAGTGTGGCAAAGTACTGAAGAGTTGTGGCAAAGTCGTGGCAAAGTACTGAAAAGAGTGGCAAAGTGCTGCAAAGTCGTGGCAAAGTACTGAAAACAGTGGCAAAGTACTGAAAAGTTGTGGCAAAGTGCTGAAAAGTGTGGCAAAGTGCTGCAAAGTCGTGGCAAAGTGCTGAAAAGTGTGGCAAAGGACTGAAAAGTTGTGGCAAAGTGCTGAAAAGTGTGGCAAAGTACTGAAAAGTAGTGGCGAAGTGCTGAAAAGTCGTGGCAAAGTACTGAAAAGTGTGGCAAAGTACTGAAAAGTTGTGGCAAAGTCCTGGCAAAGTACTGAAAAGAGTGGTAAAGTACTGAAAAGTTGTGGCAAAGTTGTGGCGAAGTGCTGAAAAGTCGTGGCAATGTACTGAAAAGTGTGGCAAAGTACTGAAAAGTTGTGGCAAAGTGCTGAAAAGTCGTGGCAAAGTTGTGGCAAAGTACTGAAAAGTGTGGCAAAGTACTGAAAAATGGTGGCAAAGTGCTGAAAAGTGTGGCAAAGTGCTGCAAAGTCGTGGCAAAGTACTGAAAAGTGTGGCAAAGTACTGAAAAGTTGTGGCAAAGTACTGAAAAGTGTGGCAAAGTACTGAAAAGTAGTGGCGAAGTGCTGAAAAGTCGTGGCAAAGTACTGAAAAGTGTGGCAAAGTACTGAAAATTTGTGGCAAAGTCGTGGCAAAGTACTGAAAAGAGTGGCAAAGTACTGAAAAGTTGTGGCAAAGTCGTGGCAAAGTACTGAAAAGTGTGGCAAAGTACTGAAATTTTGTGGCGAAGTGCTGAAAAGTCGTGGCAAAGTACTGAAAAGTGTGGCAAAGTACTGAAAAGTAGTGGCAAAGTGCTGAAAAGTGTGGCAAAGTACTGAAAAGTTGTGGCAAAGTGCTGAAAAGTGTGGCAAAGTACTGTAAAGTTATGGCAAAGTGCTGAAAAGTAGTGGCAAAGTACTGAAAAGTCGTGGCAAAGTACTGAAAAGTGTGGCAAAGTACTGAAGAGTTGTGGCAAAGTTGTGGCAAAGTACTGAAAAGAGTGGCAAAGTGCTGCAAATTCGTGGCAAAGTACTGAAAACAGTGGCAAAGTACTGAAAAGTTGTGGCAAAGTGCTGAAAAGTGTGGCAAAGTGCTGCAAAGTCGTGGCAAAGTGCTGAAAAGTGTGGCAAAGGACTGAAAAGTTGTGGCAAAGTGCTGAAAAGTGTGGCAAAGTACTGAAAAGTAGTGGCGAAGTGCTGAAAAGTCGTGGCAAAGTACTGAAAAGTGTGGCAAAGTACTGAAAAGTTGTGGCAAAGTCGTGGCAAAGTACTGAAAAGAGTGGCAAAGTACTGAAAAGTTGTGGCAAAGTCGTGGCAAAGTACTGAAAAGTATGGCAAAGTACTGAAAAGTTGTGGCGAGTGCTGAAAAGTCGTGGCAATGTACTGAAAAGTGTGGCAAAGTACTGAAAAGTTGTGGCAAAGTGCTGAAAAGTCGTGGCAAAGTCGTGGCAAAGTACTGAAAAGTGTGGCAAAGTACTGAAAAGTTGTGGCAAAGTCGTGGCAAAGTACTGAAAAGAGTGGCAAAGTGCTGCAAAGTCGTGGCAAAGTACTGAAAAGTGTGGCAAAGTACTGCAAAGTCGTGGCAAAGTACTGAAAAGTGTGGCAAAGTAATGAAAAGTTGTGGCAAAGTGCTGAAAAGTGTGGCAAAGTGCTGCAAAGTCGTGGCAAAGTACTGAAAAGTGTGGCAAAGTAAAGAAAAGTTGTGGCAAAGTGCTGAAAAGTGTGGCAAAGTACTGAAAAGTTGTGGCAAAGTGCTGAAAAGTAGTGGCAAAGTACTGAAAAGTCATGGCAAAGTACTGAAAAGTGTGGCAAAGTACTGAAGAGTTGTGGCAAAGTCGTGGCAAAGTACTGAAAAGAGTGGCAAAGTGCTGCAAAGTCGTGGCAAAGTACTGAAAACAGTGGCAAAGTACTGAAAAGTTGTGGCAAAGTGCTGAAAAGTGTGGCAAAGTGCTGCAAAGTCGTGGCAAAGTGCTGAAAAGTGTGGCAAAGGACTGAAAAGTTGTGGCAAAGTGCTGAAAAGTGTGGCAAAGTACTGAAAAGTAGTGGCGAAGTACTGAAAAGTAGTGGCGAAGTGCTGAAAAGTCGTGGCAAAGTACTGAAAAGTGTGGCAAAGTACTGAAAAGTTGTGGCAAAGTCCTGGCAAAGTACTGAAAAGAGTGGCAAAGTACTGAAAAGTTGTGGCAAAGTCGTGGCAAAGTGCTGAAAAGTGTGGCAAATTACTGAAAAGTAGTGGCGAAGTGCTGAAAAGTCGTGGCAAAGTACTGAAAAGTGTGGCAAAGTACTGAAAAGTTGTGGCAAAGTCGTGGCAAAGTACTGAAAAGAGTGGCAAAGTACTGAAAAGTTGTGGCAAAGTCGTGGCAAAGTACTGAAAAGTGTGGCAAAGTACTGAAAAGTTGTGGCGAGTGCTGAAAAGTCGTGGCAATGTACTGAAAAGTGTGGCAAAGTACTAAAAGTTGTGGCAAAGTGCTGAAAAGTCGTGGCAAAGTCGTGGCAAAGTACTGAAAAGTGTGGCAAAGTACTGAAAAGTTGTGGCAAAGTCGTGGCAAAGTACTGAAAAGAGTGGCAAAGTGCTGCAAAGTCGTGGCAAAGTACTGAAAAGTGTGGCAAAGTACTGCAAAGTCGTGGCAAAGTACTGAAAAGTGTGGCAAAGTAATGAAAAGTCGTGGCAAAGTACTGAAAAGTGTGGCAAAGTACTGAAGAGTTGTGGCAAAGTCGTGGCAAAGTACTGAAAAGAGTGGCAAAGTGCTGCAAAGTTGTGGCATGGTACTGAAAAGTGTGGCAAAGTACTGAAAAGTTGTGGCGAAGTGCTGAAAAGTCGTGGCAATGTACTGAAAAGTGTGGCAAAGTACTGAAAAGTTGTGGCAAAGTGCTGAAAAGTAGTGGCAAAGTACTGAAAAGTCATGGCAAAGTACTGAAAAGTGTGGCAAAGTACTGAAGAGTTGTGGCAAAGTCGTGGCAAAGTACTGAAAAGAGTGGCAAAGTGCTGCAAAGTCGTGGCAAAGTACTGAAAACAGTGGCAAAGTACTGAAAAGTTGTGGCAAAGTGCTGAAAAGTGTGGCAAAGTGCTGCAAAGTCGTGGCAAAGTGCTGAAAAGTGTGGCAAAGGACTGAAAAGTTGTGGCAAAGTGCTGAAAAGTGTGGCAAAGTACTGAAAAGTAGTGGCGAAGTGCTGAAAAGTCGTGGCAAAGTACTGAAAAGTGTGGCAAAGTACTGAAAAGTTGTGGCAAAGTCCTGGCAAAGTACTGAAAAGAGTGGTAAAGTACTGAAAAGTTGTGGCAAAGTTGTGGCGAAGTGCTGAAAAGTCGTGGCAATGTACTGAAAAGTGTGGCAAAGTACTGAAAAGTTGTGGCAAAGTGCTGAAAAGTCGTGGCAAAGTCGTGGCAAAGTACTGAAAAGTGTGGCAAAGTACTGAAAAATGGTGGCAAAGTGCTGAAAAGTGTGGCAAAGTGCTGCAAAGTCGTGGCAAAGTACTGAAAAGTGTGGCAAAGTACTGAAAAGTTGTGGCAAAGTACTGAAAAGTGTGGCAAAGTACTGAAAAGTAGTGGCGAAGTGCTGAAAAGTCGTGGCAAAGTACTGAAAAGTGTGGCAAAGTACTGAAAATTTGTGGCAAAGTCGTGGCAAAGTACTGAAAAGAGTGGCAAAGTACTGAAAAGTTGTGGCAAAGTCGTGGCAAAGTACTGAAAAGTGTGGCAAAGTACTGAAATTTTGTGGCGAAGTGCTGAAAAGTCGTGGCAAAGTACTGAAAAGTGTGGCAAAGTACTGAAAAGTAGTGGCAAAGTGCTGAAAAGTGTGGCAAAGTACTGAAAAGTTGTGGCAAAGTGCTGAAAAGTGTGGCAAAGTACTGTAAAGTTGTGGCAAAGTGCTGAAAAGTAGTGGCAAAGTACTGAAAAGTCGTGGCAAAGTACTGAAAAGTGTGGCAAAGTACTGAAGAGTTGTGGCAAAGTTGTGGCAAAGTACTGAAAAGAGTGGCAAAGTGCTGCAAATTCGTGGCAAAGTACTGAAAACAGTGGCAAAGTACTGAAAAGTTGTGGCAAAGTGCTGAAAAGTGTGGCAAAGTGCTGCAAAGTCGTGGCAAAGTGCTGAAAAGTGTGGCAAAGGACTGAAAAGTTGTGGCAAAGTGCTGAAAAGTGTGGCAAAGTACTGAAAAGTAGTGGCGAAGTGCTGAAAAGTCGTGGCAAAGTACTGAAAAGTGTGGCAAAGTACTGAAAAGTTGTGGCAAAGTCGTGGCAAAGTACTGAAAAGAGTGGCAAAGTACTGAAAAGTTGTGGCAAAGTCGTGGCAAAGTACTGAAAAGTATGGCAAAGTACTGAAAAGTTGTGGCGAGTGCTGAAAAGTCGTGGCAATGTACTGAAAAGTGTGGCAAAGTACTGAAAAGTTGTGGCAAAGTGCTGAAAAGTCGTGGCAAAGTCGTGGCAAAGTACTGAAAAGTGTGGCAAAGTACTGAAAAGTTGTGGCAAAGTCGTGGCAAAGTACTGAAAAGAGTGGCAAAGTGCTGCAAAGTCGTGGCAAAGTACTGAAAAGTGTGGCAAAGTACTGCAAAGTCGTGGCAAAGTACTGAAAAGTGTGGCAAAGTAATGAAAAGTTGTGGCAAAGTGCTGAAAAGTGTGGCAAAGTGCTGCAAAGTCGTGGCAAAGTACTGAAAAGTGTGGCAAAGTAAAGAAAAGTTGTGGCAAAGTGCTGAAAAGTGTGGCAAAGTACTGAAAAGTTGTGGCAAAGTGCTGAAAAGTAGTGGCAAAGTACTGAAAAGTCATGGCAAAGTACTGAAAAGTGTGGCAAAGTACTGAAGAGTTGTGGCAAAGTCGTGGCAAAGTACTGAAAAGAGTGGCAAAGTGCTGCAAAGTCGTGGCAAAGTACTGAAAACAGTGGCAAAGTACTGAAAAGTTGTGGCAAAGTGCTGAAAAGTGTGGCAAAGTGCTGCAAAGTCGTGGCAAAGTGCTGAAAAGTGTGGCAAAGGACTGAAAAGTTGTGGCAAAGTGCTGAAAAGTGTGGCAAAGTACTGAAAAGTAGTGGCGAAGTACTGAAAAGTAGTGGCGAAGTGCTGAAAAGTCGTGGCAAAGTACTGAAAAGTGTGGCAAAGTACTGAAAAGTTGTGGCAAAGTCCTGGCAAAGTACTGAAAAGAGTGGCAAAGTACTGAAAAGTTGTGGCAAAGTCGTGGCAAAGTGCTGAAAAGTGTGGCAAATTACTGAAAAGTAGTGGCGAAGTGCTGAAAAGTCGTGGCAAAGTACTGAAAAGTGTGGCAAAGTACTGAAAAGTTGTGGCAAAGTCGTGGCAAAGTACTGAAAAGGGTGGCAAAGTACTAAAAAGTTGTGGCAAAGTCGTGGCAAAGTACTGAAAAGTGTGGCAAAGTACTGAAAAGTTGTGGCGAGTGCTGAAAAGTCGTGGCAATGTACTGAAAAGTGTGGCAAAGTACTAAAAGTTGTGGCAAAGTGCTGAAAAGTCGTGGCAAAGTCGTGGCAAAGTACTGAAAAGTGTGGCAAAGTACTGAAAAGTTGTGGCAAAGTCGTGGCAAAGTACTGAAAAGAGTGGCAAAGTGCTGCAAAGTCGTGGCAAAGTACTGAAAAGTGTGGCAAAGTACTGCAAAGTCGTGGCAAAGTACTGAAAAGTGTGGCAAAGTAATGAAAAGTCGTGGCAAAGTACTGAAAAGTGTGGCAAAGTACTGAAGAGTTGTGGCAAAGTCGTGGCAAAGTACTGAAAAGAGTGGCAAAGTGCTGCAAAGTTGTGGCATGGTACTGAAAAGTGTGGCAAAGTACTGAAAAGTTGTGGCGAAGTGCTGAAAAGTCGTGGCAATGTACTGAAAAGTGTGGCAAAGTACTGAAAAGTTGTGGCAAAGTGCTGAAAAGTCGTGGCAAAGTCGTGGCAAAGTACTGAAAAGTGTGGCAAAGTACTGAAAAATGGTGGCAAAGTGCTGAAAAGTGTGGCAAAGTGCTGCAAAGTCGTGGCAAAGTACTGAAAAGTGTGGCAAAGTACTGAAAAGTGTGGCAAAGTACTGAAAAGTAGTGGCGAAGTGCTGAAAAGTCGTGGCAAAGTACTGAAAAGTGTGGCAAAGTACTGAAAAGTTGTGGCAAAGTCGTGGCAAAGTACTGAAAAGAGTGCCAAAGTACTGAAAAGTTGTGGCAAAGTCGTGGCAAAGTACTGAAAAGTGTGGCAAAGTACTGAAATTTTGTGGCGAAGTACTGAAAAGTCGTGGCAAAGTACTGAAAAGTGTGGCAAAGTACTGAAAAGTAGTGGCAAAGTGCTGAAAAGTGTGGCAAAGTACTGAAAAGTTGTGGCAAAGTGCTGAAAAGTGTGGCAAAGTACTGTAAAGTTGTGGCAAAGTGCTGAAAAGTAGTGGCAAAGTACTGAAAAGTCGTGGCAAAGTACTGAAAAGTGTGGCAAAGTACTGAAGAGTTGTGGCAAAGTTGTGGCAAAGTACTGAAAAGAGTGGCAAAGTGCTGCAAATTCGTGGCAAAGTACTGAAAACAGTGGCAAAGTACTGAAAAGTTGTGGCAAAGTGCTGAAAAGTGTGGCAAAGTGCTGCAAAGTCGTGGCAAAGTGCTGAAAAGTGTGGCAAAGGACTGAAAAGTTGTGGCAAAGTGCTGAAAAGTGTGGCAAAGTACTGAAAAGTAGTGGCGAAGTGCTGAAAAGTCGTGGCAAAGTACTGAAAAGTGTGGCAAAGTACTGAAAAGTTGTGGCAAAGTCGTGGCAAAGTACTGAAAAGAGTGGCAAAGTACTGAAAAGTTGTGGCAAAGTCGTGGCAAAGTACTGAAAAGTGTGGCAAAGTACTGAAAAGTTGTGGCGAGTGCTGAAAAGTCGTGGCAATGTACTGAAAAGTGTGGCAAAGTACTGAAAAGTTGTGGCAAAGTGCTGAAAAGTCGTGGCAAAGTCGTGGCAAAGTACTGAAAAGTGTGGCAAAGTACTGAAAAGTTGTGGCAAAGTCGTGGCAAAGTACTGAAAAGAGTGGCAAAGTGCTGCAAAGTCGTGGCAAAGTACTGAAAAGTGTGGCAAAGTACTGCAAAGTCGTGGCAAAGTACTGAAAAGTGTGGCAAAGTAAAGAAAAGTTGTGGCAAAGTACTGCAAAGTCGTGGCAAAGTACTGAAAAGTGTGGCAAAGTAATGAAAAGTTGTGGCAAAGTGCTGAAAAGTGTGGCAAAGTGCTGCAAAGTCGTGGTAAAGTACTGAAAAGTGTGGCAAAGTACTAAAAAGTTGTGGCAAAGTGCTGAAAAGTGTGGCAAAGTGCTGCAAAGTCGTGGCAAAGTACTGAAAAGTGTGGCAAAGTAAAGAAAAGTTGTGGCAAAGTGCTGAAAAGTGTGGCAAAGTACTGAAAAGTTGTGGCAAAGTGCTGAAAAGTAGTGGCAAAGTACTGAAAAGTCATGGCAAAGTACTGAAAAGTGTGGCAAAGTACTGAAGAGTTGTGGCAAAGTCGTGGCAAAGTACTGAAAAGAGTGGCAAAGTGCTGCAAAGTCGTGGCAAAGTACTGAAAACAGTGGCAAAGTACTGAAAAGTTGTGGCAAAGTGCTGAAAAGTGTGGCAAAGTGCTGCAAAGTCGTGGCAAAGTGCTGAAAAGTGTGGCAAAGGACTGAAAAGTTGTGGCAAAGTGCTGAAAAGTTTGGCAAAGTACTGAAAAGTAGTGGCGAAGTACTGAAAAGTAGTGGCGAAGTGCTGAAAAGTCGTGGCAAAGTACTGAAAAGTGTGGCAAAGTACTGAAAAGTTGTGGCAAAGTCCTGGCAAAGTACTGAAAAGAGTGGCAAAGTACTGAAAAGTTGTGGCAAAGTCGTGGCAAAGTGCTGAAAAGTGTGGCAAAGTACTGAAAAGTAGTGGCGAAGTGCTGAAAAGTCGTGGCAAAGTACTGAAAAGTGTGGCAAAGTACTGAAAAGTTGTGGCAAAGTCGTGGCAAAGTACTGAAAAGAGTGGCAAAGTACTGAAAAGTTGTGGCAAAGTCGTGGCAAAGTACTGAAAAGTGTGGCAAAGTACTGAAAAGTTGTGGCGAGTGCTGAAAAGTCGTGGCAATGTACTGAAAAGTGTGGCAAAGTACTAAAAGTTGTGGCAAAGTGCTGAAAAGTCGTGGCAAAGTCGTGGCAAATTACTGAAAAGTGTGGCAAAGTACTGAAAAGTTGTGGCAAAGTCGTGGCAAAGTACTGAAAAGAGTGGCAAAGTACTGAAAAGTTGTGGCAAAGTGCTGAAAAGTGTGGCAAAGTGCTGCAAAGTCGTGGCAAAGTGCTGAAAAGTGTGGCAAAGGACTGAAAAGTTGTGGCAAAGTGCTGAAAAGTGTGGCAAAGTACTGAAAAGTAGTGGCGAAGTACTGAAAAGTAGTGGCGAAGTGCTGAAAAGTCGTGGCAAAGTACTGAAAAGTGTGGCAAAGTACTGAAAAGTTGTGGCAAAGTCCTGGCAAAGTACTGAAAAGAGTGGCAAAGTACTGAAAAGTTGTGGCAAAGTCGTGGCAAAGTGCTGAAAAGTGTGGCAAAGTACTGAAAAGTAGTGGCGAAGTGCTGAAAAGTCGTGGCAAAGTACTGAAAAGTGTGGCAAAGTACTGAAAAGTTGTGGCAAAGTCGTGGCAAAGTACTGAAAAGAGTGGCAAAGTACTGAAAAGTTGTGGCAAAGTCGTGGCAAAGTACTGAAAAGTGTGGCAAAGTACTGAAAAGTTGTGGCGAGTGCTGAAAAGTCGTGGCAATGTACTGAAAAGTGTGGCAAAGTACTAAAAGTTGTGGCAAAGTGCTGAAAAGTCGTGGCAAAGTCGTGGCAAAGTACTGAAAAGTGTGGCAAAGTACTGAAAAGTTGTGGCAAAGTCGTGGCAAAGTACTGAAAAGAGTGGCAAAGTGCTGCAAAGTCGTGGCAAAGTACTGAAAAGTGTGGCAAAGTACTGCAAAGTCGTGGCAAAGTACTGAAAAGTGTGGCAAAGTAATGAAAAGTCGTGGCAAAGTACTGAAAAGAGTGGCAAAGTACTGAAAAGTTGTGGCAAAGTGTGGCAAAGTACTGAAAAGTGTGGCAAAGTACTGAAAAGTTGTGGCGAAGTGCTGAAACGTCGTGGCAAAGTACTGAAAAGTGTGGCAAAGTACTGAAAAGTAGTGGCAAAGTGCTGAAAAGTGTGGCAAAGTACTGAAAAGTTGTGGCAAAGTGCTGAAAAGTGTGGCAAAGTACTGAAAAGTTGTGGCAAAGTGCTGAAAAGTAGTGGCAAAGTACTGAAAAGTCGTGGCAAAGTACCTAAAAGTGTGGCAAAGTACTGAAGAGTTGTGGCAAAGTCGTGGCAAAGTACTGAAAAGAGTGGCAAAGTGCTGCAAAGTTGTGGCATGGTACTGAAAAGTGTGGCAAAGTACTGAAAAGTTGTGGCGAAGTGCTGAAAAGTCGTGGCAATGTACTGAAAAGTGTGGCAAAGTACTGAAAAGTTTGTGGCAAAGTGCTGAAAAGTCGTGGCAAAGTCGTGGCAAAGTACTGAAAAGTGTGGCAAAGTACTGAAAAATGGTGGCAAAGTGCTGAAAAGTGTGGCAAAGTGCTGCAAAGTCGTGGCAAAGTACTGAAAAGTGTGGCAAAGTACTGAAAAGTGTGGCAAAGTACTGAAAAGTAGTGGCGAAGTGCTGAAAAGTCGTGGCAAAGTACTGAAAAGTGTGGCAAAGTACTGAAAAGTTGTGGCAAAGTCGTGGCAAAGTACTGAAAAGAGTGGCAAAGTACTGAAAAGTTGTGGCAAAGTCGTGGCAAAGTACTGAAAAGTGTGGCAAAGTACTGAAATTTTGTGGCGAAGTGCTGAAAAGTCGTGGCAAAGTACTGAAAAGTGTGGCAAAGTACTGAAAAGTAGTGGCAAAGTGCTGAAAAGTGTGGCAAAGTACTGAAAAGTTGTGGCAAAGTGCTGAAAAGTGTGGCAAAGTACTGTAAAGTTGTGGCAAAGTGCTGAAAAGTAGTGGCAAAGTACTGAAAAGTCGTGGCAAAGTACTGAAAAGTGTGGCAAAGTACTGAAGAGTTGTGGCAAAGTTGTGGCAAAGTACTGAAAAGAGTGGCAAAGTGCTGCAAATTCGTGGCAAAGTACTGAAAACAGTGGCAAAGTACTGAAAAGTTGTGGCAAAGTGCTGAAAAGTGTGGCAAAGTGCTGCAAAGTCGTGGCAAAGTGCTGAAAAGTGTGGCAAAGGACTGAAAAGTTGTGGCAAAGTGCTGAAAAGTGTGGCAAAGTACTGAAAAGTAGTGGCGAAGTGCTGAAAAGTCGTGGCAAAGTACTGAAAAGTGTGGCAAAGTACTGAAAAGTTGTGGCAAAGTCGTGGCAAAGTACTGAAAAGAGTGGCAAAGTACTGAAAAGTTGTGGCAAAGTCGTGGCAAAGTACTGAAAAGTGTGGCAAAGTACTGAAAAGTTGTGGCGAGTGCTGAAAAGTCGTGGCAATGTACTGAAAAGTGTGGCAAAGTACTGAAAAGTTGTGGCAAAGTGCTGAAAAGTCGTGGCAAAGTCGTGGCAAAGTACTGAAAAGTGTGGCAAAGTACTGAAAAGTTGTGGCAAAGTCGTGGCAAAGTACTGAAAAGAGTGGCAAAGTGCTGCAAAGTCGTGGCAAAGTACTGAAAAGTGTGGCAAAGTACTGCAAAGTCGTGGCAAAGTACTGAAAAGTGTGGCAAAGTAATGAAAAGTTGTGGCAAAGTGCTGAAAAGTGTGGCAAAGTGCTGCAAAGTCGTGGTAAAGTACTGAAAAGTGTGGCAAAGTACTAAAAAGTTGTGGCAAAGTGCTGAAAAGTGTGGCAAAGTGCTGCAAAGTCGTGGCAAAGTACTGAAAAGTGTGGCAAAGTAACGAAAAGTTGTGGCAAAGTGCTGAAAAGTGTGGCAAAGTACTGAAAAGTTGTGGCAAAGTGCTGAAAAGTAGTGGCAAAGTACTGAAAAGTCATGGCAAAGTACTGAAAAGTGTGGCAAAGTACTGAAGAGTTGTGGCAAAGTCGTGGCAAAGTACTGAAAAGAGTGGCAAAGTGCTGCAAAGTCGTGGCAAAGTACTGAAAACAGTGGCAAAGTACTGAAAAGTTGTGGCAAAGTGCTGAAAAGTGTGGCAAAGTGCTGCAAAGTCGTGGCAAAGTGCTGAAAAGTGTGGCAAAGGACTGAAAAGTTGTGGCAAAGTGCTGAAAAGTGTGGCAAAGTACTGAAAAGTAGTGGCGAAGTGCTGAAAAGTCGTGGCAAAGTACTGAAAAGTGTGGCAAGGTACTGAAAAGTTGTGGCAAAGTCCTGGCAAAGTACTGAAAAGAGTGGCAAAGTACTGAAAAGTTGTGGCAAAGTCGTGGCAAAGTGCTGAAAAGTGTGGCAAAGTACTGAAAAGTAGTGGCGAAGTGCTGAAAAGTCGTGGCAAAGTACTGAAAAGTGTGGCAAAGTACTGAAAAGTTGTGGCAAAGTCGTGGCAAAGTACTGAAAAGAGTGGCAAAGTACTGAAAAGTTGTGGCAAAGTCGTGGCAAAGTACTGAAAAGTGTGGCAAAGTACTGAAAAGTTGTGGCGAGTGCTGAAAAGTCGTGGCAATGTACTGAAAAGTGTGGCAAAGTACTAAAAGTTGTGGCAAAGTGCTGAAAAGTCGTGGCAAAGTCGTGGCAAAGTACTGAAAAGTGTGGCAAAGTACTGAAAAGTTGTGGCAAAGTCGTGGCAAAGTACTGAATAGAGTGGCAAAGTGCTGCAAAGTCGTGGCAAAGTACTGAAAAGTGTGGCAAAGTACTGCAAAGTCGTGGCAAAGTACTGAAAAGTGTGGCAAAGTAATGAAAAGTCGTGGCAAAGTACTGAAAAGAGTGGCAAAGTACTGAAAAGTTGTGGCAAAGTGTGGCAAAGTACTGAAAAGTGTGGCAAAGTACTGAAAAGTTGTGGCGAAGTGCTGAAACGTCGTGGCAAAGTACTGAAAAGTGTGGCAAAGTACTGAAAAGTAGTGGCAAAGTGCTGAAAAGTGTGGCAAAGTACTGAAAAGTTGTGGCAAAGTGCTGAAAAGTGTGGCAAAGTACTGAAAAGTTGTGGCAAAGTGCTGAAAAGTAGTGGCAAAGTACTGAAAAGTCGTGGCAAAGTACTGAAAAGTGTGGCAAAGTACTGAAGAGTTGTGGCAAAGTCGTGGCAAAGTACTGAAAAGAGTGGCAAAGTGCTGCAAAGTTGTGGCAAAGTACTGAAAAGTGTGGCAAAGTACTGAAAAGTTGTGGCAAAGTGCTGAAAAGTGTGGCAAAGTGCTGCAAATTCGTGGCAAAGTGCTGAAAAGTGTGGCAAAGGACTGAAAAGTTGTGGCAAAGTGCTGAAAAGTGTGGCAAGGTACTGAAAAGTAGTGGCGAAGTGCTGAAAAGTCGTGGCAAAGTACTGAAAAGTGAGGCAAAGTACTGAAAAGTTGTGGCAAAGTCGTGGCAAAGTACTGAAAAGAGTGGCAAAGTACTGAAAAGTTGTGGCAAAGTCGTGGCAAAGTACTGAAAACTGTGGCAAAGTAATGAAAAGTTGTGGCGAAGTGCTGAAAAGTCGTGGCAATGTACTGAAAAGTGTGGCAAAGTACTGAAAAGTTGTGGCAAAGTGCTGAAAAGTCGTGGCAAAGTCGTGGCAAAGTACTGAAAAGTGTGGCAAAGTACTGAAAAATGGTGGCAAAGTGCTGAAAAGTGTGGCAAAGTGCTGCAAAGTCGTGGCAAAGTACTGAAAAGTGTGGCAAAGTACTGAAAAGTTGTGGCAAAGTACTGAAAAGTGTGGCAAAGTACTGAAAAGTAGTGGCGAAGTGCTGAAAAGTCGTGGCAAAGTACTGAAAAGTGTGGCAAAGTACTGAAAAGTTGTGGCAAAGTCGAGGCAAAGTACTGAAAAGAGTGGCAAAGTACTGAAAAGTTGTGGCAAAGTCGTGGCAAAGTACTGAAAAGTGTGGCAAAGTACTGAAATTTTGTGGCGAAGTGCTGAAAAGTCGTGGCAAAGTACTGAAAAGTGTGGCAAAGTACTGAAAAGTTGTGGCAAAGTCGTGGCAAAGTACTGAAAAGAGTGGCAAAGTACTGAAAAGTTGTGGCAAAGTCGTGGCAAAGTACTGAAAAGTGTGGCAAAGTACTGAAAAGTTGTGGCGAGTGCTGAAAAGTCGTGGCAATGTACTGAAAAGTGTGGCAAAGTACTAAAAGTTGTGGCAAAGTGCTGAAAAGTCGTGGCAAAGTCGTGGCAAAGTACTGAAAAGTGTGGCAAAGTACTGAAAAGTTGTGGCAAAGTCGTGGCAAAGTACTGAATAGAGTGGCAAAGTGCTGCAAAGTCGTGGCAAAGTACTGAAAAGTGTGGCAAAGTACTGCAAAGTCGTGGCAAAGTACTGAAAAGTGTGGCAAAGTAATGAAAAGTCGTGGCAAAGTACTGAAAAGAGTGGCAAAGTACTGAAAAGTTGTGGCAAAGTGTGGCAAAGTACTGAAAAGTGTGGCAAAGTACTGAAAAGTTGTGGCGAAGTGCTGAAACGTCGTGGCAAAGTACTGAAAAGTGTGGCAAAGTACTGAAAAGTAGTGGCAAAGTGCTGAAAAGTGTGGCAAAGTACTGAAAAGTTGTGGCAAAGTGCTGAAAAGTGTGGCAAAGTACTGAAAAGTTGTGGCAAAGTGCTGAAAAGTAGTGGCAAAGTACTGAAAAGTCGTGGCAAAGTACTGAAAAGTGTGGCAAAGTACTGAAGAGTTGTGGCAAAGTCGTGGCAAAGTACTGAAAAGAGTGGCAAAGTGCTGCAAAGTTGTGGCAAAGTACTGAAAAGTGTGGCAAAGTACTGAAAAGTTGTGGCAAAGTGCTGAAAAGTGTGGCAAAGTGCTGCAAATTCGTGGCAAAGTGCTGAAAAGTGTGGCAAAGGACTGAAAAGTTGTGGCAAAGTGCTGAAAAGTGTGGCAAGGTACTGAAAAGTAGTGGCGAAGTGCTGAAAAGTCGTGGCAAAGTACTGAAAAGTGAGGCAAAGTACTGAAAAGTTGTGGCAAAGTCGTGGCAAAGTACTGAAAAGAGTGGCAAAGTACTGAAAAGTTGTGGCAAAGTCGTGGCAAAGTACTGAAAACTGTGGCAAAGTAATGAAAAGTTGTGGCGAAGTGCTGAAAAGTCGTGGCAATGTACTGAAAAGTGTGGCAAAGTACTGAAAAGTTGTGGCAAAGTGCTGAAAAGTCGTGGCAAAGTCGTGGCAAAGTACTGAAAAGTGTGGCAAAGTACTGAAAAATGGTGGCAAAGTGCTGAAAAGTGTGGCAAAGTGCTGCAAAGTCGTGGCAAAGTACTGAAAAGTGTGGCAAAGTACTGAAAAGTTGTGGCAAAGTACTGAAAAGTGTGGCAAAGTACTGAAAAGTAGTGGCGAAGTGCTGAAAAGTCGTGGCAAAGTACTGAAAAGTGTGGCAAAGTACTGAAAAGTTGTGGCAAAGTCGAGGCAAAGTACTGAAAAGAGTGGCAAAGTACTGAAAAGTTGTGGCAAAGTCGTGGCAAAGTACTGAAAAGTGTGGCAAAGTACTGAAATTTTGTGGCGAAGTGCTGAAAAGTCGTGGCAAAGTACTGAAAAGTGTGGCAAAGTACTGAAAAGTAGTGGCAAAGTGCTGAAAAGTGTGGCAAAGTACTGAAAAGTTGTGGCAAAGTGCTGAAAAGTGTGGCAAAGTACTGTAAAGTTGTGGCAAAGTGCTGAAAAGTAGTGGCAAAGTACTGAAAAGTCGTGGCAAAGTACTGAAAAGTGTGGCAAAGTACTGAAGAGTTGTGGCAAAGTTGTGGCAAAGTACTGAAAAGAGTGGCAAAGTGCTGCAAATTCGTGGCAAAGTACTGAAAACAGTGGCAAAGTACTGAAAAGTTGTGGCAAAGTGCTGAAAAGTGTGGCAAAGTGCTGCAAAGTCGTGGCAAAGTGCTGAAAAGTGTGGCAAAGGACTGAAAAGTTGTGGCAAAGTGCTGAAAAGTGTGGCAAAGTACTGAAAAGTAGTGGCGAAGTGCTGAAAAGTCGTGGCAAAGTACTGAAAAGTGTGGCAAAGTACTGAAAAGTTGTGGCAAAGTCGTGGCAAAGTACTGAAAAGAGTGGCAAAGTACTGAAAAGTTGTGGCAAAGTCGTGGCAAAGTACTGAAAAGTGTGGCAAAGTACTGAAAAGTTGTGGCGAGTGCTGAAAAGTCGTGGCAATGTACTGAAAAGTGTGGCAAAGTACTGAAAAGTTGTGGCAAAGTGCTGAAAAGTCGTGGCAAAGTCGTGGCAAAGTACTGAAAAGTGTGGCAAAGTACTGAAAAGTTGTGGCAAAGTCGTGGCAAAGTACTGAAAAGAGTGGCAAAGTGCTGCAAAGTCGTGGCAAAGTACTGAAAAGTGTGGCAAAGTACTGCAAAGTCGTGGCAAAGTACTGAAAAGTGTGGCAAAGTAATGAAAAGTTGTGGCAAAGTGCTCAAAAGTGTGGCAAAGTGCTGCAAAGTCGTGGTAAAATACTGAAAAGTGTGGCAAAGTACTAAAAAGTTGTGGCAAAGTGCTGAAAAGTGTGGCAAAGTGCTGCAAAGTCGTGGCAAAGTACTGAAAAGTGTGGCAAAGTAAAGAAAAGTTGTGGCAAAGTGCTGAAAAGTGTGGCAAAGTACTGAAAAGTTGTGGCAAAGTGCTGAAAAGTAGTGGCAAAGTACTGAAAAGTCGTGGCAAAGTACTGAAAAGTGTGGCAAAGTACTGAAAAGTTGTGGCAAAGTGCTGAAAAGTAGTGGCAAAGTACTGAAAAGTAGTGGCGAAGTGCTGAAAAGTCGTGGCAAGGTACTGAAAAGTGTGGCAAAGTACTGAAAAGTTGTGGCAAAGTCGTGGCAAAGTACTGAAAAGTGTGGCAAAGTACTGAAGAGTTGTGGCAAAGTCGTGGCAAAGTACTGAAAAGAGTGGCAAAGTGCTGCAAAGTTGTGGCAAAGTACTGAAAAGTGTGGCAAAGTACTGAAAAGTTGTGGCAAAGTGCTGAAAAGTGTGGCAAAGTGCTGCAAATTCGTGGCAAAGTGCTGAAAAGTGTGGCAAAGGACTGAAAAGTTGTGGCAAAGTGCTGAAAAGTGTGGCAAGGTACTGAAAAGTAGTGGCGAAGTGCTGAAAAGTCGTGGCAAAGTACTGAAAAGTGAGGCAAAGTACTGAAAAGTTGTGGCAAAGTCGTGGCAAAGTACTGAAAAGAGTGGCAAAGTACTGAAAAGTTGTGGCAAAGTCGTGGCAAAGTACTGAAAACTGTGGCAAAGTAATGAAAAGTTGTGGCGAAGTGCTGAAAAGTCGTGGCAATGTACTGAAAAGTGTGGCAAAGTACTGAAAAGTTGTGGCAAAGTGCTGAAAAGTCGTGGCAAAGTCGTGGCAAAGTACTGAAAAGTGTGGCAAAGTACTGAAAAATGGTGGCAAAGTGCTGAAAAGTGTGGCAAAGTGCTGCAAAGTCGTGGCAAAGTACTGAAAAGTGTGGCAAAGTACTGAAAAGTTGTGGCAAAGTACTGAAAAGTGTGGCAAAGTACTGAAAAGTAGTGGCGAAGTGCTGAAAAGTCGTGGCAAAGTACTGAAAAGTGTGGCAAAGTACTGAAAAGTTGTGGCAAAGTCGAGGCAAAGTACTGAAAAGAGTGGCAAAGTACTGAAAAGTTGTGGCAAAGTCGTGGCAAAGTACTGAAAAGTGTGGCAAAGTACTGAAATTTTGTGGCGAAGTGCTGAAAAGTCGTGGCAAAGTACTGAAAAGTGTGGCAAAGTACTGAAAAGTAGTGGCAAAGTGCTGAAAAGTGTGGCAAAGTACTGAAAAGTTGTGGCAAAGTGCTGAAAAGTGTGGCAAAGTACTGTAAAGTTGTGGCAAAGTGCTGAAAAGTAGTGGCAAAGTACTGAAAAGTCGTGGCAAAGTACTGAAAAGTGTGGCAAAGTACTGAAGAGTTGTGGCAAAGTTGTGGCAAAGTACTGAAAAGAGTGGCAAAGTGCTGCAAATTCGTGGCAAAGTACTGAAAACAGTGGCAAAGTACTGAAAAGTTGTGGCAAAGTGCTGAAAAGTGTGGCAAAGTGCTGCAAAGTCGTGGCAAAGTGCTGAAAAGTGTGGCAAAGGACTGAAAAGTTGTGGCAAAGTGCTGAAAAGTGTGGCAAAGTACTGAAAAGTAGTGGCGAAGTGCTGAAAAGTCGTGGCAAAGTACTGAAAAGTGTGGCAAAGTACTGAAAAGTTGTGGCAAAGTCGTGGCAAAGTACTGAAAAGAGTGGCAAAGTACTGAAAAGTTGTGGCAAAGTCGTGGCAAAGTACTGAAAAGTGTGGCAAAGTACTGAAAAGTTGTGGCGAGTGCTGAAAAGTCGTGGCAATGTACTGAAAAGTGTGGCAAAGTACTGAAAAGTTGTGGCAAAGTGCTGAAAAGTCGTGGCAAAGTCGTGGCAAAGTACTGAAAAGTGTGGCAAAGTACTGAAAAGTTGTGGCAAAGTCGTGGCAAAGTACTGAAAAGAGTGGCAAAGTGCTGCAAAGTCGTGGCAAAGTACTGAAAAGTGTGGCAAAGTACTGCAAAGTCGTGGCAAAGTACTGAAAAGTGTGGCAAAGTAATGAAAAGTTGTGGCAAAGTGCTCAAAAGTGTGGCAAAGTGCTGCAAAGTCGTGGTAAAGTACTGAAAAGTGTGGCAAAGTACTAAAAAGTTGTGGCAAAGTGCTGAAAAGTGTGGCAAAGTGCTGCAAAGTCGTGGCAAAGTACTGAAAAGTGTGGCAAAGTAAAGAAAAGTTGTGGCAAAGTGCTGAAAAGTGTGGCAAAGTACTGAAAAGTTGTGGCAAAGTGCTGAAAAGTAGTGGCAAAGTACTGAAAAGTCGTGGCAAAGTACTGAAAAGTGTGGCAAAGTACTGAAAAGTTGTGGCAAAGTGCTGAAAAGTAGTGGCAAAGTACTGAAAAGTCGTGGCAAAGTACTGAAAAGTGTGGCAAAGTACTGAAGAGTTGTGGCAAAGTCGTGGCAAAGTACTGAAAAGAGTGGCAAAGTGCTGCAAAGTCGTGGCAAAGTACTGAAAACAGTGGCAAAGTACTGAAAAGTTGTGGCAAAGTGCTGAAAAGTGTGGCAAAGTGCTGCAAAGTCGTGGCAAAGTGCTGAAAAGTGTGGCAAAGGACTGAAAAGTTGTGGCAAAGTGCTGAAAAGTGTGGCAAAGTACTGAAAAGTAGTGGCGAAGTGCTGAAAAGTCGTGGCAAAGTACTGAAAAGTGTGGCAAAGTACTGAAAAGTTGTGGCAAATTCCTGGCAAAGTACTGAAAAGAGTGGCAAAGTACTGAAAAGTTGTGGCAAAGTCGTGGCAAAGTACTGAAAAGTGTGGCAAAGTACTGAAAAGTTGTGGCGAGTGGTGAAAAGTCGTGGCAATGTACTGAAAAGTGTGGCAAAGTACTGAAAAGTTGTGGCAAAGTGCTGAAAAGTCGTGGCAAAGTCGTGGCAAAGTACTGAAAAGTGTGGCAAAGTACTGAAAAGTTGTGGCAAAGTCATGGCAAAGTACTGAAAAGAGCGGCAAAGTGCTGCAAAGTCGTGGCAAAGTACTGAAAAGTGTTGCAAAGTACTGCAAAGTCGTGGCAAAGTACTGAAAAGTGTGGCAAAGTAATGAAAAGTTGTGGCAAAGTGCTAAAAAGTGTGGCAAAGTGCTGCAAAGTCGTGGCAAAGTACTGAAAAGTGTGGCAAAGTAATGAAAAGTTGTGGCAAAGTGCTGAAAAGTGTGGCAAAGTGCTGCAAAGTCGTGGTAAAGTACTGAAAAGTGTGGCAAAGTACTAAAAAGTTGTGGCAAAGTGCTGCAAAGTCGTGGCAAAGGACTGAAAAGTTGTGGCAAAGTACTGAAAAGTGTTGCAAAGTACTGCAAAGTCGTGGCAAAGTACTGAAAAGTGTGGCAAAGTAATGAAAAGTTGTGGCAAAGTGCTGAAAAGTGTGGCAAAGTGCTGCAAAGTCGTGGTAAAGTACTGAAAAGTGTGGCAAAGTGCTGCAAAGTCGTGGCAAAGTGCTGAAAAGTGTGGCAAAGGACTGAAAAGTTGTGGCAAAGTGCTGAAAAGTGTGGCAAAGTACTGAAAAGTAGTGGCGAAGTGCTGAAAAGTCGTGGCAAAGTACTGAAAAGTGTGGCAAAGTACTGAAGAGTTGTGGCAAAGTTGTGGCAAAGTACTGAAAAGAGTGGCAAAGTACTGAAAAGTAGTGGCGAAGTGCTGAAAAGTCGTGGCAAGGTACTGAAAAGTGTGGCAAAGTACTGAAAAGTTGTGGCAAAGTCGTGGCAAAGTACTGAAAAGTGTGGCAAAGTACTGAAGAGTTGTGGCAAAGTCGTGGCAAAGTACTGAAAAGAGTGGCAAAGTGCTGCAAAGTTGTGGCAAAGTACTGAAAAGTGTGGCAAAGTACTAAAAAGTTGTGGCAAAGTGCTGAAAAGTGTGGCAAAGTGCTGCAAAGTCGTGGCAAAGTGCTGAAAAGTGTGGCAAAGGACTGAAAAGTTGTGGCAAAGTGCTGAAAAGTGTGGCAAAGTACTGAAAAGTAGTGGCGAAGTGCTGAAAAGTCGTGGCAAAGTACTGAAAAGTGTGGCAAAGTACTGAAAAGTTGTGGCAAAGTCGTGGCAAAGTACTGAAAAGAGTGGCAAAGTACTGAAAAGTTGTGGCAAAGTCGTGGCAAAGTACTGAAAAGTGTGGCAAAGTACTGAAAAGTTGTGGCGAGTGCTGAAAAGTCGTGGCAATGTACTGAAAAGTGTGGCAAAGTACTGAAAAGTTGTGGCAAAGTGCTGAAAAGTCGTGGCAAAGTCGTGGCAAAGTACTGAAAAGTGTGGCAAAGTACTGAAAAGTTGTGGCAAAGTCGTGGCAAAGTACTGAAAAGAGTGGCAAAGTGCTGCAAAGTCGTGGCAAAGTACTGAAAAGTGTGGCAAAGTACTGCAAAGTCGTGGCAAAGTACTGAAAAGTGTGGCAAAGTAATGAAAAGTTGTGGCAAAGTGCTCAAAAGTGTGGCAAAGTGCTGCAAAGTCGTGGTAAAGTACTGAAAAGTGTGGCAAAGTACTAAAACGTTGTGGCAAAGTGCTGAAAAGTGTGGCAAAGTGCTGCAAAGTCGTGGCAAAGTACTGAAAAGTGTGGCAAAGTAAAGAAAAGTTGTGGCAAAGTGCTGAAAAGTGTGGCAAAGTACTGAAAAGTTGTGGCAAAGTGCTGAAAAGTAGTGGCAAAGTACTGAAAAGTCGTGGCAAAGTACTGAAAAGTGTGGCAAAGTACTGAAAAGTTGTGGCAAAGTGCTGAAAAGTAGTGGCAAAGTACTGAAAAGTAGTGGCGAAGTGCTGAAAAGTCGTGGCAAGGTACTGAAAAGTGTGGCAAAGTACTGAAAAGTTGTGGCAAAGTCGTGGCAAAGTACTGAAAAGTGTGGCAAAGTACTGAAGAGTTGTGGCAAAGTCGTGGCAAAGTACTGAAAAGAGTGGCAAAGTGCTGCAAAGTTGTGGCAAAGTACTGAAAAGTGTGGCAAAGTACTGAAAAGTTGTGGCAAAGTGCTGAAAAGTGTGGCAAAGTGCTGCAAATTCGTGGCAAAGTGCTGAAAAGTGTGGCAAAGGACTGAAAAGTTGTGGCAAAGTGCTGAAAAGTGTGGCAAGGTACTGAAAAGTAGTGGCGAAGTGCTGAAAAGTCGTGGCAAAGTACTGAAAAGTGAGGCAAAGTACTGAAAAGTTGTGGCAAAGTCGTGGCAAAGTACTGAAAAGAGTGGCAAAGTACTGAAAAGTTGTGGCAAAGTCGTGGCAAAGTACTGAAAACTGTGGCAAAGTAATGAAAAGTTGTGGCGAAGTGCTGAAAAGTCGTGGCAATGTACTGAAAAGTGTGGCAAAGTACTGAAAAGTTGTGGCAAAGTGCTGAAAAGTCGTGGCAAAGTCGTGGCAAAGTACTGAAAAGTGTGGCAAAGTACTGAAAAATGGTGGCAAAGTGCTGAAAAGTGTGGCAAAGTGCTGCAAAGTCGTGGCAAAGTACTGAAAAGTGTGGCAAAGTACTGAAAAGTTGTGGCAAAGTACTGAAAAGTGTGGCAAAGTACTGAAAAGTAGTGGCGAAGTGCTGAAAAGTCGTGGCAAAGTACTGAAAAGTGTGGCAAAGTACTGAAAAGTTGTGGCAAAGTCGAGGCAAAGTACTGAAAAGAGTGGCAAAGTACTGAAAAGTTGTGGCAAAGTCGTGGCAAAGTACTGAAAAGTGTGGCAAAGTACTGAAATTTTGTGGCGAAGTGCTGAAAAGTCGTGGCAAAGTACTGAAAAGTGTGGCAAAGTACTGAAAAGTAGTGGCAAAGTGCTGAAAAGTGTGGCAAAGTACTGAAAAGTTGTGGCAAAGTGCTGAAAAGTGTGGCAAAGTACTGTAAAGTTGTGGCAAAGTGCTGAAAAGTAGTGGCAAAGTACTGAAAAGTCGTGGCAAAGTACTGAAAAGTGTGGCAAAGTACTGAAGAGTTGTGGCAAAGTTGTGGCAAAGTACTGAAAAGAGTGGCAAAGTGCTGCAAATTCGTGGCAAAGTACTGAAAACAGTGGCAAAGTACTGAAAAGTTGTGGCAAAGTGCTGAAAAGTGTGGCAAAGTGCTGCAAAGTCGTGGCAAAGTGCTGAAAAGTGTGGCAAAGGACTGAAAAGTTGTGGCAAAGTGCTGAAAAGTGTGGCAAAGTACTGAAAAGTAGTGGCGAAGTGCTGAAAAGTCGTGGCAAAGTACTGAAAAGTGTGGCAAAGTACTGAAAAGTTGTGGCAAAGTCGTGGCAATGTACTGAAAAGAGTGGCAAAGTACTGAAAAGTTGTGGCAAAGTCGTGGCAAAGTACTGAAAAGTGTGGCAAAGTACTGAAAAGTTGTGGCGAGTGCTGAAAAGTCGTGGCAATGTACTGAAAAGTGTGGCAAAGTACTGAAAAGTTGTGGCAAAGTGCTGAAAAGTCGTGGCAAAGTCGTGGCAAAGTACTGAAAAGTGTGGCAAAGTACTGAAAAGTTGTGGCAAAGTCGTGGCAAAGTACTGAAAAGAGTGGCAAAGTGCTGCAAAGTCGTGGCAAAGTACTGAAAAGTGTGGCAAAGTACTGCAAAGTCGTGGCAAAGTACTGAAAAGTGTGGCAAAGGAATGAAAAGTTGTGGCAAAGTGCTCAAAAGTGTGGCAAAGTGCTGCAAAGTCGTGGTAAAGTACTGAAAAGTGTGGCAAAGTACTAAAAAGTTGTGGCAAAGTGCTGAAAAGTGTGGCAAAGTGCTGCAAAGTCGTGGCAAAGTACTGAAAAGTGTGGCAAAGTAAAGAAAAGTTGTGGCAAAGTGCTGAAAAGTGTGGCAAAGTACTGAAAAGTTGTGGCAAAGTGCTGAAAAGTAGTGGCAAAGTACTGAAAAGTCGTGGCAAAGTACTGAAAAGTGTGGCAAAGTACTGCAAAGTCGTGGCAAAGTACTGAAAAGTGTGGCAAAGTAATGAAAAGTTGTGGCAAAGTGCTAAAAAGTGTGGCAAAGTGCTGCAAAGTCGTGGCAAAGTACTGAAAAGTGTGGCAAAGTAATGAAAAGTTGTGGCAAAGTGCTGAAAAGTGTGGCAAAGTGCTGCAAAGTCGTGGTAAAGTACTGAAAAGTGTGGCAAAGTACTAAAAAGTTGTGGCAAAGTGCTGCAAAGTCGTGGCAAAGGACTGAAAAGTTGTGGCAAAGTACTGAAAAGTGTTGCAAAGTACTGCAAAGTCGTGGCAAAGTACTGAAAAGTGTGGCAAAGTAATGAAAAGTTGTGGCAAAGTGCTGAAAAGTGTGGCAAAGTGCTGCAAAGTCGTGGTAAAGTACTGAAAAGTGTGGCAAAGTGCTGCAAAGTCGTGGCAAAGTGCTGAAAAGTGTGGCAAAGGACTGAAAAGTTGTGGCAAAGTGCTGAAAAGTGTGGCAAAGTACTGAAAAGTAGTGGCGAAGTGCTGAAAAGTCGTGGCAAAGTACTGAAAAGTGTGGCAAAGTACTGAAGAGTTGTGGCAAAGTTGTGGCAAAGTACTGAAAAGAGTGGCAAAGTACTGAAAAGTAGTGGCGAAGTGCTGAAAAGTCGTGGCAAGGTACTGAAAAGTGTGGCAAAGTACTGAAAAGTTGTGGCAAAGTCGTGGCAAAGTACTGAAAAGTGTGGCAAAGTACTGAAGAGTTGTGGCAAAGTCGTGGCAAAGTACTGAAAAGAGTGGCAAAGTGCTGCAAAGTTGTGGCAAAGTACTGAAAAGTGTGGCAAAGTACTAAAAAGTTGTGGCAAAGTGCTGAAAAGTGTGGCAAAGTGCTGCAAAGTCGTGGCAAAGTGCTGAAAAGTGTGGCAAAGGACTGAAAAGTTGTGGCAAAGTGCTGAAAAGTGTGGCAAAGTACTGAAAAGTAGTGGCGAAGTGCTGAAAAGTCGTGGCAAAGTACTGAAAAGTGTGGCAAAGTACTGAAAAGTTGTGGCAAAGTCGTGGCAAAGTACTGAAAAGTGTGGCAAAGTACTGAAAAGTTGTGGCGAGTGCTGAAAAGTCGTGGCAATGTACTGAAAAGTGTGGCAAAGTACTGAAAAGTTGTGGCAAAGTGCTGAAAAGTCGTGGCAAAGTCGTGGCAAAGTACTGAAAAGTGTGGCAAAGTACTGAAAAGTTGTGGCAAAGTCGTGGCAAAGTACTGAAAAGAGTGGCAAAGTGCTGCAAAGTCGTGGCAAAGTACTGAAAAGTGTGGCAAAGTACTGCAAAGTCGTGGCAAAGTACTGAAAAGTGTGGCAAAGTAATGAAAAGTTGTGGCAAAGTGCTCAAAAGTGTGGCAAAGTGCTGCAAAGTCGTGGCAAAGTACTGAAAAGTGTGGCAAAGTAATGAAAAGTTGTGGCAAAGTGCTAAAAAGTGTGGCAAAGTGCTGCAAAGTCGTGGCAAAGTACTGAAAAGTGTGGCAAAGTAATGAAAAGTTGTGGCAAAGTGCTGAAAAGTGTGGCAAAGTGCTGCAAAGTCGTGGTAAAGTACTGAAAAGTGTGGCAAAGTACTAAAAAGTTGTGGCAAAGTGCTGCAAAGTCGTGGCAAAGGACTGAAAAGTTGTGGCAAAGTACTGAAAAGTGTTGCAAAGTACTGCAAAGTCGTGGCAAAGTACTGAAAAGTGTGGCAAAGTAATGAAAAGTTGTGGCAAAGTGCTGAAAAGTGTGGCAAAGTGCTGCAAAGTCGTGGTAAAGTACTGAAAAGTGTGGCAAAGTGCTGCAAAGTCGTGGCAAAGTGCTGAAAAGTGTGGCAAAGGACTGAAAAGTTGTGGCAAAGTGCTGAAAAGTGTGGCAAAGTACTGAAAAGTAGTGGCGAAGTGCTGAAAAGTCGTGGCAAAGTACTGAAAAGTGTGGCAAAGTACTGAAGAGTTGTGGCAAAGTTGTGGCAAAGTACTGAAAAGAGTGGCAAAGTACTGAAAAGTAGTGGCGAAGTGCTGAAAAGTCGTGGCAAGGTACTGAAAAGTGTGGCAAAGTACTGAAAAGTTGTGGCAAAGTCGTGGCAAAGTACTGAAAAGTGTGGCAAAGTACTGAAGAGTTGTGGCAAAGTCGTGGCAAAGTACTGAAAAGAGTGGCAAAGTGCTGCAAAGTTGTGGCAAAGTACTGAAAAGTGTGGCAAAGTACTAAAAAGTTGTGGCAAAGTGCTGAAAAGTGTGGCAAAGTGCTGCAAAGTCGTGGCAAAGTGCTGAAAAGTGTGGCAAAGGACTGAAAAGTTGTGGCAAAGTGCTGAAAAGTGTGGCAAAGTACTGAAAAGTAGTGGCGAAGTGCTGAAAAGTCGTGAAAAGTTGTGGCAAAGTCGTGGCAAAGTACTGAAAAGAGTGGCAAAGTACTGAAAAGTTGTGGCAAAGTCGTGGCAAAGTACTGAAAAGTGTGGCAAAGTACTGAAAAGTTGTGGCGAGTGCTGAAAAGTCGTGGCAATGTACTGAAAAGTGTGGCAAAGTACTGAAAAGTTGTGGCAAAGTGCTGAAAAGTCGTGGCAAAGTCGTGGCAAAGTACTGAAAAGTGTGGCAAAGTACTGAAAAGTTGTGGCAAAGTCGTGGCAAAGTACTGAAAAGAGTGGCAAAGTGCTGCAAAGTCGTGGCAAAGTACTGAAAAGTGTGGCAAAGTACTGCAAAGTCGTGGCAAAGTACTGAAAAGTGTGGCAAAGTAATGAAAAGTTGTGGCAAAGTGCTCAAAAGTGTGGCAAAGTGCTGCAAAGTCGTGGTAAAGTACTGAAAAGTGTGGCAAAGTACTAAAAAGTTGTGGCAAAGTGCTGAAAAGTGTGGCAAAGTGCTGCAAAGTCGTGGCAAAGTACTGAAAAGTGTGGCAAAGTAAAGAAAAGTTGTGGCAAAGTGCTGAAAAGTGTGGCAAAGTACTGAAAAGTTGTGGCAAAGTACTGAAAAGTCGTGGCAAAGTACTGAAAAGTGTGGCAAAGTACTGAAAAGTTGTGGCAAAGTGCTGAAAAGTAGTGGCAAAGTACTGAAAAGTAGTGGCGAAGTGCTGAAAAGTCGTGGCAAGGTACTGAAAAGTGTGGCAAAGTACTGAAAAGTTGTGGCAAAGTCGTGGCAAAGTACTGAAAAGTGTGGCAAAGTACTGAAGAGTTGTGGCAAAGTCGTGGCAAAGTACTGAAAAGAGTGGCAAAGTGCTGCAAAGTTGTGGCAAAGTACTGAAAAGTGTGGCAAAGTACTGAAAAGTTGTGGCAAAGTGCTGAAAAGTGTGGCAAAGTGCTGCAAATTCGTGGCAAAGTGCTGAAAAGTGTGGCAAAGGACTGAAAAGTTGTGGCAAAGTGCTGAAAAGTGTGGCAAGGTACTGAAAAGTAGTGGCGAAGTGCTGAAAAGTCGTGGCAAAGTACTGAAAAGTGAGGCAAAGTACTGAAAAGTTGTGGCAAAGTCGTGGCAAAGTACTGAAAAGAGTGGCAAAGTACTGAAAAGTTGTGGCAAAGTCGTGGCAAAGTACTGAAAACTGTGGCAAAGTAATGAAAAGTTGTGGCGAAGTGCTGAAAAGTCGTGGCAATGTACTGAAAAGTGTGGCAAAGTACTGAAAAGTTGTGGCAAAGTGCTGAAAAGTCGTGGCAAAGTCGTGGCAAAGTACTGAAAAGTGTGGCAAAGTACTGAAAAATGGTGGCAAAGTGCTGAAAAGTGTGGCAAAGTGCTGCAAAGTCGTGGCAAAGTACTGAAAAGTGTGGCAAAGTACTGAAAAGTTGTGGCAAAGTACTGAAAAGTGTGGCAAAGTACTGAAAAGTAGTGGCGAAGTGCTGAAAAGTCGTGGCAAAGTACTGAAAAGTGTGGCAAAGTACTGAAAAGTTGTGGCAAAGTCGAGGCAAAGTACTGAAAAGAGTGGCAAAGTACTGAAAAGTTGTGGCAAAGTCGTGGCAAAGTACTGAAAAGTGTGGCAAAGTACTGAAATTTTGTGGCGAAGTGCTGAAAAGTCGTGGCAAAGTACTGAAAAGTGTGGCAAAGTACTGAAAAGTAGTGGCAAAGTGCTGAAAAGTGTGGCAAAGTACTGAAAAGTTGTGGCAAAGTGCTGAAAAGTGTGGCAAAGTACTGTAAAGTTGTGGCAAAGTGCTGAAAAGTAGTGGCAAAGTACTGAAAAGTCGTGGCAAAGTACTGAAAAGTGTGGCAAAGTACTGAAGAGTTGTGGCAAAGTTGTGGCAAAGTACTGAAAAGAGTGGCAAAGTGCTGCAAATTCGTGGCAAAGTACTGAAAACAGTGGCAAAGTACTGAAAAGTTGTGGCAAAGTGCTGAAAAGTGTGGCAAAGTGCTGCAAAGTCGTGGCAAAGTGCTGAAAAGTGTGGCAAAGGACTGAAAAGTTGTGGCAAAGTGCTGAAAAGTGTGGCAAAGTACTGAAAAGTAGTGGCGAAGTGCTGAAAAGTCGTGGCAAAGTACTGAAAAGTGTGGCAAAGTACTGAAAAGTTGTGGCAAAGTCGTGGCAAAGTACTGAAAAGAGTGGCAAAGTACTGAAAAGTTGTGGCAAAGTCGTGGCAAAGTACTGAAAAGTGTGGCAAAGTACTGAAAAGTTGTGGCGAGTGCTGAAAAGTCGTGGCAATGTACTGAAAAGTGTGGCAAAGTACTGAAAAGTTGTGGCAAAGTGCTGAAAAGTCGTGGCAAAGTCGTGGCAAAGTACTGAAAAGTGTGGCAAAGTACTGAAAAGTTGTGGCAAAGTCGTGGCAAAGTACTGAAAAGAGTGGCAAAGTGCTGCAAAGTCGTGGCAAAGTACTGAAAAGTGTGGCAAAGTACTGCAAAGTCGTGGCAAAGTACTGAAAAGTGTGGCAAAGTAATGAAAAGTTGTGGCAAAGTGCTCAAAAGTGTGGCAAAGTGCTGCAAAGTCGTGGTAAAGTACTGAAAAGTGTGGCAAAGTACTAAAAAGTTGTGGCAAAGTGCTGAAAAGTGTGGCAAAGTGCTGCAAAGTCGTGGCAAAGTACTGAAAAGTGTGGCAAAGTAAAGAAAAGTTGTGGCAAAGTGCTGAAAAGTGTGGCAAAGTACTGAAAAGTTGTGGCAAAGTGCTGAAAAGTAGTGGCAAAGTACTGAAAAGTCGTGGCAAAGTACTGAAAAGTGTGGCAAAGTACTGAAAAGTTGTGGCAAAGTGCTGAAAAGTAGTGGCAAAGTACTGAAAAGTCGTGGCAAAGTACTGAAAAGTGTGGCAAAGTACTGAAGAGTTGTGGCAAAGTCGTGGCAAAGTACTGAAAAGAGTGGCAAAGTGCTGCAAAGTCGTGGCAAAGTACTGAAAACAGTGGCAAAGTACTGAAAAGTTGTGGCAAAGTGCTGAAAAGTGTGGCAAAGTGCTGCAAAGTCGTGGCAAAGTGCTGAAAAGTGTGGCAAAGGACTGAAAAGTTGTGGCAAAGTGCTGAAAAGTGTGGCAAAGTACTGAAAAGTAGTGGCGAAGTGCTGAAAAGTCGTGGCAAAGTACTGAAAAGTGTGGCAAAGTACTGAAAAGTTGTGGCAAAGTCCTGGCAAAGTACTGAAAAGAGTGGCAAAGTACTGAAAAGTTGTGGCAAAGTCGTGGCAAAGTACTGAAAAGTGTGGCAAAGTACTGAAAAGTTGTGGCGAGTGGTGAAAAGTCGTGGCAATGTACTGAAAAGTGTGGCAAAGTACTGAAAAGTTGTGGCAAAGTGCTGAAAAGTCGTGGCAAAGTCGTGGCAAAGTACTGAAAAGTGTGGCAAAGTACTGAAAAGTTGTGGCAAAGTCATGGCAAAGTACTGAAAAGAGCGGCAAAGTGCTGCAAAGTCGTGGCAAAGTACTGAAAAGTGTTGCAAAGTACTGCAAAGTCGTGGCAAAGTACTGAAAAGTGTGGCAAAGTAATGAAAAGTTGTGGCAAAGTGCTAAAAAGTGTGGCAAAGTGCTGCAAAGTCGTGGCAAAGTACTGAAAAGTGTGGCAAAGTAATGAAAAGTTGTGGCAAAGTGCTGAAAAGTGTGGCAAAGTGCTGCAAAGTCGTGGTAAAGTACTGAAAAGTGTGGCAAAGTACTAAAAAGTTGTGGCAAAGTGCTGCAAAGTCGTGGCAAAGGACTGAAAAGTTGTGGCAAAGTACTGAAAAGTGTTGCAAAGTACTGCAAAGTCGTGGCAAAGTACTGAAAAGTGTGGCAAAGTAATGAAAAGTTGTGGCAAAGTGCTGAAAAGTGTGGCAAAGTGCTGCAAAGTCGTGGTAAAGTACTGAAAAGTGTGGGCAAAGTGCTGCAAAGTCGTGGCAAAGTGCTGAAAAGTGTGGCAAAGGACTGAAAAGTTGTGGCAAAGTGCTGAAAAGTGTGGCAAAGTACTGAAAAGTAGTGGCGAAGTGCTGAAAAGTCGTGGCAAAGTACTGAAAAGTGTGGCAAAGTACTGAAAAGTTGTGGCAAAGTCCTGGCAAAGTACTGAAAAGAGTGGCAAAGTACTGAAAAGTTGTGGCAAAGTCGTGGCAAAGTACTGAAAAGTGTGGCAAAGTACTGAAAAGTTGTGGCGAGTGCTGAAAAGTCGTGGCAATGTACTGAAAAGTGTGGCAAAGTACTGAAAAGTTGTGGCAAAGTGCTGAAAAGTCGTGGCAAAGTCGTGGCAAAGTACTGAAAAGTGTGGCAAAGTACTGAAAAGCTGTGGCAAAGTCGTGGCAAAGTACTGAAAAGAGCGGCAAAGTGCTGCAAAGTCGTGGCAAAGTACTGAAAAATGTGGCAAAGTACTGCAAAGTCGTGGCAAAGTACTGAAAAGTGTGGCAAAGTAATGAAAAGTTGTGGCAAAGTGCTGAAAAGTGTGGCAAAGTGCTGCAAAGTCGTGGTAAAGTACTGAAAAGTGTGGCAAAGTACTAAAAAGTTGTGGCAAAGTGCTGAAAAGTGTGGCAAAGTGCTGCAAAGTCGTGGCAAAGTACTGAAAAGTGTGGCAAAGTAAAGAAAAGTTGTGGCAAAGTGCTGAAAAGTGTGACAAAGTACTGAAAAGTTGTGGCAAAGTGCTGAAAAGTCGTGGCAAAGTACTGAAAAGTGTGGCAAAGTACTGAAGGGTTGTGGCAAAGTCGTGGCAAAGTACTGAAACGAGTGGCAAAGTGCTGCAAAGTCGTGGCAAAGAACTGAAAAGTTGTGGCGAAGTGCTGAAAAGTCGTGGCAATGTACTGAAAAGTGTGGCAAAGTACTGAAAAGTTGTGGCAAAGTGCTGAAAAGTCGTGGCAAAGTCGTGGCAAAGTACTGAAAAGTGAGGCAAAGTCTGAAAAGTTGTGGCAAAGTGCTGAAAAGTGTGGCAAAGTGCTGCAAATTCGTGGCAAAGTACTGAAAAGTGTGGCAAAGTCAAGAAAAGTTGTGGCAAAGTGCTGAAAAGTGTGGCAAAGTACTGAAAAGTTGTGGCAAAGTGCTGAAAAGTCGTGGCAAAGTACTGAAAAGTGTGGCAAAGTACTGAAAAGTAGTGGCAAAGTGCTGCAAAGTCGTGGCAAAGTACTGAAAAGTGTGGCAAAGTGCTGAAAAGTGTGGCAAAGTACTGAAAAGTTGTGGCAAAGTGCTGAAAAGTGTGGCAAAGTACTGAAAAGTTGTGGCAAAGTTCTGAAAAGTAGTGGCAAAGTACTGAAAAGTCGTGGCAAAGTCGTGGCAAAGTACTGAAAAGTGTGACAAAGTACTGAAAAGTTGTGGCAAAGTGCTGAAAAGTCGTGGCAAAGTACTGAAAAGTGTGGCAAAGTACTGAAGGGTTGTGGCAAAGTCGTGGCAAAGAACTGAAAAGTGTGGCAAAGTACTGAAAAGTTGTGGCGAAGTGCTGAAAAGTCGTGGCAAAGTACTGAAAAGTGTGGCAAAGTAAAGAAAAGTTGTGGCAAAGTGCTGAAAAGTGTGGCAAAGTACTGAAAAGTTGTGGCAAAGTGCTGAAAAGTCGTGGCAAAGTACTGAAAAAAGTGGCAACGTACTGAAAAGTAGTGGCAAAGTGCTGCAAAGTCGTGGCAAGGTACTGAAAAGTGTGGCAAAGTACTGAAAAGTTGTGGCAAATTGCTGAAAAGTCGTGGCAAAGTCGTGGCAAAGTACTGAAAAGTGAGGCAAAGTACTGAAAAGTTGTGGCAAAGTGCTGAAAAGTGTGGCAAAGTACTGAAGGGTTGTGGCAAAGTCGTGGCAAAGTACTGAAAAGAGTGGCAAAGTGCTGCAAAGTCGTGGCAAAGAACTGAAAAGTGTGGCAAAGTACTGAAAAGTTGTGGCGAAGTGCTGAAAAGTCGTGGCAAAGTACTGAAAAGTGTGGTAAAGTCAAGAAAAGTTGTGGCAAAGTGCTGAAAAGTGTGGCAAAGTACTGAAAAGTTGTGGCAAAGTGCTGAAAAGTCGTGGCAAAGTACTGAAAAGTGTGGCAAAGTACTGAAAAGTAGTGGCAAAGTGCTGCAAAGTCGTGGCAAAGTACTGAAAAGTGTGGCAAAGTGCTGAAAAGTGTGGCAAAGTACTGAAAAGTTGTGGCAAAGTGCTGAAAAGTGTGGCAAAGTACTGAAAAGTTGTGGCAAAGTTCTGAAAAGTAGTGGCAAAGTACTGAAAAGTCGTGGCAAAGTCGTGGCAAAGTACTGAAAAGTGTGACAAAGTACTGAAAAGTTGTGGCAAAGTGCTGAAAAGTCGTGGCAAAGTACTGAAAAGTGTGGCAAAGTACTGAAGGGTTGTGGCAAAGTCGTGGCAAAGAACTGAAAAGTGTGGCAAAGTACTGAAAAGTTGTGGCGAAGTGCTGAAAAGTCGTGGCAAAGTACTGAAAAGTGTGGCAAAGTAAAGAAAAGTTGTGGCAAAGTGCTGAAAAGTGTGGCAAAGTACTGAAAAGTTGTGGCAAAGTGCTGAAAAGTCGTGGCAAAGTACTGAAAAAAGTGGCAACGTACTGAAAAGTAGTGGCAAAGTGCTGCAAAGTCGTGGCAAGGTACTGAAAAGTGTGGCAAAGTACTGAAAAGTTGTGGCAAATTGCTGAAAAGTCGTGGCAAAGTCGTGGCAAAGTACTGAAAAGTGAGGCAAAGTACTGAAAAGTTGTGGCAAAGTGCTGAAAAGTGTGGCAAAGTACTGAAGGGTTGTGGCAAAGTCGTGGCAAAGTACTGAAAAGAGTGGCAAAGTGCTGCAAAGTCGTGGCAAAGAACTGAAAAGTGTGGCAAAGTACTGAAAAGTTGTGGCGAAGTGCTGAAAAGTCGTGGCAAAGTACTGAAAAGTGTGGCAAAGTAAAGAAAAGTTGTGGCAAAGTGCTGAAAAGTTGGGCAAAGTACTGAAAAGTTGTGGCAAAGTGCTGAAAAGTCGTGGCAAAGTACTGAAAAAAGTGGCAAAGTACTGAAAAGTAGTGGCAAAGTGCTGCAAAGTCGTGGCAAAGTACTGAAAAGTGTGGCAAAGTACTGAAAAGTTGTGGCAAAGTGCTGAAAAGTGTGGCAAAGTACTGAAAAGTTGTGGCAAAGTGCTGAAAAGTGTGGCAAAGTACTGAAAAGTTGTGGCAAAGTTCTGAAAAGTAGTGGCAAAGTACTGAAAAGTCGTGGCAATGTCGTGGCAAAGTACTGAAAAGTGTGACAAAGTACTGAAAAGTTGTGGCAAAGTGCTGAAAAGTCGTGGCAAAGTACTGAAAAGTGTGGCAAAGTACTGAAGGGTTGTGGCAAAGTCGTGGCAAAGTACTGAAACGAGTGGCAAAGTGCTGCAAAGTCGTGGCAAAGAACTGAAAAGTTGTGGCGAAGTGCTGAAAAGTCGTGGCAATGTACTGAAAAGTGTGGCAAAGTACTGAAAAGTTGTGGCAAAGTGCTGAAAAGTCGTGGCAAAGTCGTGGCAAAGTACTGAAAAGTGAGGCAAAGTCTGAAAAGTTGTGGCAAAGTGCTGAAAAGTGTGGCAAAGTGCTGCAAATTCGTGGCAAAGTACTGAAAAGTGTGGCAAAGTCAAGAAAAGTTGTGGCAAAGTGCTGAAAAGTGTGGCAAAGTACTGAAAAGTTGTGGCAAAGTGCTGAAAAGTCGTGGCAAAGTACTGAAAAGTGTGGCAAAGTACTGAAAAGTAGTGGCAAAGTGCTGCAAAGTCGTGGCAAAGTACTGAAAAGTGTGGCAAAGTGCTGAAAAGTGTGGCAAAGTACTGAAAAGTTGTGGCAAAGTGCTGAAAAGTGTGGCAAAGTACTGAAAAGTTGTGGCAAAGTTCTGAAAAGTAGTGGCAAAGTACTGAAAAGTCGTGGCAAAGTCGTGGCAAAGTACTGAAAAGTGTGACAAAGTACTGAAAAGTTGTGGCAAAGTGCTGAAAAGTCGTGGCAAAGTACTGAAAAGTGTGGCAAAGTACTGAAGGGTTGTGGCAAAGTCGTGGCAAAGAACTGAAAAGTGTGGCAAAGTACTGAAAAGTTGTGGCGAAGTGCTGAAAAGTCGTGGCAAAGTACTGAAAAGTGTGGCAAAGTAAAGAAAAGTTGTGGCAAAGTGCTGAAAAGTGTGGCAAAGTACTGAAAAGTTGTGGCAAAGTGCTGAAAAGTCGTGGCAAAGTACTGAAAAAAGTGGCAACGTACTGAAAAGTAGTGGCAAAGTGCTGCAAAGTCGTGGCAAGGTACTGAAAAGTGTGGCAAAGTACTGAAAAGTTGTGGCAAATTGCTGAAAAGTCGTGGCAAAGTCGTGGCAAAGTACTGAAAAGTGAGGCAAAGTACTGAAAAGTTGTGGCAAAGTGCTGAAAAGTGTGGCAAAGTGCTGCAAATTCGTGGCAAAGTACTGAAAAGTGTGGCAAAGTAAAGAAAAGTTGTGGCAAAGTGCTGAAAAGTGTGGCAAAGTACTGGAAAGTTGTGGCAAAGTGCTGAAAAGTCGTGGCAAAGTACTGAAAAGTGTGGCAAAGTACTGAAGGGTTGTGGCAAAGTCGTGGCAAAGTACTGAAAAGAGTGGCAAAGTGCTGAAAAGTCGTGGCAAAGTACTGAAAAGTGTGGCAAAGTAAAGAAAAGTTGTGGCAAAGTGCTGAAAAGTGTGGCAAAGTACTGAAAAGTTGTGGCAAAGTGCTGAAAAGTCGTGGCAAAGTACTGAAAAAAGTGGCAAAGTACTGAAAAGTAGTGGCAAAGTGCTGCAAAGTCGTGGCAAAGTACTGAAAAGTGTGGCAAAGTACTGAAAAGTTGTGGCAAAGTGCTGAAAAGTGTGGCAAAATACTGAAAAGTTGTGGCAAAGTGCTGAAAAGGGTGGCAAAGTACTGAAAAGTTGTGGCAAAGTTCTGAAAAGTAGTGGCAAAGTACTGAAAAGTCGTGGCAAAGTCGTGGCAAAGTACTGAAAAGTGTGACAAAGTACTGAAAAGTTGTGGCAAAGTGCTGAAAAGTCGTGGCAAAGTACTGAAAAGTGTGGCAAAGTACTGAAGGGTTGTGGCAAAGTCGTGGCAAAGTACTGAAACGAGTGGCAAAGTGCTGCAAAGTCGTGGCAAAGAACTGAAAAGTGTGGCAAAGTACTGAAAAGTTGTGGCGAAGTGCTGAAAAGTCGTGGCAATGTACTGAAAAGTGTGGCAAAGTACTGAAAAGTTGTGGCAAAGTGCTGAAAAGTCGTGGCAAAGTCGTGGCAAAGTACTGAAAAGTGAGGCAAAGTACTGAAAAGTTGTGGCAAAGTGCTGAAAAGTGTGGCAAAGTGCTGCAAATTCGTGGCAAAGTACTGAAAAGTGTGGCAAAGTCAAGAAAAGTTGTGGCAAAGTGCTGAAAAGTGTGGCAAAGTACTGAAAAGTTGTGGCAAAGTGCTGAAAAGTCGTGGCAAAGTACTGAAAAGTGTGGCAAAGTACTGAAAAGTAGTGGCAAAGTGCTGCAAAGTCGTGGCAAAGTACTGAAAAGTGTGGCAAAGTACTGAAAAGTTGTGGCAAAGTGCTGAAAAGTGTGGCAAAGTACTGAAAAGTTGTGGCAAAGTGCTGAAAAGTGTGGCAAAGTACTGAAAAGTTGTGGCAAAGTTCTGAAAAGTAGTGGCAAAGTACTGAAAAGTCGTGGCAAAGTCGTGGCAAAGTACTGAAAAGTGTGACAAAGTACTGAAAAGTTGTGGCAAAGTGCTGAAAAGTCGTGGCAAAGTACTGAAAAGTGTGGCAAAGTACTGAAGGGTTGTGGCAAAGTCGTGGCAAAGTACTGAAAAGAGTGGCAAAGTGCTGAAAAGTCGTGGCAAAGTACTGAAAAGTGTGGCAAAGTAAAGAAAAGTTGTGGCAATGTGCTGAAAAGTGTGGCAAAGTACTGAAAAGTTGTGGCAAAGTGCTGAAAAGTCGTGGCAAAGTACTGAAAAAAGTGGCAAAGTACTGAAAAGTAGTGGCAAAGTGCTGCAAAGTCGTGGCAAAGTACTGAAAAGTGTGGCAAAGTACTGAAAAGTTGTGGCAAAGTGCTGAAAAGTGTGGCAAAATACTGAAAAGTTGTGGCAAAGTGCTGAAAAGGGTGGCAAAGTACTGAAAAGTTGTGGCAAAGTTCTGAAAAGTAGTGGCAAAGTACTGAAAAGTCGTGGCAAAGTCGTGGAAAAGTACTGAAAAGTGTGACAAAGTACTGAAAAGTTGTGGCAAAGTGCTGAAAAGTCGTGGCAAAGTACTGAAAAGTGTGGCAAAGTACTGAAGGGTTGTGGCAAAGTCGTGGCAAAGTACTGAAACGAGTGGCAAAGTGCTGCAAAGTCGTGGCAAAGAACTGAAAAGTGTGGCAAAGTACTGAAAAGTTGTGGCGAAGTGCTGAAAAGTCGTGGCAATGTACTGAAAAGTGTGGCAAAGTACTGAAAAGTTGTGGCAAAGTGCTGAAAAGTCGTGGCAAAGTACTGAAAAGTGTGGCAAAGTACTGAAGGGTTGTGGCAAAGTCGTGGCAAAGTACTGAAACGAGTGGCAAAGTGCTGCAAAGTCGTGGCAAAGAACTGAAAAGTGTGGCAAAGTACTGAAAAGTTGTGGCGAAGTGCTGAAAAGTCGTGGCAATGTACTGAAAAGTGTGGCAAAGTACTGAAAAGTTGTGGCAAAGTGCTGAAAAGTCGTGGCAAAGTCGTGGCAAAGTACTGAAAAGTGAGGCAAAGTACTGAAAAGTTGTGGCAAAGTGCTGAAAAGTGTGGCAAAGTGCTGCAAATTCGTGGCAAAGTACTGAAAAGTGTGACAAAGTACTGAAAAGTTGTGGCAAAGTGCTGAAAAGTCGTGGCAAAGTACTGAAAAGTGTGGCAAAGTACTGAAGGGTTGTGGCAAAGTCGTGGCAAAGAACTGAAAAGTGTGGCAAAGTACTGAAAAGTTGTGGCGAAGTGCTGAAAAGTCGTGGCAAAGTACTGAAAAGTGTGGCAAAGTAAAGAAAAGTTGTGGCAAAGTGCTGAAAAGTGTGGCAAAGTACTGAAAAGTTGTGGCAAAGTGCTGAAAAGTCGTGGCAAAGTACTGAAAAAAGTGGCAACGTACTGAAAAGTAGTGGCAAAGTGCTGCAAAGTCGTGGCAAGGTACTGAAAAGTGTGGCAAAGTACTGAAAAGTTGTGGCAAATTGCTGAAAAGTCGTGGCAAAGTCGTGGCAAAGTACTGAAAAGTGAGGCAAAGTACTGAAAAGTTGTGGCAAAGTGCTGAAAAGTGTGGCAAAGTGCTGCAAATTCGTGGCAAAGTACTGAAAAGTGTGGCAAAGTAAAGAAAAGTTGTGGCAAAGTGCTGAAAAGTGTGGCAAAGTACTGAAAAGTTGTGGCAAAGTGCTGAAAAGTCGTGGCAAAGTACTGAAAAGTGTGGCAAAGTACTGAAAAGTTGTGGCAAAGTGCTGAAAAGTCGTGGCAAAGTACTGAAAAGTGTGGCAAAGTACTGAAAAGTAGTGGCAAAGTGCTGCAAAGTCGTGGCAAAGTACTGAAAAGTGTGGCAAAGTACTGAAAAGTTGTGGCAAAGTGCTGAAAAGTGTGGCAAAGTACTGAAAAGTTGTGGCAAAGTGCTGAAAAGTGTGGCAAAGTACTGAAAAGTTGTGGCAAAGTTCTGAAAAGTAGTGGCAAAGTACTGAAAAGTCGTGGCAAAGTCGTGGCAAAGTACTGAAAAGTGTGACAAAGTACAGAAAAGTTGTGGCAAAGTGCTGAAAAGTCGTGGCAAAGTACTGAAAAGTGTGGCAAAGTACTGAAGGGTTGTGGCAAAGTCGTGGCAAAGTACTGAAAAGAGTGGCAAAGTGCTGAAAAGTCGTGGCAAAGTACTGAAAAGTGTGGCAAAGTAAAGAAAAGTTGTGGCAAAGTGCTGAAAAGTGTGGCAAAGTACTGAAAAGTTGTGGCAAAGTGCTGAAAAGTCGTGGCAAAGTACTGAAAAAAGTGGCAAAGTACTGAAAAGTAGTGGCAAAGTGCTGCAAAGTCGTGGCAAAGTACTGAAAAGTGTGGCAAAGTACTGAAAAGTTGTGGCAAAGTGCTGAAAAGTGTGGCAAAATACTGAAAAGTTGTGGCAAAGTGCTGAAAAGGGTGGCAAAGTACTGAAAAGTTGTGGCAAAGTTCTGAAAAGTAGTGGCAAAGTACTGAAAAGTCGTGGCAAAGTCGTGGCAAAGTACTGAAAAGTGTGACAAAGTACTGAAAAGTTGTGGCAAACTGCTGAAAAGTCGTGGCAAAGTACTGAAAAGTGTGGCAAAGTACTGAAGGGTTGTGGCAAAGTCGTGGCAAAGTACTGAAACGAGTGGCAAAGTGCTGCAAAGTCGTGGCAAAGAACTGAAAAGTGTGGCAAAGTACTGAAAAGTTGTGGCGAAGTGCTGAAAAGTCGTGGCAATGTACTGAAAAGTGTGGCAAAGTACTGAAAAGTTGTGGCAAAGTGCTGAAAAGTCGTGGCAAAGTCGTGGCAAAGTACTGAAAAGTGAGGCAAAGTACTGAAAAGTTGTGGCAAAGTGCTGAAAAGTGTGGCAAAGTGCTGCAAATTCGTGGCAAAGTACTGAAAAGTGTGACAAAGTACTGAAAAGTTGTGGCAAAGTGCTGAAAAGTCGTGGCAAAGTACTGAAAAGTGTGGCAAAGTACTGAAGGGTTGTGGCAAAGTCGTGGCAAAGAACTGAAAAGTGTGGCAAAGTACTGAAAAGTTGTGGCGAAGTGCTGAAAAGTCGTGGCAAAGTACTGAAAAGTGTGGCAAAGTAAAGAAAAGTTGTGGCAAAGTGCTGAAAAGTGTGGCAAAGTACTGAAAAGTTGTGGCAAAGTGCTGAAAAGTCGTGGCAAAGTACTGAAAAAAGTGGCAACGTACTGAAAAGTAGTGGCAAAGTGCTGCAAAGTCGTGGCAAGGTACTGAAAAGTGTGGCAAAGTACTGAAAAGTTGTGGCAAATTGCTGAAAAGTCGTGGCAAAGTCGTGGCAAAGTACTGAAAAGTGAGGCAAAGTACTGAAAAGTTGTGGCAAAGTGCTGAAAAGTGTGGCAAAGTGCTGCAAATTCGTGGCAAAGTACTGAAAAGTGTGGCAAAGTAAAGAAAAGTTGTGGCAAAGTGCTGAAAAGTGTGGCAAAGTACTGAAAAGTTGTGGCAAAGTGCTGAAAAGTCGTGGCAAAGTACTGAAAAGTGTGGCAAAGTACTGAAGGGTTGTGGCAAAGTCGTGGCAAAGTACTGAAAAGAGTGGCAAAGTGCTGAAAAGTCGTGGCAAAGTACTGAAAAGTGTGGCAAAGTAAAGAAAAGTTGTGGCAAAGTGCTGAAAAGTGTGGCAAAGTACTGAAAAGTTGTGGCAAAGTGCTGAAAAGTCGTGGCAAAGTACTGAAAAAAGTGGCAAAGTACTGAAAAGTAGTGGCAAAGTGCTGCAAAGTCGTGGCAAAGTACTGAAAAGTGTGGCAAAGTACTGAAAAGTTGTGGCAAAGTGCTGAAAAGTGTGGCAAAATACTGAAAAGTTGTGGCAAAGTGCTGAAAAGGGTGGCAAAGTACTGAAAAGTTGTGGCAAAGTTCTGAAAAGTAGTGGCAAAGTACTGAAAAGTCGTGGCAAAGTCGTGGCAAAGTACTGAAAAGTGTGACAAAGTACTGAAAAGTTGTGGCAAACTGCTGAAAAGTCGTGGCAAAGTACTGAAAAGTGTGGCAAAGTACTGAAGGGTTGTGGCAAAGTCGTGGCAAAGTACTGAAACGAGTGGCAAAGTGCTGCAAAGTCGTGGCAAAGAACTGAAAAGTGTGGCAAAGTACTGAAAAGTTGTGGCGAAGTGCTGAAAAGTCGTGGCAATGTACTGAAAAGTGTGGCAAAGTACTGAAAAGTTGTGGCAAAGTGCTGAAAAGTCGTGGCAAAGTCGTGGCAAAGTACTGAAAAGTGAGGCAAAGTACTGAAAAGTTGTGGCAAAGTGCTGAAAAGTGTGGCAAAGTGCTGCAAATTCGTGGCAAAGTACTGAAAAGTGTGACAAAGTACTGAAAAGTTGTGGCAAAGTGCTGAAAAGTCGTGGCAAAGTACTGAAAAGTGTGGCAAAGTACTGAAGGGTTGTGGCAAAGTCGTGGCAAAGAACTGAAAAGTGTGGCAAAGTACTGAAAAGTTGTGGCGAAGTGCTGAAAAGTCGTGGCAAAGTACTGAAAAGTGTGGCAAAGTAAAGAAAAGTTGTGGCAAAGTGCTGAAAAGTGTGGCAAAGTACTGAAAAGTTGTGGCAAAGTGCTGAAAAGTCGTGGCAAAGTACTGAAAAAAGTGGCAACGTACTGAAAAGTAGTGGCAAAGTGCTGCAAAGTCGTGGCAAGGTACTGAAAAGTGTGGCAAAGTACTGAAAAGTTGTGGCAAATTGCTGAAAAGTCGTGGCAAAGTCGTGGCAAAGTACTGAAAAGTGAGGCAAAGTACTGAAAAGTTGTGGCAAAGTGCTGAAAAGTGTGGCAAAGTGCTGCAAATTCGTGGCAAAGTACTGAAAAGTGTGGCAAAGTAAAGAAAAGTTGTGGCAAAGTGCTGAAAAGTGTGGCAAAGTACTGAAAAGTTGTGGCAAAGTGCTGAAAAGTCGTGGCAAAGTACTGAAAAGTGTGGCAAAGTACTGAAGGGTTGTGGCAAAGTCGTGGCAAAGTACTGAAAAGAGTGGCAAAGTGCTGAAAAGTCGTGGCAAAGTACTGAAAAGTGTGGCAAAGTAAAGAAAAGTTGTGGCAAAGTGCTGAAAAGTGTGGCAAAGTACTGAAAAGTTGTGGCAAAGTGCTGAAAAGTCGTGGCAAAGTACTGAAAAAAGTGGCAAAGTACTGAAAAGTAGTGGCAAAGTGCTGCAAAGTCGTGGCAAAGTACTGAAAAGTGTGGCAAAGTACTGAAAAGTTGTGGCAAAGTGCTGAAAAGTGTGGCAAAATACTGAAAAGTTGTGGCAAAGTGCTGAAAAGGGTGGCAAAGTACTGAAAAGTTGTGGCAAAGTTCTGAAAAGTAGTGGCAAAGTACTGAAAAGTCGTGGCAAAGTCGTGGCAAAGTACTGAAAAGTGTGACAAAGTACTGAAAAGTTGTGGCAAAGTGCTGAAAAGTCGTGGCAAAGTACTGAAAAGTGTGGCAAAGTACTGAAGGGTTGTGGCAAAGTCGTGGCAAAGTACTGAAACGAGTGGCAAAGTGCTGCAAAGTCGTGGCAAAGAACTGAAAAGTGTGGCAAAGTACTGAAAAGTTGTGGCGAAGTGCTGAAAAGTCGTGGCAATGTACTGAAAAGTGTGGCAAAGTACTGAAAAGTTGTGGCAAAGTGCTGAAAAGTCGTGGCAAAGTCGTGGCAAAGTACTGAAAAGTGAGGCAAAGTACTGAAAAGTTGTGGCAAAGTGCTGAAAAGTGTGGCAAAGTGCTGCAAATTCGTGGCAAAGTACTGAAAAGTGTGGCAAAGTCAAGAAAAGTTGTGGCAAAGTGCTGAAAAGTGTGGCAAAGTACTGAAAAGTTGTGGCAAAGTGCTGAAAAGTCGTGGCAAAGTACTGAAAAGTGTGGCAAAGTACTGAAAAGTAGTGGCAAAGTGCTGCAAAGTCGTGGCAAAGTACTGAAAAGTGTGGCAAAGTACTGAAAAGTTGTGGCAAAGTGCTGAAAAGTGTGGCAAAGTACTGAAAAGTTGTGGCAAAGTGCTGAAAAGTGTGGCAAAGTACTGAAAAGTTGTGGCAAAGTTCTGAAAAGTAGTGGCAAAGTACTGAAAAGTCGTGGCAAAGTCGTGGCAAAGTACTGAAAAGTGTGACAAAGTACTGAAAAGTTGTGGCAAAGTGCTGAAAAGTCGTGGCAAAGTACTGAAAAGTGTGGCAAAGTACTGAAGGGTTGTGGCAAAGTCGTGGCAAAGTACTGAAAAGAGTGGCAAAGTGCTGAAAAGTCGTGGCAAAGTACTGAAAAGTGTGGCAAAGTAAAGAAAAGTTGTGGCAAAGTGCTGAAAAGTGTGGCAAAGTACTGAAAAGTTGTGGCAAAGTGCTGAAAAGTCGTGGCAAAGTACTGAAAAAAGTGGCAAAGTACTGAAAAGTAGTGGCAAAGTGCTGCAAAGTCGTGGCAAAGTACTGAAAAGTGTGGCAAAGTACTGAAAAGTTGTGGCAAAGTGCTGAAAAGTGTGGCAAAATACTGAAAAGTTGTGGCAAAGTGCTGAAAAGGGTGGCAAAGTACTGAAAAGTTGTGGCAAAGTTCTGAAAAGTAGTGGCAAAGTACTGAAAAGTCGTGGCAAAGTCGTGGCAAAGTACTGAAAAGTGTGACAAAGTACTGAAAAGTTGTGGCAAAGTGCTGAAAAGTCGTGGCAAAGTACTGAAAAGTGTGGCAAAGTACTGAAGGGTTGTGGCAAAGTCGTGGCAAAGTACTGAAACGAGTGGCAAAGTGCTGCAAAGTCGTGGCAAAGAACTGAAAAGTGTGGCAAAGTACTGAAAAGTTGTGGCGAAGTGCTGAAAAGTCGTGGCAATGTACTGAAAAGTGTGGCAAAGTACTGAAAAGTTGTGGCAAAGTGCTGAAAAGTCGTGGCAAAGTCGTGGCAAAGTACTGAAAAGTGAGGCAAAGTACTGAAAAGTTGTGGCAAAGTGCTGAAAAGTGTGGCAAAGTGCTGCAAATTCGTGGCAAAGTACTGAAAAGTGTGGCAAAGTCAAGAAAAGTTGTGGCAAAGTGCTGAAAAGTGTGGCAAAGTACTGAAAAGTTGTGGCAAAGTGCTGAAAAGTCGTGGCAAAGTACTGAAAAGTGTGGCAAAGTACTGAAAAGTAGTGGCAAAGTGCTGCAAAGTCGTGGCAAAGTAAAGAAAAGTGTGGCAAAGTACTGAAAAGTTGTGGCAAAGTGCTGAAAAGTGTGGCAAAGTACTGAAAAGTTGTGGCAAAGTGCTGAAAAGTGTGGCAAAGTACTGAAAAGTTGTGGCAAAGTTCTGAAAAGTAGTGGCAAAGTACTGAAAAGTCGTGGCAAAGTCGTGGCAAAGTACTGAAAAGTGTGACAAAGTACTGAAAAGTTGTGGCAAAGTGCTGAAAAGTCGTGGCAAAGTACTGAAAAGTGTGGCAAAGTACTGAAGGGTTGTGGCAAAGTCGTGGCAAAGAACTGAAAAGTGTGGCAAAGTACTGAAAAGTTGTGGCGAAGTGCTGAAAAGTCGTGGCAAAGTACTGAAAAGTGTGGCAAAGTAAAGAAAAGTTGTGGCAAAGTGGTGAAAAGTGTGGCAAAGTACTGAAAAGTTGTGGCAAAGTGCTGAAAAGTCGTGGCAAAGTACTGAAAAAAGTGGCAACGTACTGAAAAGTAGTGGCAAAGTGCTGCAAAGTCGTGGCAAAGTACTGAAAAGTGTGGCAAAGTACTGAAAAGTTGTGGCAAATTGCTGAAAAGTCGTGGCAAAGTCGTGGCAAAGTACTGAAAAGTGAGGCAAAGTACTGAAAAGTTGTGGCAAAGTGCTGAAAAGTGTGGCAAAGTGCTGCAAATTCGTGGCAAAGTACTGAAAAGTGTGGCAAAGTAAAGAAAAGTTGTGGCAAAGTGCTGAAAAGTGTGGCAAAGTACTGAAAAGTTGTGGCAAAGTGCTGAAAAGTCGTGGCAAAGTACTGAAAAGTGTGGCAAAGTACTGAAAAGTAGTGGCAAAGTGCTGCAAAGTCGTGGTAAAGTACTGAAAAGTGTGGCAAAGTACTGAAAAGTTGTGGCAAAGTGCTGAAAAGTGTGGCAAAGTACTGAAAAGTTGTGGCAAAGTGCTGAAAAGTGTGGCAAAGTACTGAAAAGTTGTGGCAAAGTTCTGAAAAGTAGTGGCAAAGTACTGAAAAGTCGTGGCAAAGTCGTGGCAAAGTACTGAAAAGTGTGACAAAGTACTGAAAAGTTGTGGCAAAGTGCTGAAAAGTCGTGGCAAAGTACTGAAAAGTGTGGCAAAGTACTGAAGGGTTGTGGCAAAGTCGTGGCAAAGTACTGAAAAGAGTGGCAAAGTGCTGCAAAGTCGTGGCAAAGAACTGAAAAGTGTGGCAAAGTACTGAAAAGTTGTGGCGAAGTGCTGAAAAGTCGTGGCAAAGTACTGAGAAGTGTGGCAAAGTAAAGAAAAGTTGTGGCAAAGTGCTGAAAAGTGTGGCAAAGTACTGAAAAGTTGTGGCAAAGTGCTGAAAAGTCGTGGCAAAGTACTGAAAAAAGTTGCAAAGTACTGAAAAGTAGTGGCAAAGTGCTGCAAAGTCGTGGCAAAGTACTGATAAGTGTGGCAAAGTACTGAAAAGTTGTGGCAAAGTGCTGAAAAGTGTGGCAAAGTACTGAAAAGTTGTGGCAAAGTGCTGAAAAGTGTGGCAAAGTACTGAAAAGTTGTGGCAATGTTCTGAAAAGTAGTGGCAAAGTACTGAAAAGTCGTGGCAAAGTCGTGGCAAAGTACTGAAAAGTGTGACAAAGTACTGAAAAGTTGTGGCAAAGTGCTGAAAAGTCGTGGCAAAGTACTGAAAAGTGTGGCAAAGTACTGAAGGGTTGTGGCAAAGTCGTGGAAAAGTACTGAAAAGAGTGGCAAAGTGCTGCAAAGTCGTGGCAAAGAACTGAAAAGTGTGGCAAAGTACTGAAAAGTTGTGGCGAAGTGCTGAAAAGTCGTGGCAATGTACTGAAAAGTGTGGCAAAGTACTGAAAAGTTGTGGCAAAGTGCTGAAAAGTCGTGGCAAAGTCGTGGCAAAGTACTTAAAAGTGAGGCAAAGTACTGAAAAGTTGTGGCAAAGTGCTGAAAAGTGCTGCAAGTCGTGGCAAAGTACTGAAAAGTGTGGCAAAGTACTGAAAAGTTGTGGCAAAGTGCTGAAAAGTGTGGCAAAGTACTGAAAAGTTGTGGCAAAGTGCTGAAAAGTGTGGCAAAGTTCTGAAAAGTAGTGGCAAAGTACTGAAAAGTCGTGGCAAAGTCGTGGCAAAGTACTGAAAAGTGTAACAAAGTACTGAAAAGTTGTGGCAAAGTGCTGAAAAGTCGTGGCAAAGTACTGAAAAGTGTGGCAAAGTACTGAAGGGTTGTGGCAAAGTCGTGGCAAAGTACTGAAAAGAGTGGCAAAGTGCTGCAAAGTCGTGGCAAAGAACTGAAAAGTGTGGCAAAGTACTGAAAAGTTGTGGCGAAGTGCTGAAAAGTCGTGGCAATGTACTGAAAAGTGTGGCAAAGTACTGAAAAGTTGTGGCAAAGTGCTGAAAAGTCGTGGCAAAGTCGTGGCAAAGTACTGAAAAGTGAGGCAAAGTACTGAAAAGTTGTGGCAAAGTGCTGAAAAGTGTGGCAAAGTGCTGCAAAGTCGTGGCAAAGTACTGAAAAGTGTGGCAAAGTACTGAAAAGTTGTGGCAAAGTACTAAAAAGTGTGGCAAAGTACTGAAAAGTAGTGGCGAAGTGCTGAAAAGTCGTGGCAAAGTACTGAAAAGTGTGGCAAAGTACTGAAAAGTTGTGGCAAAGTGGTGGCAAAGTACTGAAAAGAGTGGCAAAGTACTGAAAAGTTGTGGCAAAGTGCTGAAAAGTCGTGGCAAAGTACTGAAAAAAGTGGCAACGTACAGAAAAGTAGTGGCAAAGTGCTGCAAAGTCGTGGCAAAGTACTGAAAAGTGTGGCAAAGTACTGAAAAGTTGTGGCAAATTGCTGAAAAGTCGTGGCAAAGTCGTGGCAAAGTACTGAAAAGTGAGGCAAAGTACTGAAAAGTTGTGGCAAAGTGCTGAAAAGTGTGGCAAAGTGCTGCAAATTCGTGGCAAAGTACTGAAAAGTGTGGCAAAGTAAAGAAAAGTTGTGGCAAAGTGCTGAAAAGTGTGGCAAAGTACTGAAAAGTTGTGGCAAAGTGCTGAAAAGTCGTGGCAAAGTACTGAAAAGTGTGGCAAAGTACTGAAAAGTAGTGGCAAAGTGCTGCAAAGTCGTGGCAAAGTACTGAAAAGTGTGGCAAAGTACTGAAAAGTTGTGGCAAAGTGCTGAAAAGTGTGGCAAAGTACTGAAAAGTTGTGGCAAAGTGCTGAAAAGTGTGGCAAAGTACTGAAAAGTTGTGGCAAAGTTCTGAAAAGTAGTGGCAAAGTACTGAAAAGTCGTGGCAAAGTCGTGGCAAAGTACTGAAAAGTGTGACAAAGTACTGAAAAGTTGTGGCAAAGTGCTGAAAAGTCGTGGCAAAGTACTGAAAAGTGTGGCAAAGTACTGAAGGGTTGTGGCAAAGTCGTGGCAAAGTACTGAAAAGAGTGGCAAAGTGCTGCAAAGTCGTGGCAAAGAACTGAAAAGTGTGGCAAAGTACTGAAAAGTTGTGGCGAAGTGCTGAAAAGTCGTGGCAAAGTACTGAGAAGTGTGGCAAAGTAAAGAAAAGTTGTGGCAAAGTGCTGAAAAGTGTGGCAAAGTACTGAAAAGTTGTGGCAAAGTGCTGAAAAGTCGTGGCAAAGTACTGAAAAAAGTGGCAAAGTACTGAAAAGTAGTGGCAAAGTGCTGCAAAGTCGTGGCAAAGTACTGATAAGTGTGGCAAAGTACTGAAAAGTTGTGGCAAAGTGCTGAAAAGTGTGGCAAAGTACTGAAAAGTTGTGGCAAAGTGCTGAAAAGTGTGGCAAAGTACTGAAAAGTTGTGGCAATGTTCTGAAAAGTAGTGGCAAAGTACTGAAAAGTCGTGGCAAAGTCGTGGCAAAGTACTGAAAAGTGTGACAAAGTACTGAAAAGTTGTGGCAAAGTGCTGAAAATTCGTGGCAAAGTACTGAAAAGTGTGGCAAAGTACTGAAGGGTTGTGGCAAAGTCGTGGCAAAGTACTGAAAAGAGTGGCAAAGTGCTGCAAAGTCGTGGCAAAGAACTGAAAAGTGTGGCAAAGTACTGAAAAGTTGTGGCGAAGTGCTGAAAAGTCGTGGCAATGTACTGAAAAGTGTGGCAAAGTACTGAAAAGTTGTGGCAAAGTGCTGAAAAGTCGTGGCAAAGTCGTGGCAAAGTACTTAAAAGTGAGGCAAAGTACTGAAAAGTTGTGGCAAAGTGCTGAAAAGTGCTGCAAGTCGTGGCAAAGTACTGAAAAGTGTGGCAAAGTACTGAAAAGTTGTGGCAAAGTGCTGAAAAGTGTGGCAAAGTACTGAAAAGTTGTGGCAAAGTGCTGAAAAGTGTGGCAAAGTTCTGAAAAGTAGTGGCAAAGTACTGAAAAGTCGTGGCAAAGTCGTGGCAAAGTACTGAAAAGTGTAACAAAGTACTGAAAAGTTGTGGCAAAGTGCTGAAAAGTCGTGGCAAAGTACTGAAAAGTGTGGCAAAGTACTGAAGGGTTGTGGCAAAGTCGTGGCAAAGTACTGAAAAGAGTGGCAAAGTGCTGCAAAGTCGTGGCAAAGAACTGAAAAGTGTGGCAAAGTACTGAAAAGTTGTGGCGAAGTGCTGAAATGTCGTGGCAATGTACTGAAAAGTGTGGCAAAGTACTGAAAAGTTGTGGCAAAGTGCTGAAAAGTCGTGGCAAAGTCGTGGCAAAGTACTGAAAAGTGAGGCAAAGTACTGAAAAGTTGTGGCAAAGTGCTGAAAAGTGTGGCAAAGTGCTGCAAAGTCGTGGCAAAGTACTGAAAAGTGTGGCAAAGTACTGAAAAGTTGTGGCAAAGTACTAAAAAGTGTGGCAAAGTACTGAAAAGTAGTGGCGAAGTGCTGAAAAGTCGTGGCAAAGTACTGAAAAGTGTGGCAAAGTACTGAAAAGTTGTGGCAAAGTGGTGGCAAAGTACTGAAAAGAGTGGCAAAGTACTGAAACGTTGTGGCAAAGTCGTGGCAAAGTACTGAAAAGTGTGGCAAAGTACTGAAATTTTGTGGCGAAGTGCTGAAAAGTCGTGGCAAAGTACTGAAAAGTGTGGCAAAGTACTGAAAAGTAGTGGCAAAGTGCTGAAAAGTGTGGCAAAGTACTGAAAAGTTGTGGCAAAGTGCTGAAAAGTGTGGCAAAGTGCTGAAAAGTTGTGGCAAAGTGCTGAAAAGTGTGGCATAGTGCTGCAAAGTCGTGGCAAAGTGCTGAAAAGTGTGGCAAAGGACTGAAAAGTTGTGGCAAAGTGCTGAAAAGTGTGGCAAAGTACTGAAAAGTAGTGGCGAAGTGCTGAAAAGTCGTGGCAAATTACTGAAAAGTGTGGCAAAGTACTGAAAAGTTGTGGCAAAGTCGTGGCAAAGTACTGAAAAGAGTGGCAAAGTACTGAAAAGTTGTGGCAAAGTCGTGGCAAAGTACTGAAAAGTGTGGCAAAGTACTGAACAGTTGTGGCGAAGTGCTGAAAAGCCGTGGCAATGTACTGAAAAGTGTGGCAAAGTACTGAAAAGTTGTGGCAAAGTGCTGAAAAGTCGTGGCAAAGTCGTGGCAAAGTACTGAAAAGTGTGGCAAAGTACTGAAAAGTTGTGGCAAAGTGCTGAAAAGTGTGGCAAAGTACTGCAAAGTCGTGGCAAAGTACTGAAAAGTGTGGCAAAGTACTGAAAAGTTGTGGCAAAGTACTGAAAAGTGTGGCAAAACACTGAAAAGTAGTGGCGAAGTGCTGAAAAGTCGTGGCAAAGTACTGAAAAGTGTGGCAAAGTACTGAAAAGTTGTGGCAAAGTCGTGGCAAAGTACTGAAAAGAGTGGCAAAGTACTGAAAAGTTGTGGCAAAGTGCTGAAAAGTCGTGGCAAAGTACTGAAAAGTGTGGCAAAGTACTGAAGGGTTGTGGCAAAGTCGTGGCAAAGAACTGAAAAGTGTGGCAAAGTACTGAAAAGTTGTGGCGAAGTGCTGAAAAGTCGTGGCAAAGTACTGAAAAGTGTGGCAAAGTAAAGAAAAGTTGTGGCAAAGTGCTGAAAAGTGTGGCAAAGTACTGAAAAGTTGTGGCAAAGTGCTGAAAAGTCGTGGCAAAGTACTGAAAAAAGTGGCAACGTACTGAAAAGTAGTGGCAAAGTGCTGCAAAGTCGTGGCAAAGTACTGAAAAGTGTGGCAAAGTACTGAAAAGTTGTGGCAAATTGCTGAAAAGTCGTGGCAAAGTTGTGGCAAAGTACTGAAAAGTGAGGCAAAGTACTGAAAAGTTGTGGCAAAGTGCTGAAAAGTGTGGCAAAGTGCTGCAAATTCGTGGCAAAGTACTGAAAAGTGTGGCAAAGTAAAGAAAAGTTGTGGCAAAGTGCTGAAAAGTGTGGCAAAGTACTGAAAAGTTGTGGCAAAGTGCTGAAAAGTCGTGGCAAAGTACTGAAAAGTGTGGCAAAGTACTGAAAAGTAGTGGCAAAGTGCTGCAAAGTCGTGGCAAAGTACTGAAAAGTGTGGCAAAGTACTGAAAAGTTGTGGCAAAGTGCTGAAAAGTGTGGCAAAGTACTGAAAAGTTGTGGCAAAGTGCTGAAAAGTGTGGCAAAGTACTGAAAAGTTGTGGCAAAGTTCTGAAAAGTAGTGGCAAAGTACTGAAAAGTCGTGGCAAAGTCGTGGCAAAGTACTGAAAAGTGTGACAAATTACTGAAAAGTTGTGGCAAAGTGCTGAAAAGTCGTGGCAAAGTACTGAAAAGTGTGGCAAAGTACTGAAGGGTTGTGGCAAAGTCGTGGCAAAGTACTGAAAAGAGTGGCAAAGTGCTGAAAAGTCGTGGCAAAGTACTGAGAAGTGTGGCAAAGTAAAGAAAAGTTGTGGCAAAGTGCTGAAAAGTGTGGCAAAGTACTGAAAAGTTGTGGCAAAGTGCTGAAAAGTCGTGGCAAAGTACTGAAAAAAGTGGCAAAGTACTGAAAAGTAGTGGCAAAGTGCTGCAAAGTCGTGGCAAAGTACTGATAAGTGTGGCAAAGTACTGAAAAGTTGTGGCAAAGTGCTGAAAAGTGTGGCAAAGTACTGAAAAGTTGTGGCAAAGTGCTGAAAAGTGTGGCAAAGTACTGAAAAGTTGTGGCAATGTTCTGAAAAGTAGTGGCAAAGTACTGAAAAGTCGTGGCAAAGTCGTGGCAAAGTACTGAAAAGTGTGACAAAGTACTTAAAAGTTGTGGCAAAGTGCTGAAAAGTCGTGGCAAAGTACTGAAAAGTGTGGCAAAGTACTGAAGGGTTGTGGCAAAGTCGTGGCAAAGTACTGAAAAGAGTGGCAAAGTGCTGCAAAGTCGTGGCAAAGAACTGAAAAGTGTGGCAAAGTACTGAAAAGTCGTGGCAATGTACTGAAAAGTGTGGCAAAGTACTGAAAAGTTGTGGCAAAGTGCTGAAAAGTCGTGGCAAAGTCGTGGCAAAGTACTGAAAAGTGAGGCAAAGTACTGAAAAGTTGTGGCAAAGTGCTGAAAAGTGCTGCAAGTCGTGGCAAAGTACTGAAAAGTGTGGCAAAGTACTGAAAAGTTGTGGCAAAGTACTGAAAAGTGTGGCAAAGTACTGAAAAGTAGTGGCGAAGTGCTGAAAAGTCGTGGCAAAGTACTGAAAAGTGTGGCAAAGTACTGAAAAGTGTGGCAAAGTACTGAAAAGTAGTGGCGAAGTGCTGAAAAGTCGTGGCAAAGTACTGAAAAGTGTGGCAAAGTACTGAAAAGTTGTGGCAAAGTCGTTGCAAAGTACTGAAAAGAGTGGCAAAGTACTGAAAAGTTGTGGCAAAGTCGTGGCAAAGTACTGAAAAGTGTGGCAAAGTACTGAAATTTTGTGGCGAAGTGCTGAAAAGTCGTGGCAAAGTACTGAAAAGTGTGGTAATGTACTGAAAAGTAGTGGCAAAGTGCTGAAAAGTGTGGCAAAGTACTGAAAAGTTGTGGCAAAGTCGTGGCAAAGTACTGAAAAGTGTGGCAAAGTACTGAAAAGTTGTGGCAAAGTCGTGGCTAAGTACTGAAAAGAGTGGCAAAGTACTGAAAAGTTGTGGCAAAGTGCTGCAAAGTTATGGCAAAGTACTGAAAAGTGTGGCAAAGTACTGAAAAGTTGTGGCAAAGTGCTGAAAAGTGTGGCAAAGTACTGAAAAGTTGTGGCAAAGTACTGAAAAGTTGTGGCAAAGTCGTGGCAAAGTACTGAAAAGTGTGGCAAAGTACTGAAATTTTGTGGCGAAGTGCTGAAAAGTCGTGGCAAAGTACTGAAAAGTGTGGCAATGTACTGAAAAGTAGTGGCAAAGTGCTGAAAAGTGTGGCAAAGTACTGAAAAGTTGTGGCAAAGTCGTGGCAAAGTACTGAAAAGTGTGGCAAAGTACTGAAAAGTTGTGGCAAAGTCGTGGCTAAGTACTGAAAAGAGTGGCAAAGTACTGAAAAGTTGTGGCAAAGTGCTGCAAAGTCGTGGCAAAGTACTGAAAAGTGTGGCAAAGTACTGAAAAGTTGTGGCAAAGTGCTGAAAAGTGTGGCAAAGTACTGAAAAGTTGTGGCAAAGTGCTGAAAAGTGTGGCAAAGTTCTGAAAAGTAGTGGCAAAGTACTGAAAAGTCGTGGCAAAGTCGTGGCAAAGTACTGAAAAGTGTAACAAAGTACTGAAAAGTTGTGGCAAAGTGCTGAAAAGTCGTGGCAAAGTACTGAAAAGTGTGGCAAAGTACTGAAGGGTTGTGGCAAAGTCGTGGCAAAGTACTGAAAAGAGTGGCAAAGTGCTGCAAAGTCGTGGCAAAGAACTGAAAAGTGTGGCAAAGTACTGAAAAGTTGTGGCGAAGTGCTGAAAAGTCGTGGCAATGTACTGAAAAGTGTGGCAAAGTACTGAAAAGTTGTGGCAAAGTGCTGAAAAGTCGTGGCAAAGTCGTGGCAAAGTACTGAAAAGTGAGGCAAAGTACTGAAACGTTGTGGCAAAGTCGTGGCAAAGTACTGAAAAGTGTGGCAAAGTACTGAAATTTTGTGGCGAAGTGCTGAAAAGTCGTGGCAAAGTACTGAAAAGTGTGGCAAAGTACTGAAAAGTAGTGGCAAAGTGCTGAAAAGTGTGGCAAAGTACTGAAAAGTTGTGGCAAAGTGCTGAAAAGTGTGGCAAAGTGCTGAAAAGTTGTGGCAAAGTGCTGAAAAGTGTGGCATAGTGCTGCAAAGTCGTGGCAAAGTGCTGAAAAGTGTGGCAAAGGACTGAAAAGTTGTGGCAAAGTGCTGAAAAGTGTGGCAAAGTACTGAAAAGTAGTGGCGAAGTGCTGAAAAGTCGTGGCAAATTACTGAAAAGTGTGGCAAAGTACTGAAAAGTTGTGGCAAAGTCGTGGCAAAGTACTGAAAAGAGTGGCAAAGTACTGAAAAGTTGTGGCAAAGTCGTGGCAAAGTACTGAAAAGTGTGGCAAAGTACTGAAAAGTTGTGGCGAAGTGCTGAAAAGTTGTGGCAAAGTGCTGAAAAGTCGTGGCAAAGTCGTGGCAAAGTACTGAAAAGTGTGGCAAAGTACTGAAAAGTTGTGGCAAAGTGCTGAAAAGTGTGGCAAAGTACTGAAAAGTGTGGCAAAGTACTGAAAAGTTGTGGCAAAGTACTGAAAAGTGTGGCAAAGTACTGAAAAGTAGTGGCGAAGTGCTGAAAAGTCGTGGCAAAGTACTGAAAAGTGTGGCAAAGTACTGAAAAGTTGTGGCAAAGTCGTGGCAAAGTACTGAAAAGAGTGGCAAAGTACTGAAAAGTTGTGGCAAAGTCGTGGCAAAGTACTGAAAAGTGTGGCAAAGTACTGAAATTTTGTGGCGAAGTGCTGAAAAGTCGTGGCAAAGTACTGAAAAGTGTGGCAAAGTACTGAAAAGTAGTGGCAAAGTGCTGAAAAGTGTGGCAAAGTACTGAAAAGTTGTGGCAAAGTGCTGAAAAGTGTGGCAAAGTACTGAAAAGTCGTGACAAAGTGCTGAAAAGTAGTGGCAAAGTACTGAAAAGTCGTGGCAAAGTACTGAAAAGTGTGGCAAAGTATTGAAGAGTTGTGGCAAAGTCGTGGCAAAGTACTCAAAAGAGTGGCAAAGTGCTGCAAAGTCGTGGCAAAGTACTGAAAAGTGTGGCAAAGTACTGAAAAGTTTGGGCAAAGTGCTGAAAAGTGTGGCAAAGTGCTGCAAAGTCGTGGCAAAGTGCTGAAAAGTGTGGCAAAGGACTGAAAAGTTGTGGCAAAGTGCTGAAAAGTGTAGCAAAGTACTGAAAAGTAGTGGCGAAGTGATGAAAAGTCGTGGCAAAGTACTGAAAAGTGTGGCAAAGTACTGAAAAGTTGTGGCAAAGTCGTGGCAAAGTACTGAAAAGTGTGGCAAAGTACTGAAAAGTTGTGGCGAGTGCTGAAAAGTCGTGGCAATGTAATGAAAAGTGTGGCAAAGTACTGAAAAGTTGTGGCAAAGTGCTGAAAAGTCGTGGCAAAGTCGTGGCAAAGTACTGAAACGTTGTGGCAAAGTGCTGATAATTCGTGGCAAAGTACTGAAAAGTGTGGCAAAGTACTGAAGAGTTGTGGCAAATTCGTGGCAAAGTACTGAAAAGAGTGGGAAAGTGCTGCAAAGTCGTGGCAAAGAACTGAAAAGTGTGGCAAAGTACTGAAAAGTTGTTGCAAAGTGCTGAAAAGTGTGGCAAAGTGCTGCAAAGTCGTGGCAAAGTACTGAAAAGTGTGGCAAAGTACTGAAAAGTTGAGGCAAAGTACTCTAAAGTGTGGCAAAGTACTGAAAAGTAGTGGCGAAGTGCTGAAAAGTCGTGGCAAAGTACTGAAAAGTGTAGCAAAGTACTGAAAAGTTGTGGCAAAGTCGTGGCAAAGTACTGAAAGGAGTGGCAAAGTACTGAAAAGTTGTGGCAAAGTCGTGGCAAAGTACTGAAAAGTGTGGCAAAGTACTGAAAAGTTGTGGCGAAGTGCTGAAACGTCGTGGCAAAGTACTGAAAAGTGTGGCAAAGTACTGAAAAGTAGTGGCAAAGTGCTGAAAAGTGTGGCAAAGTACTGAAAAGTTGTGGCAAAGTGCTGAAAAGTGTGGCAAAGTACTGAAAAGTTATGGCAAAGTGCTGAAAAGTAGTGGCAAAGTACTGAAAAGTCGTGGCAAAGTACTGAAAAGTGTGGCAAAGTACTGAAGAGTTGTGGCAAAGTCGTGGCAAAGTACTGAAAAGAGTGGCAAAGTGCTGCAAAGTCGTGGCATGGTACTGAAAAGTGTGGCAAAGTACTGAAAAGTTGTGGCAAAGTGCTGAAAAGTGTGGCAAAGTGCTGCAAATTCATGGCAAAGTGCGGAAAAGTGTGGCAAAGGACTGAAAAGTTGTGGCAAAGTGCTGAAAAGTGTGGCAAAGTACTGAAAAGTAGTGGCGAAGTGCTGAAAAGTCGTGGCAAAGTACTGAAAAGTGTGGCAAAGTACTGAAAAGTTGTGGCAAAGTCGTGGCAAAGTACTGAAAAGAGTGGCAAAGTACTGAAAAGTTGTAACAAAGTCGTGGCAAAGTACTGAAAACTGTGGCAAAGTACTGAAAAGTTGTGGCGAAGTGCTGAAAAGTCGTGGCAATGTACTGAAAAGTGTGGCAAAGTACTGAAAAGTTGTGGCAAAGTGCTGAAAAGTGTGGCAAAGTGCTGCAAAGTCGTGGCAAAGTACTGAAAAGTGTGGCAAAGTACTGAAAAGTTGTGGCAAAGTACTGAAAAGTGTGGCAAAGTACTGAAAAGTAGTGGCGAAGTGCTGAAAAGTCGTGGCAAAGTACTGAAAAGTGTGGCAAAGTACTGAAAAGTTGTGGCAAAGTCGTGGCAAAGTACTGAAAAGAGTGGCAAAGTACTGAAAAGTTGTGGCAAAGTCGTGGCAAAGTACTGAAAAGTGTGGCAAAGTGCTGAAAAGTAGTGGCAAAGTACTGAAAAGTCGTGGCAAAGTACTGGAAAGTGTGGCAAAGTACTGAAGAGTTGTGGCAAAGTCGTGGCAAAGTACTGAAAAGAGTGGCAAAGTGCTGCAAAGTCGTGGCAAAGTACTGAAAACAGTGGCAAAGTACTGAAAAGTTGTGGCAAAGTGCTGAAAAGTGTGTCAAAGTGCTGCAAAGTCGTGGCAAAGTGCTGAAAAGTGTGGCAAAGGACTGAAAAGTTGTGGCAAAGTGCTGAAAAGTGTGGCAAAGTACTGAAAAGTAGTGGCGAAGTGCTGAAAAGTCGTGGCAAAGTACTGAAAAGTGTGGCAAAGTACTGAAAAGTTGTGGCAAAGTCGTGGCAAAGTACTGAAAAGAGTGGCAAAGTACTGAAAAGTTGTGGCAAAGTCGTGGCAAAGTACTGAAAAGTGTGGCAAAGTACTGAAAAGTTGTGGCGAGTGCTGAAAAGTCGTGGCAATGTACTGAAAAGTGTGGCAATGTACTGAAAAGTTGTGGCAAAGTGCTGAAAAGTCGTGGCAAAGTCGTGGCAAAGTACTGAAAAGTGTGGCAAAGTACTGAAAAGTTGTGGCAAAGTCGTGGCAAAGTACTGAAAAGATTGGCAAAATGCTGCAAAGTCGTGGCAAAGTACTGAAAAGTGTGGCAAAGTACTGAAAAGTTGTTGCAAAGTGCTGAAAAGTGTGGCAAAGTGCTGCAAAGTCGTGGCAAAGTACTGAAAAGTGTGGCAAAGTACTGAAAAGTTGAGGCAAAGTACTCTAAAGTGTGGCAAAGTACTGAAAAGTAGTGGCGAAGTGCTGAAAAGTCGTGGCAAAGTACTGAAAAGTGTAGCAAAGTACTGAAAAGTTGTGGCAAAGTCGTGGCAAAGTACTGAAAGGAGTGGCAAAGTACTGAAAAGTTGTGGCAAAGTCGTGGCAAAGTACTGAAAAGTGTGGCAAAGTACTGAAAAGTTGTGGCGAAGTGCTGAAACGTCGTGGCAAAGTACTGAAAAGTGTGGCAAAGTACTGAAAAGTAGTGGCAAAGTGCTGAAAAGTGTGGCAAAGTAATGAAAAGTTGTGGCAAAGTGCTGAAAAGTGTGGCAAAGTACTGAAAAGTTGTGGCAAAGTGCTGAAAAGTAGTGGCAAAGTACTGAAAAGTCGTGGCAAAGTACTGAAAAGTGTGGCAAAGTACTGAAGAGTTGTGGCAAAGTCGTGGCAAAGTACTGAAAAGAGTGGCAAAGTGCTGCAAAGTCGTGGCATGGTACTGAAAAGTGTGGCAAAGTACTGAAAAGTTGTGGCAAAGTGCTGAAAAGTGTGGCAAAGTGCTGCAAATTCATGGCAAAGTGCTGAAAAGTGTGGCAAAGGACTGAAAAGTTGTGGCAAAGTGCTGAAAAGTGTGGCAAAGTACTGAAAAGTAGTGGCGAAGTGCTGAAAAGTCGTGGCAAAGTACTGAAAAGTGTGGCAAAGTACTGAAAAGTTGTGGCAAAGTCGTGGCAAAGTACTGAAAAGAGTGGCAAAGTACTGAAAAGTTGTAACAAAGTCGTGGCAAAGTACTGAAAACTGTGGCAAAGTACTGAAAAGTTGTGGCGAAGTGCTGAAAAGTCGTGGCAATGTACTGAAAAGTGTGGCAAAGTACTGAAAAGTTGTGGCAAAGTGCTGAAAAGTCGTGGCAAAGTCGTGGCAAAGTACTGAAAAGTGTGGCAAAGTACTGAAAAGTTGTGGCAAAGTGCTGAAAAGTGTGGCAAAGTGCTGCAAAGTCGTGGCAAAGTACTGAAAAGTGTGGCAAAGTACTGAAAAGTTGTGGCAAAGTACTGAAAAGTGTGGCAAAGTACTGAAAAGTAGTGGCGAAGTGCTGAAAAGTCGTGGCAAAGTACTGAAAAGTGTGGCAAAGTACTGAAAAGTTGTGGCAAAGTCGTGGCAAAGTACTGAAAAGAGTGGCAAAGTACTGAAAAGTTGTGGCAAAGTCGTGGCAAAGTACTGAAAAGTGTGGCAAAGTGCTGAAAAGTAGTGGCAAAGTACTGAAAAGTCGTGGCAAAGTACTGAAAAGTGTGGCAAAGTACTGAAGAGTTGTGGCAAAGTCGTGGCAAAGTACTGAAAAGAGTGGCAAAGTGCTGCAAAGTCGTGGCAAAGTACTGAAAACAGTGGCAAAGTACTGAAAAGTTGTGGCAAAGTGCTGAAAAGTGTGTCAAAGTGCTGCAAAGTCGTGGCAAAGTGCTGAAAAGTGTGGCAAAGGACTGAAAAGTTGTGGCAAAGTGCTGAAAAGTGTGGCAAAGTACTGAAAAGTAGTGGCGAAGTGCTGAAAAGTCGTGGCAAAGTACTGAAAAGTGTGGCAAAGTACTGAAAAGTTGTGGCAAAGTCGTGGCAAAGTACTGAAAAGAGTGGCAAAGTACTGAAAAGTTGTGGCAAAGTCGTGGCAAAGTACTGAAAAGTGTGGCAAAGTACTGAAAAGTTGTGGCGAGTGCTGAAAAGTCGTGGCAATGTACTGAAAAGTGTGGCAATGTACTGAAAAGTTGTGGCAAAGTGCTGAAAAGTCGTGGCAAAGTCATGGCAAAGTACTGAAAAGTGTGGCAAAGTACTGAAAAGTTGTTGCAAAGTCGTGGCAAAGTACTGAAAAGAGTGGCAAAGTGCTGCAAAGTCGTGGCATGGTACTGAAAAGTGTGGCAAAGTACTGAAAAGTTGTGGCAAAGTGCTGAAAAGTGTGGCAAAGTGCTGCAAATTCATGGCAAAGTGCTGAAAAGTGTGGCAAAGGACTGAAAAGTTGTGGCAAAGTGCTGAAAAGTGTGGCAAAGTACTGAAAAGTAGTGGCGAAGTGCTGAAAAGTCGTGGCAAAGTACTGAAAAGTGTGGCAAAGTACTGAAAAGTTGTGGCAAAGTCGTGGCAAAGTACTGAAAAGAGTGGCAAAGTACTGAAAAGTTGTAACAAAGTCGTGGCAAAGTACTGAAAACTGTGGCAAAGTACTGAAAAGTTGTGGCGAAGTGCTGAAAAGTCGTGGCAATGTACTGAAAAGTGTGGCAAAGTACTGAAAAGTTGTGGCAAAGTGCTGAAAAGTCGTGGCAAAGTCGTGGCAAAGTACTGAAAAGTGTGGCAAAGTACTGAAAAGTTGTGGCAAAGTGCTGAAAAGTGTGGCAAAGTGCTGCAAAGTCGTGGCAAAGTACTGAAAAGTGTGGCAAAGTACTGAAAAGTTGTGGCAAAGTACTGAAAAGTGTGGCAAAGTACTGAAAAGTAGTGGCGAAGTGCTGAAAAGTCGTGGCAAAGTACTGAAAAGTGTGGCAAAGTACTGAAAAGTTGTGGCAAAGTCGTGGCAAAGTACTGAAAAGAGTGGCAAAGTACTGAAAAGTTGTGGCAAAGTCGTGGCAAAGTACTGAAAAGTGTGGCAAAGTGCTGAAAAGTAGTGGCAAAGTACTGAAAAGTCGTGGCAAAGTACTGAAAAGTGTGGCAAAGTACTGAAGAGTTGTGGCAAAGTCGTGGCAAAGTACTGAAAAGAGTGGCAAAGTGCTGCAAAGTCGTGGCAAAGTACTGAAAACAGTGGCAAAGTACTGAAAAGTTGTGGCAAAGTGCTGAAAAGTGTGTCAAAGTGCTGCAAAGTCGTGGCAAAGTGCTGAAAAGTGTGGCAAAGGACTGAAAAGTTGTGGCAAAGTGCTGAAAAGTGTGGCAAAGTACTGAAAAGTAGTGGCGAAGTGCTGAAAAGTCGTGGCAAAGTACTGAAAAGTGTGGCAAAGTACTGAAAAGTTGTGGCAAAGTCGTGGCAAAGTACTGAAAAGAGTGGCAAAGTACTGAAAAGTTGTGGCAAAGTCGTGGCAAAGTACTGAAAAGTGTGGCAAAGTACTGAAAAGTTGTGGCGAGTGCTGAAAAGTCGTGGCAATGTACTGAAAAGTGTGGCAATGTACTGAAAAGTTGTGGCAAAGTGCTGAAAAGTCGTGGCAAAGTCGTGGCAAAGTACTGAAAAGTGTGGCAAAGTACTGAAAAGTTGTTGCAAAGTCGTGGCAAAGTACTGAAAAGAGTGGCAAAATGCTGCAAAGTCGTGGCAAAGTACTGAAAAGTGTGGCAAAGTACTGAAAAGTTGTTGCAAAGAGCTGAAAAGTGTGGCAAAGTGCTGCAAAGTCGTGGCAAAGTACTGAAAAGTGTGGCAAAGTACTGAAAAGTTGAGGCAAAGTACTCTAAAGTGTGGCAAAGTACTGGAAAGTAGTGGCGAAGTGCTGAAAAGTCGTGGCAAAGTACTGAAAAGTGTAGCAAAGTACTGAAAAGTTGTGGCAAAGTCGTGGCAAAGTACTGAAAGGAGTGGCAAAGTACTGAAAAGTTGTGGCAAAGTCGTGGCAAAGTACTGAAAAGTGTGGCAAAGTACTGAAAAGTTGTGGCGAAGTGCTGAAACGTCGTGGCAAAGTACTGAAAAGTGTGGCAAAGTACTGAAAAGTAGTGGCAAAGTGCTGAAAAGTGTGGCAAAGTACTGAAAAGTTGTGGCAAAGTGCTGAAAAGTGTGGCAAAGTACTGAAAAGTTGTGGCAAAGTGCTGAAAAGTAGTGGCAAAGTACTGAAAAGTCGTGGCAAAGTACTGAAAAGTGTGGCAAAGTACTGAAGAGTTGTGGCAAAGTCGTGGCAAAGTACTGAAAAGAGTGGCAAAGTGCTGCAAAGTCGTGGCATGGTACTGAAAAGTGTGGCAAAGTACTGAAAAGTTGTGGCAAAGTGCTGAAAAGTGTGGCAAAGTGCTGCAAATTCATGGCAAAGTGCTGAAAAGTGTGGCAAAGGACTGAAAAGTTGTGGCAAAGTGCTGAAAAGTGTGGCAAAGTACTGAAAAGTAGTGGCGAAGTGCTGAAAAGACGTGGCAAAGTACTGAAAAGTGTGGCAAAGTACTGAAAAGTTGTGGCAAAGTCGTGGCAAAGTACTGAAAAGAGTGGCAAAGTACTGAAAAGTTGTAACAAAGTCGTGGCAAAGTACTGAAAACTGTGGCAAAGTACTGAAAAGTTGTGGCGAAGTGCTGAAAAGTCGTGGCAATGTACTGAAAAGTGTGGCAAAGTACTGAAAAGTTGTGGCAAAGTGCTGAAAAGTCGTGGCAAAGTCGTGGCAAAGTACTGAAAAGTGTGGCAAAGTACTGAAAAGTTGTGGCAAAGTGCTGAAAAGTGTGGCAAAGTGCTTCAAAGTCGTGGCAAAGTACTGAAAAGTGTGGCAAAGTACTGAAAAGTTGTGGCAAAGTACTGAAAAGTGTGGCAAAGTACTGAAAAGTAGTGGCGAAGTGCTGAAAAGTCGTGGCAAAGTACTGAAAAGTGTGGCAAAGTACTGAAAAGTTGTGGCAAAGTCGTGGCAAAGTACTGAAAAGAGTGGCAAAGTACTGAAAAGTTGTGGCAAAGTCGTGGCAAAGTACTGAAAAGTGTGGCAAAGTGCTGAAAAGTAGTGGCAAAGTACTGAAAAGTCGTGGCAAAGTACTGAAAAGTGTGGCAAAGTACTGAAGAGTTGTGGCAAAGTCGTGGCAAAGTACTGAAAAGAGTGGCAAAGTGCTGCAAAGTCGTGGCAAAGTACTGAAAACAGTGGCAAAGTACTGAAAAGTTGTGGCAAAGTGCTGAAAAGTGTGTCAAAGTGCTGCAAAGTCGTGGCAAAGTGCTGAAAAGTGTGGCAAAGGACTGAAAAGTTGTGGCAAAGTGCTGAAAAGTGTGGCAAAGTACTGAAAAGTAGTGGCGAAGTGCTGAAAAGTCGTGGCAAAGTACTGAAAAGTGTGGCAAAGTACTGAAAAGTTGTGGCAAAGTCGTGGCAAAGTACTGAAAAGAGTGGCAAAGTACTGAAAAGTTGTGGCAAAGTCGTGGCAAAGTACTGAAAAGTGTGGCAAAGTACTGAAAAGTTGTGGCGAGTGCTGAAAAGTCGTGGCAATGTACTGAAAAGTGTGGCAATGTACTGAAAAGTTGTGGCAAAGTGCTGAAAAGTCGTGGCAAAGTCGTGGCAAAGTACTGAAAAGTGTGGCAAAGTACTGAAAAGTTGTGGCAAAGTCGTGGCAAAGTACTGAAAAGTGTGGCAAAGTACTGCAAAGTCGTGGCTAAGTACTGAAAAGTGTGGCAAAGTAATGAAAAGTTGTGGCAAAGTGCTGAAAAGTGTGGCAAAGTGCTGCAAAGTCGTGGTAAAGTACTGAAAAGTGTGGCAAAGTACTAAAAAGTTGTGGCAAAGTGCTGAAAAGTGTGGCAAAGTGCTGCAAAGTCGTGGCAAAGTACTGAAAAGTGTGGCAAAGTAAAGAAAAGTTGTGGCAAAGTGCTGAAAAGTGTGGCAAAGTACTGAAAAGTTGTGGCAAAGTACTGAAAAGTAGTGGCAAAGTACTGAAAAGTCGTGGCAAAGTACTGAAAAGTGTGGCAAAGTACTGAAGAGTTGTGGCAAAGTCGTGGCAAAGTACTGAAAAGAGTGGCAAAGTGCTGCAAAGTCGTGGCAAAGTACTGAAAACAGTGGCAAAGTACTGAAAAGTTGTGGCAAAGTGCTGAAAAGTGTGGCAAAGTGCTGCAAAGTCGTGGCAAAGTGCTGAAAAGTGTGGCAAAGGACTGAAAAGTTGTGGCAAAGTGCTGAAAAGTGTGGCAAAGTACTGAAAAGTAGTGGCGAAGTGCTGAAAAGTCGTGGCAAAGAACTGAAAAGTGTGGCAAAGTACTGAAAAGTTGTGGCAAAGTCCTGGCAAAGTACTGAAAAGAGTGGCAAAGTACTGATAAGTTGTGGCAAAGTCGTGGCAAAGTACTGAAAAGTGTGGCAAAGTACTGAAAAGTTGTGGCGAGTGCTGAAAAGTCGTGGCAATGTACTGAAAAGTGTGGCAAAGTACTGAAAAGTTGTGGCAAAGTGCTGAAAAGTCGTGGCAAAGTCGTGGCAAAGTACTGAAAAGTGTGGCAAAGTACTGAAAAGTTGTGGCAAAGTCGTGGCAAAGTACTGAAAAGAGCGGCAAAGTGCTGCAAAGTCGTGGCAAAGTACTGAAAAGTGTGGCAAAGTACTGCAAAGTCGTGGCAAAGTACTGAAAAGTGTGGCAAAGTAATGAAAAGTTGTGGCAAAGTGCTGAAAAGTGTGGCAAAGTGCTGCAAAGTCGTGGTAAAGTACTGAAAAGTGTGGCAAAGTACTAAAAAGTTGTGGCAAAGTGCTGAAAAGTGTGGCAAAGTGCTGCAAAGTCGTGGCAAAGTACTGAAAAGTGTGGCAAAGTAAAGAAAAGTTGTGGCAAAGTGCTGGAAAGTGTGGCAAAGTACTGAAAAGTTGTGGCAGTGTGCTGAAAAGTAGTGGCAAAGTACTGAAAAGTCGTGGCAAAGTCGTGGCAAAGTACTGAAAAGTGAGGCAAAGTACTGAAAAGTTGTGGCGAAGTGCTGAAAAGTCGTGGCAAAGTACTGAAAAGTGTGGCAAAGTACTGAAAAGTTGTGGCGAAGTCGTGGCAAAGTACTGAAAAGAGTGGCAAAGTACTGATAAGTTGTGGCAAAGTCGTGGCAAAGTACTGAAAAGTGTGGCAAAGTACTGAAAAGTTGTGGCGAGTGCTGAAAAGTCGTGGCAATGTACTGAAAAGTGTGGCAAAGTACTGAAAAGTTGTGGCAAAGTGCTGAAAAGTCGTGGCAAAGTCGTGGCAAAGTACTGAAAAGTGTGGCAAAGTACTGAAAAGTTGTGGCAAAGTCGTGGCAAAGTACTGAAAAGAGCGGCAAAGTGCTGCAAAGTCGTGGCAAAGTACTGAAAAGTGTGGCAAAGTACTGCAAAGTCGTGGCAAAGTACTGAAAAGTGTGGCAAAGTAATGAAAAGTTGTGGCAAAGTGCTGAAAAGTGTGGCAAAGTGCTGCAAAGTCGTGGTAAAGTACTGAAAAGTGTGGCAAAGTACTAAAAAGTTGTGGCAAAGTGCTGAAAAGTGTGGCAAAGTGCTGCAAAGTCGTGGCAAAGTACTGAAAAGTGTGGCAAAGTAAAGAAAAGTTGTGGCAAAGTGCTGAAAAGTGTGGCAAAGTACTGAAAAGTTGTGGCAGTGTGCTGAAAAGTAGTGGCAAAGTACTGAAAAGTCGTGGCAAAGTCGTGGCAAAGTACTGAAAAGTGAGGCAAAGTACTGAAAAGTTGTGGCGAAGTGCTGAAAAGTCGTGGCAAAGTACTGAAAAGTGTGGCAAAGTACTGAAAAGTTGTGGCGAAGTCGTGGCAAAGTACTGAAAAGAGTGGCAAAGTGCTGCAAAGTCGTGGCAAAGTACTGAAAAGTGTGGCAAAGTACTGAAAAGTTGTGGCAAAGTGCTGAAAAGTGTGGCAAAGTACTGAAAAGTTGTGGCAAAGTGCTGAAAAGTGTGGCAAAGTGCAGCAAAGTCGAGGCAAAGTACTGAAAAGTGTGGCAAAGTGCTGAAAAGTTGTGGCAAAGTGCTGAAAAGTGTGGCAAAGTACTGAAAAGTTGTGGCAAAGTGCTGAAAAGTAGTGGCAAAGTACTGAAAAGTCGTGGCAAATGGTGGCAAAGTACTGAAAAGAGTGGCAAAGTACTGAAAAGTTGTGGCAAAGTGCTGAAAAGTGTGGCAAAGTGCTGCAAATTCGTGGCAAAGTACTGAAAAGTGTGGCAAAGTAAAGAAAAGTTGTGACAAAGTGCTGAAAAGTGTGGCAAAGTACTGAAAAGTTGTGGCAAAGTGCTGAAAAGTCGTGGCAAAGTACTGAAAAGTGTGGCAAAGTACTGAAAAGTAGTGGCAAAGTGCTGCAAATTCGTGGCAAAGTACTGAAAAGTGTGGCAAAGCACTTAAAAGTTGTGGCAAAGTGCTGAAAAGAGTGGCAAAGTACTGAAAAGTTGTGGCAAAGTGCTGAAAAGTGTGGCAAAGTACTGAAAAGTTGTGGCAAAGTTCTGAAAAGTAGTGGCAAAGTACTGAAAAGTCGTGGCAAAGTCGTGGCAAAGTACTGAAAAGTGTGACAAAGTACTGAAAAGTTGTGGCAAAGTGCTGAAAAGTCGTGGCAAAGTACTGAAAAGTGTGGCAAAGTACTGAAGGGTTGTGGCAAAGTCGTGGCAAAGTACTGAAAAGAGTGGCAATGTGCTGCAAAGTCGTGGCAAAGAACTGAAAAGTGTGGCAAAGTACTGAAAAGTTGTGGCAAAGTGCTGAAAAGTGTGGCAAAGTACTGAAAAGTTGTGGCAAAGTGCTGAAAAGTGTGGCAAAGTACTGAAAAGTTGTGGCAAAGTGCTGAAAAGTCGTGGCAAAGTACTGAAAAGTGTGGCAAAGTACTGAAAAGTAGTGGCAAAGTGCTGCAAATTCGTGGCAAAGTACTGAAAAGTGTGGCAAAGCACTTAAAAGTTGTGGCAAAGTGCTGAAAAGTGTGGCAAAGTACTGAAAAGTTGTGGCAGTGTGCTGAAAAGTAGTGGCAAAGTACTGAAAAGTCGTGGCAAAGTCGTGGCAAAGTACTGAAAAGTGAGGCAAAGTACTGAAAAGTTGTGGCGAAGTGCTGAAAAGTCGTGGCAAAGTACTGAAAAGTGTGGCAAAGTACTGAAAAGTTGTGGCGAAGTCGTGGCAAAGTACTGAAAAGAGTGGCAAAGTGCTGCAAAGTCGTGGCAAAGTACTGAAAAGTGTGGCAAAGTACTGAAAAGTTGTGGCAAAGTGCTGAAAAGTGTGGCAAAGTACTGAAAAGTTGTGGCAAAGTGCTGAAAAGTGTGGCAAAGTGCAGCAAAGTCGAGGCAAAGTACTGAAAAGTGTGGCAAAGTGCTGAAAAGTTGTGGCAAAGTGCTGAAAAGTGTGGCAAAGTACTGAAAAGTTGTGGCAAAGTGCTGAAAAGTAGTGGCAAAGTACTGAAAAGTCGTGGCAAATGGTGGCAAAGTACTGAAAAGAGTGGCAAAGTACTGAAAAGTTGTGGCAAAGTGCTGAAAAGTGTGACAAAGTGCTGCAAATTCGTGGCAAAGTACTGAAAAGTGTGGCAAAGTAAAGAAAAGTTGTGACAAAGTGCTGAAAAGTGTGGCAAAGTACTGAAAAGTTGTGGCAAAGTGCTGAAAAGTCGTGGCAAAGTACTGAAAAGTGTGGCAAAGTACTGAAAAGTAGTGGCAAAGTGCTGCAAATTCGTGGCAAAGTACTGAAAAGTGTGGCAAAGCACTTAAAAGTTGTGGCAAAGTGCTGAAAAGAGTGGCAAAGTACTGAAAAGTTGTGGCAAAGTGCTGAAAAGTGTGGCAAAGTACTGAAAAGTTGTGGCAAAGTTCTGAAAAGTAGTGGCAAAGTACTGAAAAGTCGTGGCAAAGTCGTGGCAAAGTACTGAAAAGTGTGACAAAGTACTGAAAAGTTGTGGCAAAGTGCTGAAAAGTCGTGGCAAAGTACTGAAAAGTGTGGCAAAGTACTGAAGGGTTGTGGCAAAGTCGTGGCAAAGTACTGAAAAGAGTGGCAAAGTGCTGAAAAGTCGTGGCAAAGTTCTGAAAAATAGTGTCAAAGTACTGAAAAGTCGTGGCAAAGTCGTGGCAAAGTACTGAAAAGTGTGACAAAGTACTGAAAAGTTGTGGCAAAGTGCTGAAAAGTCGTGGCAAACTACTGAAAAGTGTGGCAAAGTACTGAAGGGTTGTGGCAAAGTCGTGGCAAAGTACTGAAAAGAGTGGCAAAGTGCTGCAAAGTCGTGGCAAAGAACTGAAAAGTGTGGCAAAGTACTGAAAAGTTGTGGCGAAGTGCTGAAAAGTCGTGGCAAAGTACTGAAAAGTGTGGCAAAGTAAAGAAAAGTTGTGGCAAAGTGCTGAAAAGTGTGGCAAAGTACTGAAAAGTTGTGGCAAAGTACTGAAAAGTGTGGCAAAGTACTGAAAAGTAGTGGCAAAGTGCTGCAAATTCGTGGCAAAGTACTGAAAAGTGTGGCAAAGCACTTAAAAGTTGTGACAAAGTGCTGAAAAGAGTGGCAAAGTACTGAAAAGTTGTGGCAAAGTGCTGAAAAGTGTGGCAAAGTACTGAAAAGTTGTGGCAAAGTTCTGAAAAGTAGTGGCAAAGTACTGAAAAGTCGTGGCAAAGTCGTGGCAAAGTACTGAAAAGTGTGACAAATTACTGAAAAGTTGTGGCAAAGTGCTGAAAAGTCGTGGCAAAGTACTGAAAAGTGTGGCAAAGTACTGAAGGGTTGTGGCAAAGTCGTGGCAAAGTACTGAAAAGAGTGGCAATGTGCTGCAAAGTCGTGGCAAAGAACTGAAAAGTGTGGCAAAGTACTGAAAAGTTGTGGCAAAGTGCTGAAAAGTGTGGCAAAGTACTGAAAAGTTGTGGCAAAGTGCTGAAAAGTGTGGCAAAGTACTGAAAAGTTGTGGCAAAGTGCTGAAAAGTCGTGGCAAAGTACTGAAAAGTGTGGCAAAGTACTGAAAAGTAGTGGCAAAGTGCTGCAAATTCGTGGCAAAGTACTGAAAAGTGTGGCAAAGCACTTAAAAGTTGTGGCAAAGTGCTGAAAAGTGTGGCAAAGTACTGAAAAGTTGTGGCAGTGTGCTGAAAAGTAGTGGCAAAGTACTGAAAAGTCGTGGCAAAGTCGTGGCAAAGTACTGAAAAGTGAGGCAAAGTACTGAAAAGTTGTGGCGAAGTGCTGAAAAGTCGTGGCAAAGTACTGAAAAGTGTGGCAAAGTACTGAAAAGTTGTGGCGAAGTCGTGGCAAAGTACTGAAAAGAGTGGCAAAGTGCTGCAAAGTCGTGGCAAAGTACTGAAAAGTGTGGCAAAGTACTGAAAAGTTGTGGCAAAGTGCTGAAAAGTGTGGCAAAGTACTGAAAAGTTGTGGCAAAGTGCTGAAAAGTGTGGCAAAGTGCAGCAAAGTCGGGGCAAAGTACTGAAAAGTGTGGCAAAGTGCTGAAAAGTTGTGGCAAAGTGCTGAAAAGTGTGGCAAAGTACTGAAAAGTTGTGGCAAAGTGCTGAAAAGTAGTGGCAAAGTACTGAAAAGTCGTGGCAAATGGTGGCAAAGTACTGAAAAGAGTGGCAAAGTACTGAAAAGTTGTGGCAAAGTGCTGAAAAGTGTGACAAAGTGCTGCAAATTCGTGGCAAAGTACTGAAAAGTGTGGCAAAGTAAAGAAAAGTTGTGACAAAGTGCTGAAAAGTGTGGCAAAGTACTGAAAAGTTGTGGCAAAGTGCTGAAAAGTCGTGGCAAAGTACTGAAAAGTGTGGCAAAGTACTGAAAAGTAGTGGCAAAGTGCTGCAAATTCGTGGCAAAGTACTGAAAAGTGTGGCAAAGCACTTAAAAGTTGTGGCAAAGTGCTGAAAAGAGTGGCAAAGTACTGAAAAGTTGTGGCAAAGTGCTGAAAAGTGTGGCAAAGTACTGAAAAGTTGTGGCAAAGTTCTGAAAAGTAGTGGCAAAGTACTGAAAAGTCGTGGCAAAGTCGTGGCAAAGTACTGAAAAGTGTGACAAAGTACTGAAAAGTTGTGGCAAAGTGCTGAAAAGTCGTGGCAAAGTACTGAAAAGTGTGGCAAAGTACTGAAGGGTTGTGGCAAAGTCGTGGCAAAGTACTGAAAAGAGTGGCAAAGTGCTGAAAAGTCGTGGCAAAGTTCTGAAAAGTAGTGTCAAAGTACTGAAAAGTCGTGGCAAAGTCGTGGCAAAGTACTGAAAAGTGTGACAAAGTACTGAAAAGTTGTGGCAAAGTGCTGAAAAGTCGTGGCAAACTACTGAAAAGTGTGGCAAAGTACTGAAGGGTTGTGGCAAAGTCGTGGCAAAGTACTGAAAAGAGTGGCAAAGTGCTGCAAAGTCGTGGCAAAGAACTGAAAAGTGTGGCAAAGTACTGAAAAGTTGTGGCGAAGTGCTGAAAAGTCGTGGCAAAGTACTGAAAAGTGTGGCAAAGTAAAGAAAAGTTGTGGCAAAGTGCTGAAAAGTGTGGCAAAGTACTGAAAAGTTGTGGCAAAGTGCTGAAAAGTCGTGGCAAAGTACTGAAAAAAGTGGCAAAGTACTGAAAAGTAGTGGCAAAGTGCTGCAAAGTCGTGGCAAAGTACTGAAAAGTGTGGCAAAGTACTGAAAAGTTGTGGCAAAGTGCTGAAAAGTGTGGCAAAGTACTGAAAAGTTGTGGCAAAGTGCTGAAAAGTGTGGCAAAGTACTGAAAAGTTGTGGCAAAGTTCTGAAAAGTAGTGGCAAAGTACTGAAAAGTCGTGGCAAAGTCGTGGCAAAGTACTGAAAAGTGTGACAAAGTACTGAAAAGTTGTGGCAAAGTGCTGAAAAGTCGTGGCAAACTACTGAAAAGTGTGGCAAAGTACTGAAGGGTTGTGGCAAAGTCGTGGCAAAGTACTGAAAAGAGTGGCAAAGTGCTGCAAAGTCGTGGCAAAGTTCTGAAAAGTAGTGGCAAAGTACTGAAAAGTCGTGGCAAAGTCGTGGCAAAGTACTGAAAAGTGTGACAAAGTACTGAAAAGTTGTGGCAAAGTGCTGAAAAGTCGTGGCAAACTACTGAAAAGTGTGGCAAAGTACTGAAGGGTTGTGGCAAAGTCGTGGCAAAGTACTGAAAAGAGTGGCAAAGTGCTGCAAAGTCGTGGCAAAGAACTGAAAAGTGTGGCAAAGTACTGAAAAGTTGTGGCGAAGTGCTGAAAAGTCGTGGCAAAGTACTGAAAAGTGTGGCAAAGTAAAGAAAAGTTGTGGCAAAGTGCTGAAAAGTGTGGCAAAGTACTGAAAAGTTGTGGCAAAGTGCTGAAAAGTCGTGGCAAAGTACTGAAAAAAGTGACAAAGTACTGAAAAGTAGTGGCAAAGTGCTGCAAAGTCGTGGCAAAGTACTGAAAAGTGTGGCAAAGTACTGAAAAGTTGTGGCAAAGTGCTGAAAAGTGTGGCAAAGTACTGAAAAGTTGTGGCAAAGTGCTGAAAAGTCGTGGCAAAGTACTGAAAAAAGTGGCAAAGTACTGAAAAGTAGTGGCAAAGTGCTGCAAAGTCGTGGCAAAGTACTGAAAAGTGTGGCAAAGTACTGAAAAGTTGTGGCAAAGTGCTGAAAAGTGTGGCAAAGTACTGAAAAGTTGTGGCAAAGTGCTGAAAAGTGTGGCAAAGTACTGAAAAGTTGTGGCAAAGTTCTGAAAAGTAGTGGCAAAGTACTGAAAAGTCGTGGCAAAGTCGTGGCAAAGTACTGAAAAGTGTGACAAAGTACTGAAAAGTTGTGGCAAAGTGCTGAAAAGTCGTGGCAAACTACTGAAAAGTGTGGCAAAGTACTGAAGGGTTGTGGCAAAGTCGTGGCAAAGTACTGAAAAGAGTGGCAAAGTGCTGCAAAGTCGTGGCAAAGTTCTGAAAAGTAGTGGCAAAGTACTGAAAAGTCGTGGCAAAGTCGTGGCAAAGTACTGAAAAGTGTGACAAAGTACTGAAAAGTTGTGGCAAAGTGCTGAAAAGTCGTGGCAAACTACTGAAAAGTGTGGCAAAGTACTGAAGGGTTGTGGCAAAGTCGTGGCAAAGTACTGAAAAGAGTGGCAAAGTGCTGCAAAGTCGTGGCAAAGAACTGAAAAGTGTGGCAAAGTACTGAAAAGTTGTGGCGAAGTGCTGAAAAGTCGTGGCAAAGTACTGAAAAGTGTGGCAAAGTAAAGAAAAGTTGTGGCAAAGTGCTGAAAAGTGTGGCAAAGTACTGAAAAGTTGTGGCAAAGTGCTGAAAAGTCGTGGCAAAGTACTGAAAAAAGTGACAAAGTACTGAAAAGTAGTGGCAAAGTGCTGCAAAGTCGTGGCAAAGTACTGAAAAGTGTGGCAAAGTACTGAAAAGTTGTGGCAAAGTGCTGAAAAGTGTGGCAAAGTACTGAAAAGTTGTGGCAAAGTAAAGAAAAGTTGTGACAAAGTGCTGAAAAGTGTGGCAAAGTACTGAAAAGTTGTGGCAAAGTGCTGAAAAGTCGTGGCAAAGTACTGAAAAGTGTGGCAAAGTACTGAAAAGTAGTGGCAAAGTGCTGCAAATTCGTGGCAAAGTACTGAAAAGTGTGGCAAAGCACTTAAAAGTTGTGGCAAAGTGCTGAAAAGTAGTGGCAAAGTACTGAAAAGTCGTGGCAAAGTGCTGAAAAGTGTGGCAAAGTACTGAAAAGTTGTGGCAAAGTGCTGAAAAGTGTGACAAAGTGCTGCAAATTCGTGGCAAAGTACTGAAAAGTGTGGCAAAGTAAAGAAAAGTTGTGACAAAGTGCTGAAAAGTGTGGCAAAGTACTGAAAAGTTGTGGCAAAGTGCTGAAAAGTCGTGGCAAAGTACTGAAAAGTGTGGCAAAGTACTGAAAAGTAGTGGCAAAGTGCTGCAAATTCGTGGCAAAGTACTGAAAAGTGTGGCAAAGCACTTAAAAGTTGTGGCAAAGTGCTGAAAAGAGTGGCAAAGTACTGAAAAGTTGTGGCAAAGTGCTGAAAAGTGTGGCAAAGTACTGAAAAGTTGTGGCAAAGTTCTGAAAAGTAGTGGCAAAGTACTGAAAAGTCGTGGCAAAGTCGTGGCAAAGTACTGAAAAGTGTGACAAAGTACTGAAAAGTTGTGGCAAAGTGCTGAAAAGTCGTGGCAAAGTACTGAAAAGTGTGGCAAAGTACTGAAGGGTTGTGGCAAAGTCGTGGCAAAGTACTGAAAAGAGTGGCAAAGTGCTGAAAAGTCGTGGCAAAGTTCTGAAAAGTAGTGTCAAAGTACTGAAAAGTCGTGGCAAAGTCGTGGCAAAGTACTGAAAAGTGTGACAAAGTACTGAAAAGTTGTGGCAAAGTGCTGAAAAGTCGTGGCAAACTACTGAAAAGTGTGGCAAAGTACTGAAGGGTTGTGGCAAAGTCGTGGCAAAGTACTGAAAAGAGTGGCAAAGTGCTGCAAAGTCGTGGCAAAGAACTGAAAAGTGTGGCAAAGTACTGAAAAGTTGTGGCGAAGTGCTGAAAAGTCGTGGCAAAGTACTGAAAAGTGTGGCAAAGTAAAGAAAAGTTGTGGCAAAGTGCTGAAAAGTGTGGCAAAGTACTGAAAAGTTGTGGCAAAGAGCTGAAAAGTCGTGGCAAAGTACTGAAAAAAGTGGCAAAGTACTGAAAAGTAGTGGCAAAGTGCTGCAAAGTCGTGGCAAAGTACTGAAAAGTGTGGCAAAGTACTGAAAAGTTGTGGCAAAGTGCTGAAAAGTGTGGCAAAGTACTGAAAAGTTGTGGCAAAGTGCTGAAAAGTGTGGCAAAGTACTGAAAAGTTGTGGCAAAGTTCTGAAAAGTAGTGGCAAAGTACTGAAAAGTCGTGGCAAAGTCGTGGCAAAGTACTGAAAAGTGTGACAAAGTACTGAAAAGTTGTGGCAAAGTGCTGAAAAGTCGTGGCAAACTACTGAAAAGTGTGGCAAAGTACTGAAGGGTTGTGGCAAAGTCGTGGCAAAGTACTGAAAAGAGTGGCAAAGTGCTGCAAAGTCGTGGCAAAGTTCTGAAAAGTAGTGGCAAAGTACTGAAAAGTCGTGGCAAAGTCGTGGCAAAGTACTGAAAAGTGTGACAAAGTACTGAAAAGTTGTGGCAAAGTGCTGAAAAGTCGTGGCAAACTACTGAAAAGTGTGGCAAAGTACTGAAGGGTTGTGGCAAAGTCGTGGCAAAGTACTGAAAAGAGTGGCAAAGTGCTGCAAAGTCGTGGCAAAGAACTGAAAAGTGTGGCAAAGTACTGAAAAGTTGTGGCGAAGTGCTGAAAAGTCGTGGCAAAGTACTGAAAAGTGTGGCAAAGTAAAGAAAAGTTGTGGCAAAGTGCTGAAAAGTGTGGCAAAGTACTGAAAAGTTGTGGCAAAGTGCTGAAAAGTCGTGGCAAAGTACTGAAAAAAGTGACAAAGTACTGAAAAGTAGTGGCAAAGTGCTGCAAAGTCGTGGCAAAGTACTGAAAAGTGTGGCAAAGTACTGAAAAGTTGTGGCAAAGTGCTGAAAAGTGTGGCAAAGTACTGAAAAGTTGTGGCAAAGTGCTGAAAAGTCGTGGCAAAGTACTGAAAAAAGTGGCAAAGTACTGAAAAGTAGTGGCAAAGTGCTGCAAAGTCGTGGCAAAGTACTGAAAAGTGTGGCAAAGTACTGAAAAGTTGTGGCAAAGTGCTGAAAAGTGTGGCAAAGTACTGAAAAGTTGTGGCAAAGTGCTGAAAAGTGTGGCAAAGTACTGAAAAGTTGTGGCAAAGTTCTGAAAAGTAGTGGCAAAGTACTGAAAAGTCGTGGCAAAGTCGTGGCAAAGTACTGAAAAGTGTGACAAAGTACTGAAAAGTTGTGGCAAAGTGCTGAAAAGTCGTGGCAAACTACTGAAAAGTGTGGCAAAGTACTGAAGGGTTGTGGCAAAGTCGTGGCAAAGTACTGAAAAGAGTGGCAAAGTGCTGCAAAGTCGTGGCAAAGTTCTGAAAAGTAGTGGCAAAGTACTGAAAAGTCGTGGCAAAGTCGTGGCAAAGTACTGAAAAGTGTGACAAAGTACTGAAAAGTTGTGGCAAAGTGCTGAAAAGTCGTGGCAAACTACTGAAAAGTGTGGCAAAGTACTGAAGGGTTGTGGCAAAGTCGTGGCAAAGTACTGAAAAGAGTGGCAAAGTGCTGCAAAGTCGTGGCAAAGAACTGAAAAGTGTGGCAAAGTACTGAAAAGTTGTGGCGAAGTGCTGAAAAGTCGTGGCAAAGTACTGAAAAGTGTGGCAAAGTAAAGAAAAGTTGTGGCAAAGTGCTGAAAAGTGTGGCAAAGTACTGAAAAGTTGTGGCAAAGTGCTGAAAAGTCGTGGCAAAGTACTGAAAAAAGTGACAAAGTACTGAAAAGTAGTGGCAAAGTGCTGCAAAGTCGTGGCAAAGTACTGAAAAGTGTGGCAAAGTACTGAAAAGTTGTGGCAAAGTGCTGAAAAGTGTGGCAAAGTACTGAAAAGTTGTGGCAAAGTGCTGAAAAGTGTGGCAAAGTACTGAAAAGTTGTGGCAAAGTTCTGAAAAGTAGTGGCAAAGTACTGAAAAGTCGTGGCAAAGTCGTGGCAAAGTACTGAAAAGTGTGACAAAGTACTGAAAAGTTGTGGCAAAGTGCTGAAAAGTCGTGGCAAAGTACTGAAAAGTGTGGCAAAGTACTGAAGGGTTGTGGCAAAGTCGTGGCAAAGTACTGAAAAGAGTGGCAAAGTGCTGCAAAGTCGTGGCAAAGAACTGAAAAGTGTGGCAAAGTACTGAAAAGTTGTGGCGAAGTGCTGAAAAGTCGTGGCAATGTACTGAAAAGTGTGGCAAAGTACTGAAAAGTTGTGGCAAAGTGCTGAAAAGTCGTGGCAAAGTCGTGGCAAAGTACTGAAAAGTGAGGCAAAGTACTGAAAAGTTGTGGCAAAGTGCTGAAAAGTGCTGCAAAGTCGTGGCAAAGTACTGAAAAGTTGTGGCAAAGTACTGAAAAGTGTGGCAAAGTACTGAAAAGTAGTGGCGAAGTGCTGAAAAGTCGTGGCAAAGTACTGAAAAGTGTGGCAAAGTACTAAAAAGTTGTGGCAAAGTCGTGGCAAAGTACTGAAAAGAGTGGCAAAGTGCTGCAAAGTCGTGGCAAAGAACTGAAAAGTGTGGCAAAGTACTGAAAAGTTGTGGCGAAGTGCTGAAAAGTCGTGGCAATGTACTGAAAAGTGTGGCAAAGTACTGAAAAGTTGTGGCAAAGTGCTGAAAAGTCGTGGCAAAGTCGTGGCAAAGTACTGAAAAGTGAGGCAAAGTACTGAAAAGTTGTGGCAAAGTGCTGAAAAGTGCTGCAAAGTCGTGGCAAAGTACTGAAAAGTGTGGCAAAGTACTGCAAAGTTGTGGCAAAGTACTGAAAAGTGTGGCAAAGTACTGAAAAGTAGTGGCGAAGTGCTGAAAAGTCGTGGCAAAGTAATGAAAAGTGTGGCAAAGTACTGAAAAGTTGTGGCAAAGTCGTGGCAAAGTACTGAAAAGAGTGGCAAAGTACTGAAAAGTTGTGGCAAAGTCGTGGCAAAGTACTGAAAAGTGTGGCAAAGTACTGAAATTTTGTGGCGAAGTGCTGAAAAGTCGTGGCAAAGTACTGAAAAGTGTGGCAAAGTACTGAAAAGTTGTGGCAAAGTGCTGAAAAGTGTGGCAAAGTACTGAAAAGTTGTGGCAAAGTTCTGAAAAGTAGTGGCAAAGTACTGAAAAGTCGTGGCAAAGTCGTGGCAAAGTACTGAAAAGTGTGACAAAGTACTGAAAAGTTGTGGCAAAGTGCTGAAAAGTCATGGCAAACTACTGAAAAGTGTGGCAAAGTACTGAAGGGTTGTGGCAAAGTCGTGGCAAAGTACTGAAAAGAGTGGCAAAGTGCTGCAAAGTCGTGGCAAAGTTCTGAAAAGTAGTGGCAAAGTACTGAAAAGTCGTGGCAAAGTCGTGGCAAAGTACTGAAAAGTGTGACAAAGTACTGAAAAGTTGTGGCAAAGTGCTGAAAAGTCGTGGCAAACTACTGAAAAGTGTGGCAAAGTACTGAAGGGTTGTGGCAAAGTCGTGGCAAAGTACTGAAAAGAGTGGCAAAGTGCTGCAAAGTCGTGGCAAAGAACTGAAAAGTGTGGCAAAGTAAAGAAAAGTTGTGGCAAAGTGCTGAAAAGTGTGGCAAAGTACTGAAAAGTTGTGGCAAAGTGCTGAAAAGTCGTGGCAAAGTACTGAAAAAAGTGGCAAAGTACTGAAAAGTAGTGGCAGAGTGCTGCAAAGTCGTGGCAAAGTACTGAAAAGTGTGGCAAAGTACTGAAAAGTTGTGGCAAAGTGCTGAAAAGTGTGGCAAAGTACTGAAAAGTTGTGGCAAAGTGCTGAAAAGTGTGGCAAAGTACTGAAAAGTTGTGGCAAAGTTCTGAAAAGTAGTGGCAAAGTACTGAAAAGTCGTGGCAAAGTCGTGGCAAAGTACTGAAAAGTGTGACAAAGTACTGAAAAGTTGTGGCAAAGAGCTGAAAAGTCGTGGCAAAGTACTGAAAAGTGTGGCAAAGTACTGAAGGGTTGTGGCAAAGTCGTGGCAAAGTACTGAAAAGAGTGGCAAAGTGCTGCAAAGTCGTGGCAAAGAACTGAAAAGTGTGGCAAATTACTGAAAAGTTGTGGCGAAGTGCTGAAAAGTCGTGGCAATGTACTGAAAAGTGTGGCAAAGTACTGAAAAGTTGTGGCAAAGTGCTGAAAAGTCGTGGCAAAGTCGTGGCAAAGTACTGAAAAGTGAGGCAAAGTACTGAAAAGTTGTGGCAAAGTGCTGAAAAGTGCTGCAAAGTCGTGGCAAAGTACTGAAAAGTGTGGCAAAGTACTGAAAAGTTGTGGCAAAGTACTGAAAAGTGTGGCAAAGTACTGAAAAGTAGTGGCGAAGTGCTGAAAAGTCGTGGCAAAGTACTGAAAAGTGTGGCAAAGTACTGAAAAGTTGTGGCAAAGTCGTGGCAAAGTACTGAAAAGAGTGGCAAAGTGCTGCAAAGTCGTGGCAAAGAACTGAAAAGTGTGGCAAAGTACTGAAAAGTTGTTGCGAAGTGCTGAAAAGTCGTGGCAATGTACTGAAAAGTGTGGCAAAGTACTGAAAAGTTGTGGCAAAGTGCTGAAAAGTGCTGCAAAGTCGTGGCAAAGTACTGAAAAGTGTGGCAAAGTACTGAAAAGTCGTGGCAATGTACTGAAAAGTGTGGCAAAGTACTGAAAAGTTGTGCAAAGTGCTGAAAAGTCGTGGCAAAGTCGTGGCAAAGTACTGAAAAGTGAGGCAAAGTACTGAAAAGTTGTGGCAAAGTGCTGAAAAGTGCTGCAAAGTCGTGGCAAAGTACTGAAAAGTGTGGCAAAGTACTGAAAAGTTGTGGCAAAGTACTGAAAAGTGTGGCAAAGTACTGAAAAGTTGTGGCAAAGTCGTGGCAAAGTACTGAAAAGAGTGGCAAAGTACTGAAAAGTTGTGGCAAAGTCGTGGCAAAGTACTGAAAAGTGTGGCAAAGTACTGAAATTTTGTGGCGAAGTGCTGAAAAGTCGTGGCAAAGTACTGAAAAGTGTGGCAAAGTACTGAAAAGTAGTGGCAAAGTGTTGAAAAGTGTGGCAAAGTAGTGAAAAGTTGTGGCAAAGTCGTGGCAAAGTACTGAAAAGTGTGGCAAAGTACTGAAAAGTTGTGGCAAAGTCGTGGCTAAGTACTGAAAAGAGTGGCAAAGTACTGAAAAGTTGTGGCAAAGTGCTGCAAAGTCGTGGCAAAGTACTGAAAAGTGTGGCAAAGTACTGAAAAGTTGTGGCGAAGTGCTGAAAAGTCGTGGCAATGTACTGAAAAGTGTGGCAAAGTACTGAAAAGTTGTGGCAAAGTGCTGAAAAGTCGTGGCAAAGTCGTGGCAAAGTACTGAAAAGTGAGGCAAAGTACTGAAAAGTTGTGGCAAAGTGCTGAAAAGTGCTGCAAAGTCGTGGCAAAGTACTGAAAAGTGTGGCAAAGTACTGAAAAGTTGTGGCAAAGTACTGAAAAGTGTGGCAAAGTACTGAAAAGTAGTGGCGAAGTGCTGAAAAGTCGTGGCAAAGTACTGAAAAGTGTGGCAAAGTACTGAAAAGTTGTGGCAAAGTCGTGGCAAAGTACTGAAAAGAGTGGCAAAGTGCTGCAAAGTCGTGGCAAAGAACTGAAAAGTGTGGCAAAGTACTGAAAAGTTGTGGCGAAGTGCTGAAAAGTCGTGGCAATGTACTGAAAAGTTGTGGCAAAGTACTGAAAAGTGTGGCAAAGTACTGAAAAGTAGTGGCGAAGTGCTGAAAAGTCGTGGCAAAGTACTGAAAAGTGTGGCAAAGTACTGAAAAGTTGTGGCAAAGTCGTGGCAAAGTACTGAAAAGAGTGGCAAAGTACTGAAAAGTTGTGGCAAAGTCGTTGCAAAGTACTGAAAAGTGTGGCAAAGTACTGAAATTTTGTGGCGAAGTGCTGAAAAGTCGTGGCAAAGTACTGAAAAGTGTGGCAAAGTACTGAAAAGTAGTGGCAAAGTGTTGAAAAGTGTGGCAAAGTACTGAAAAGTTGTGGCAAAGTCGTGGCAAAGTACTGAAAAGTGTGGCAAAGTACTGAAAAGTTGTGGCAAAGTCGTGGCTAAGTACTGAAAAGAGTGGCAAAGTACTGAAAAGTTGTGGCAAAGTGCTGCAAAGTCGTGGCAAAGTACTGAAAAGTGTGGCAAAGTACTGAAAAGTTGTGGCGAAGTGCTGAAAAGTCGTGGCAATGTACTGAAAAGTGTGGCAAAGTACTGAAAAGTTGTGGCAAAGTGCTGAAAAGTCGTGGCAAAGTCGTGGCAAAGTACTGAAAAGTGAGGCAAAGTACTGAAAAGTTGTGGCAAAGTGCTGAAAAGTGCTGCAAAGTCGTGGCAAAGTACTGAAAAGTGTGGCAAAGTACTGAAAAGTTGTGGCAAAGTACTGAAAAGTGTGGCAAAGTACTGAAAAGTAGTGGCGAAGTGCTGAAAAGTCGTGGCAAAGTACTGAAAAGTGTGGCAAAGTACTGAAAAGTTGTGGCAAAGTCGTGGCAAAGTACTGAAAAGAGTGGCAAAGTGCTGCAAAGTCGTGGCAAAGAACTGAAAAGTGTGGCAAAGTACTGAAAAGTTGTGGCGAAGTGCTGAAAAGTCGTGGCAATGTACTGAAAAGTGTGGCAAAGTACTGAAAAGTTGTGGCAAAGTGCTGAAAAGTCGTGGCAAAGTCGTGGCAAAGTACTGAAAAGTGAGGCAAAGTACTGAAAAGTTGTGGCAAAGTGCTGAAAAGTGCTGCAAAGTCGTGGCAAAGTACTGAAAAGTGTGGCAAAGTACTGAAAAGTTGTGGCAAAGTAATGAAAAGTGTGGCAAAGTACTGAAAAGTAGTGGCGAAGTGCTGAAAAGTCGTGGCAAAGTACTGAAAAGTGTGGCAAAGTACTGAAAAGTTGTGGCAAAGTCGTGGCAAAGTACTGAAAAGAGTGGCAAAGTACTGAAAAGTTGTGGCAAAGTCGTGGCAAAGTACTGAAAAGTGTGGCAAAGTACTGAAATTTTGTGGCGAAGTGCTGAAAAGTCGTGGCAAAGTACTGAAAAGTGTGGCAAAGTACTGAAAAGTAGTGGCAAAGTGTTGAAAAGTGTGGCAAAGTACTGAAAAGTTGTGGCAAAGTCGTGGCAAAGTACTGAAAAGTGTGGCAAAGTACTGAAAAGTTGTGGCAAAGTCGTGGCTAAGTACTGAAAAGAGTGGCAAAGTACTGAAAAGTTGTGGCAAAGTGCTGCAAAGTCGTGGCAAAGTACTGAAAAGTGTGGCAAAGTACTGAAAAGTTGTGGCAAAGTGCTGAAAAGTTGTGGCAAAGTGCTGAAAAGTGTGGCAAAGTTCTGAAAAGTAGTGGCAAAGTACTGAAAAGTCGTGGCAAAGTCGTGGCAAAGTACTGAAAAGTGTGACAAAGTACTGAAAAGTTGTGGCAAAGTGCTGAAAAGTCGTGGCAAAGTACTGAAAAGTGTGGCAAAGTACTGAAGGGTTGTGGCAAAGTCGTGGCAAAGTACTGAAAAGAGTGGCAAAGTGCTGCAAAGTCGTGGCAAAGAACTGAAAAGTGTGGCAAAGTACTGAAAAGTTGTGGCGAAGTGCTGAAAAATCGTGGCAATGTACTGAAAAGTGTGGCAAAGTACTGAAAAGTTGTGGCAAAGTGCTGAAAAGTCGTGGCAAAGTCGTGGCAAAGTACTGAAAAGTGAGGCAAAGTACTGAAAAGTTGTGGCAAAGTGCTGAAAAGTGTGGCAAAGTGCTGCAAAGTCGTGGCAAAGTACTGAAAAGTGTGGCAAAGTACTGAAAAGTTGTGGCAAAGTACTGAAAAGTGTGACAAAGTACTGAAAAGTATTGGCGAAGTGCTGAAAAGTCGTGGCAAAGTACTGAAAAGTGTGGCAAAGTACTGAAAAGTTGTGGCAAAGTGGTGGCAAAGTACTGAAAAGAGTGGCAAAGTACTGAAACGTTGTGGCAAAGTCGTGGCAAAGTACTGAAAAGTGTGGCAAAGTACTGAAATTTTGTGGCGAAGTGCTGAAAAGTCGTGGCAAAGTACTGAAAAGTGTGGCAAAGTACTGAAAAGTAGTGGCAAAGTGCTGAAAAGTGTGGCAAAGTACTGAAAAGTTGTGGCAAAGTGCTGAAAAGTGTGGCAAAGTACTGAAAAGTTGTGGCAAAGTGCTGAAAAGTAGTGGCAAAGTACTGAAAAGTCGTGGCAAATTACTGAAATGTGTGGCAAAGTACTGAAGAGTTGTGGCAAAGTCATGGCAAAGTACTGACAAGAGTGGCAAAGTGCTGCAAAGTCGTGGCAAAGTACTGAAAACAGTGGCAAAAATTGAAAAGTTGTGGCAAAGTGCTGAAAAGTGTGGCAAAGTGCTGCAAAGTCGTGGCAAAGTGCTGAAAAGTGTGGCAAAGGACTGAAAAGTTGTGGCAAAGTGCTGAAAAGTGTGGCAAAGTACTGAAAAGTTGTGGCAAAGTCGTGGCAAAGTACTGAAAAGAGTGGCAAAGTGATGCAAAGTCGTGGCAAAGTACTGAAAAGTGTGGCAAAGTACTGCAAAGTCTTGGCAAAGAACTGAAAAGTGTGGCAAAGTAATGAAAAGTTGTGGCAAAGTGCTGAAAAGTGTGGCAAAGTGCTGCAAAGTCGTGGTAAAGTACTGAAAAGTGTTGCAAAGTACTGAAAAGTTGTGGCAAAGTAGTGAAAAGTTGTGGCAAAGTCGTGGCAAAGTACTGAAAAGAGTGGCAAAGTGCTGCAAAGTCGTGGCAAAGTACTGAAAAGTGTGGCAAAGTACTGCAAATTCGTGGCAAAGTACTGAAAAGTGTGGCAAAGTAATGAAAAGTTGTGGCAAAGTGCTGAAAAGTGTGGCAAAGTGCTGCAAAGTCGTGGTAAAGTACTGAAAAGTGTTGCAAAGTACTGAAAAGTTGTGGCAAAGTGCTGAAAAGTGTGGCAAAGTGCTGCAAAGTCGTGGCAAAGTACTGAAAAGTGTGGCAAAGTAAAGAAAAGTTGTGGCAAAGTGCTGAAAAGTGTGGCAAAGTACTGAAAAGTTGTGGCAGTGTGCTGAAAAGTAGTGGCAAAGAACTGAAAAGTCGTGGCAAAGTCGTGGCAAAGTACTGAAAAGTGTGGCAAAGTACTGAAAAGTTGTGGCGAAGTGCTGAAAAGTCGAGGCAAAGTACTGAAAAGTGTGGCAAAGTACTGAAGAGTTGTGGCAAAGTGCTGAAAAGTGTGGCAAAGTACTGAAAAGTTGTGGCAAAGTGCTGAAAAGTGTGGCAAAGTACTGAAAAGTTGTGGCAAAGTGCTGAAAAGTAGTGGCAAAGTACTGAAAAGTGTGGCAAAGTACTGAAAAGTAGTGGCGAAGTGCTGAAAAGTCGTGGCAAAGTACTGAAAAGTGTGGCAAAGTACTGAAAAGTTGTGGCAAAGTCGTGGCAAAGTACTGAAAAGAGTGGCAAAGTGCTGCAAAGTCGTGGCAAAGAACTGAAAAGTGTGGCAAAGTACTGAAAAGTTGTGGCGAAGTGCTGAAAAGTCGTGGCAATGTACTGAAAAGTGTGGCAAAGTACTGAAAAGTTGTGGCAAAGTGCTGAAAAGTCGTGGCAAAGTCGTGGCAAAGTACTGAAAAGTGAGGCAAAGTACTGAAAAGTTGTGGCAAAGTGCTGAAAAGTGCTGCAAAGTCGTGGCAAAGTACTGAAAAGTGTGGCAAAGTACTGAAAAGTTGTGGCAAAGTACTGAAAAGTGTGGCAAAGTACTGAAAAGTAGTGGCGAAGTGCTGAAAAGTCGTGGCAAAGTACTGAAAAGTGTGGCAAAGTACTGAAAAGTTGTGGCAAAGTCGTGGCAAAGTACTGAAAAGAGTGGCAAAGTACTGAAAAGTTGTGGCAAAGTCGTGGCAAAGTACTGAAAAGTGTGGCAAAGTACTGAAATTTTGTGGCGAAGTGCTGAAAAGTCGTGGCAAAGTACTGAAAAGTGTGGCAAAGTACTGAAAAGTAGTGGCAAAGTGTTGAAAAGTGTGGCAAAGTACTGAAAAGTTGTGGCAAAGTCGTGGCAAAGTACTGAAAAGTGTGGCAAAGTACTGAAAAGTTGTGGCAAAGTCGTGGCTAAGTACTGAAAAGAGTGGCAAAGTACTGAAAAGTTGTGGCAAAGTGCTGCAAAGTCGTGGCAAAGTACTGAAAAGTGTGGCAAAGTACTGAAAATTTGTGGCAAAGTGCTGAAAAGTTGTGGCAAAGTGCTGAAAAGTGTGGCAAAGTTCTGAAAAGTAGTGGCAAAGTACTGAAAAGTCGTGGCAAAGTCGTGGCAAAGTACTGAAAAGTGTGACAAAGTACTGAAAAGTTGTGGCAAAGTGCTGAAAAGTCGTGGCAAAGTACTGAAAAGTGTGGCAAAGTACTGAAGGGTTGTGGCAAAGTCGTGGCAAAGTACTGAAAAGAGTGGCAAAGTGCTGCAAAGTCGTGGCAAAGAACTGAAAAGTGTGGCAAAGTACTGAAAAGTTGTGGCGAAGTGCTGAAAAATCGTGGCAATGTACTGAAAAGTGTGGCAAAGTACTGAAAAGTTGTGGCAAAGTCGTGGCTAAGTACTGAAAAGAGTGGCAAAGTACTGAAAAGTTGTGGCAAAGTGCTGCAAAGTCGTGGCAAAGTACTGAAAAGTGTGGCAAAGTGCTGAAAAGTGTGGCAAAGTACTGAAAAGTTGTGGCAAAGTGCTGAAAAGTGTGGCAAAGTACTGAAAAGTTGTGGCAAAGTGCTGAAAAGTAGTGGCAAAGTACTGAAAAGTGTGGCAAAGTACTGAAAAGTAGTGGCGAAGTGCTGAAAAGTCGTGGCAAAGTACTGAAAAGTGTGGCAAAGTACTGAAAAGTTGTGGCAAAGTCGTGGCAAAGTACTGAAAAGAGTGGCAAAGTGCTGCAAAGTCGTGGCAAAGAACTGAAAAGTGTGGCAAAGTACTGAAAAGTTGTGGCGAAGTGCTGAAAAGTCGTGGCAATGTACTGAAAAGTGTGGCAAAGTACTGAAAAGTTGTGGCAAAGTGCTGAAAAGTCGTGGCAAAGTCGTGGCAAAGTACTGAAAAGTGAGGCAAAGTACTGAAAAGTTGTGGCAAAGTGCTGAAAAGTGCTGCAAAGTCGTGGCAAAGTACTGAAAAGTGTGGCAAAGTACTGAAAAGTTGTGGCAAAGTACTGAAAAGTGTGGCAAAGTACTGAAAAGTAGTGGCGAAGTGCTGAAAAGTCGTGGCAAAGTACTGAAAAGTGTGGCAAAGTACTGAAAAGTTGTGGCAAAGTCGTGGCAAAGTACTGAAAAGAGTGGCAAAGTACTGAAAAGTTGTGGCAAAGTCGTGGCAAAGTACTGAAAAGTGTGGCAAAGTACTGAAATTTTGTGGCGAAGTGCTGAAAAGTCGTGGCAAAGTACTGAAAAGTGTGGCAAAGTACTGAAAAGTAGTGGCAAAGTGTTGAAAAGTGTGGCAAAGTACTGAAAAGTTGTGGCAAAGTCGTGGCAAAGTACTGAAAAGTGTGGCAAAGTACTGAAAAGTTGTGGCAAAGTCGTGGCTAAGTACTGAAAAGAGTGGCAAAGTACTGAAAAGTTGTGGCAAAGTGCTGCAAAGTCGTGGCAAAGTACTGAAAAGTGTGGCAAAGTACTGAAAATTTGTGGCAAAGTGCTGAAAAGTTGTGGCAAAGTGCTGAAAAGTGTGGCAAAGTTCTGAAAAGTAGTGGCAAAGTACTGAAAAGTCGTGGCAAAGTCGTGGCAAAGTACTGAAAAGTGTGACAAAGTACTGAAAAGTTGTGGCAAAGTGCTGAAAAGTCGTGGCAAAGTACTGAAAAGTGTGGCAAAGTACTGAAGGGTTGTGGCAAAGTCGTGGCAAAGTACTGAAAAGAGTGGCAAAGTGCTGCAAAGTCGTGGCAAAGAACTGAAAAGTGTGGCAAAGTACTGAAAAGTTGTGGCGAAGTGCTGAAAAATCGTGGCAATGTACTGAAAAGTGTGGCAAAGTACTGAAAAGTTGTGGCAAAGTGCTGAAAAGTCGTGGCAAAGTCGTGGCAAAGTACTGAAAAGTGAGGCAAAGTACTGAAAAGTTGTGGCAAAGTGCTGAAAAGTGTGGCAAAGTGCTGCAAAGTCGTGGCAAAGTACTGAAAAGTGTGGCAAAGTACTGAAAAGTTGTGGCAAAGTACTGAAAAGTGTGGCAAAGTACTGAAAAGTAGTGGCGAAGTGCTGAAAAGTCGTGGCAAAGTACTGAAAAGTGTGGTAAAGTACTGAAAAGTTGTGGCAAAGTGGTGGCAAAGTACTGAAAAGAGTGGCAAAGTACTGAAACGTTGTGGCAAAGTCGTGGCAAAGTACTGAAAAGTGTGGCAAAGTACTGAAATTTTGTGGCGAAGTGCTGAAAAGTCGTGGCAAAGTACTGAAAAGTGTGGCAAAGTACTGAAAAGTAGTGGCAAAGTGCTGAAAAGTGTGGCAAAGTAATGAAAAGTTGTGGCAAAGTGCTGAAAAGTGTGGCAAAGTACTGAAAAGTTGTGGCAAAGTGCTGAAAAGTAGTGGCAAAGTACTGAAAAGTCGTGGCAAATTACTGAAATGTGTGGCAAAGTACTGAAGAGTTGTGGCAAAGTCATGGCAAAGTACTGACAAGAGTGGCAAAGTGCTGCAAAGTCGTGGCAAAGTACTGAAAACAGTGGCAAAAATTGAAAAGTTGTGGCAAAGTGCTGAAAAGTGTGGCAAAGTGCTGCAAAGTCGTGGCAAAGTGCTGAAAAGTGTGGCAAAGGACTGAAAAGTTGTGGCAAAGTGCTGAAAAGTGTGGCAAAGTACTGAAAAGTTGTGGCAAAGTCGTGGCAAAGTACTGAAAAGAGTGGCAAAGTGCTGCAAAGTCGTGGCAAAGTACTGAAAAGTGTGGCAAAGTACTGCAAAGTCGTGGCAAAGAACTGAAAAGTGTGGCAAAGTAATGAAAAGTTGTGGCAAAGTGCTGAAAAGTGTGGCAAAGTGCTGCAAAGTCGTGGCAAAGTACTGAAAAGTGTTGCAAAGTACTGAAAAGTTGTGGCAAAGTAGTGAAAAGTTGTGGCAAAGTCGTGGCAAAGTACTGAAAAGAGTGGCAAAGTGCTGCAAAGTCGTGGCAAAGTACTGAAAAGTGTGGCAAAGTACTGCAAATTCGTGGCAAAGTACTGAAAAGTGTGGCAAAGTAATGAAAAGTTGTGGCAAAGTGCTGAAAAGTGTGGCAAAGTGCTGCAAAGTCGTGGTAAAGTACTGAAAAGTGTTGCAAAGTACTGAAAAGTTGTGGCAAAGTGCTGAAAAGTGTGGCAAAGTGCTGCAAAGTCGTGGCAAAGTACTGAAAAGTGTGGCAAAGTAAAGAAAAGTTGTGGCAAAGTGCTGAAAAGTGTGGCAAAGTACTGAAAAGTTGTGGCAGTGTGCTGAAAAGTAGTGGCAAAGAACTGAAAATTCGTGGCAAAGTCGTGGCAAAGTACTGAAAAGTGTGGCAAAGTACTGAAAAGTTGTGGCGAAGTGCTGAAAAGTCGAGGCAAAGTACTGAAAAGTGTGGCAAAGTACTGAAGAGTTGTGGCAAAGTGCTGAAAAGTGTGGCAAAGTACTGAAAAGTTGTGGCAAAGTGCTGAAAAGTGTGGCAAAGTACTGAAAAGTTGTGGCAAAGTTCTGAAAAGTAGTGGCAAAGTACTGAAAAGTCGTGGCAAAGTCGTGGCAAAGTACTGAAAAGTGAGGCAAAGTACTGAAAAGTTGTGGCAAAGTACTGAAAAGTGTGGCAAAGTACTGAAAAGTAGTGGCGAAGTGCTGAAAAGTCGTGGCAAAGTACTGAAAAGTGTGGCAAAGTACTGAAAAGTTGTGGCAAAGTCGTGGCAAAGTACTGAAAAGAGTGGCAAAGTACTGAAAAGTTGTGGCAAAGTGTGGCAAAGTACTGAAAAGTGTGGCAAAGTACTGAAATTTTGTGGCGAAGTGCTGAAAAGTCGTGGCAAAGTACTGAAAAGTGTGGCAAAGTAATGAAAAGTAGTGGCAAAGTGCTGAAAAGTGTGGCAAAGTACTGAAAAGTTGTGGCAAAGTTCTGAAAAGTAGTGACAAAGTACTGAAAAGTCGTGGCAAAGTCGTGGCAAAGTACTGAAAAGTGTGGCAAAGTACTGAAAAGTTGTGGCAAAGTACTGAAAAGTGTGGCAAAGTACTGAAAAGTAGTGGCGAAGTGCTGAAAAGTCGTGGCAAAGTACTGAAAAGTGTGGCAAAGTACTGAAAAGTTGTGGCAAAGTCGTGGCAAAGTACTGAAAAGAGTGGCAAAGTACTGAAAAGTTGTGGCAAAGTGTGGCAAAGTACTGAAAAGTGTGGCAAAGTACTGAAATTTTGTGGCGAAGTGCTGAAAAGTCGTGGAAAAGTACTGAAAAGTGTGGCAAAGTAATGAAAAGTAGTGGCAAAGTGCTGAAAAGTGTGGCAAAGTACTGAAAAGTTGTGGCAAAGTGCTGAAAAGTGTGGCAAAGTACTGAAAAGTTGTGGCAAAGTGCTGAAAAGTAGTGGCAAAGTACTGAAAAGTCGTGGCAAAGTACTGAAAATTGTGGCAAAGTACTGAAGAGTTGTGGCAAAGTCGTGGCAAAGTACTGAAAAGAGTGGCAAAGTGCTGCAAAGTCGTGGCAAAGTACTGAAAACAGTGGCAAAAACTGAAAAGTTGTGGCAAAGTGCTGAAAAGTGTGGCAAAGTGCTGCAAAGTCGTGGCAAAGTGCTGAAAAGTGTGGCAAAGGACTGAAAAGTTGTGGCAAAGTGCTGAAAAGTGTGGCAAAGTACTGAAAAGTAGTGGCGTAGTGCTTAAAAGTCGTGGCAAAGTACTGAAAAGTGTGGCAAAGTAGTGAAGAGTTGTGGCAAAGTCGTGGCAAAGTACTGAAAAGAGTGGCAAAGTGCTGCAAAGTCGTGGCAAAGTACTGAAAACAGTGGCAAAGTACTGAAAAGTTGTGGCAAAGTGCTGAAAAGTGTGGCAAAGTCGTGGCAAAGTACTGAAAAGTGTGACAAAGTACTGAAAAGTTGTGGCAAAGTGCTGAAAAGTCGTGGCAAAGTACTGAAAAGTGTGGCAAAGTACTGAAGGGTTGTGGCAAAGTCGTGGCAAAGTACTGAAAAGAGTGGCAAAGTGCTGCAAAGTCGTGGCAAAGAACTGAAAAGTGTGGCAAAGTACTGAAAAGTTGTGGCGAAGTGCTGAAAAATCGTGGCAATGTACTGAAAAGTGTGGCAAAGTACTGAAAAGTTGTGGCAAAGTGCTGAAAAGTCGTGGCAAAGTCGTGGCAAAGTACTGAAAAGTGAGGCAAAGTACTGAAAAGTTGTGGCAAAGTGCTGAAAAGTGTGGCAAAGTGCTGTAAAGTCGTGGCAAAGTACTGAAAAGTGTGGCAAAGTACTGAAAAGTTGTGGCAAAGTACTGAAAAGTGTGGCAAAGTACTGAAAAGTAGTGGCGAAGTGCTGAAAAGTCGTGGCAAAGTACTGAAAAGTGTGGCAAAGTACTGAAAAGTTGTGGCAAAGTGGTGGCAAAGTACTGAAAAGAGTGGCAAAGTACTGAAACGTTGTGGCAAAGTCGTGGCAAAGTACTGAAAAGTGTGGCAAAGTACTGAAATTTTGTGGCGAAGTGCTGAAAAGTCGTGGCAAAGTACTGAAAAGTGTGGCAAAGTACTGAAAAGTAGTGGCAAAGTGCTGAAAAGTGTGGCAAAGTACTGAAAAGTTGTGGCAAAGTGCTGAAAAGTGTGGCAAAGTACTGAAAAGTTGTGGCAAAGTGCTGAAAAGTAGTGGCAAAGTACTGAAAAGTCGTGGCAAATTACTGAAATGTGTGGCAAAGTACTGAAGAGTTGTGGCAAAGTCATGGCAAAGTACTGACAAGAGTGGCAAAGTGCTGCAAAGTCGTGGCAAAGTACTGAAAACAGTGGCAAAAATTGAAAAGTTGTGGCAAAGTGCTGAAAAGTGTGGCAAAGGACTGAAAAGTTGTGGCAAAGTGCTGAAAAGTGTGGCAAAGTACTGAAAAGTTGTGGCAAAGTAGTGAAAAGTTGTGGCAAAGTCGTGGCAAAGTACTGAAAAGAGTGGCAAAGTGCTGCAAAGTCGTGGCAAAGTACTGAAAAGTGTGGCAAAGTACTGCAAATTCGTGGCAAAGTACTGAAAAGTGAGGCAAAGTACTGAAAAGTTGTGGCAAAGTGCTGAAAAGTGTGGCAAAGTGCTGTAAAGTCGTGGCAAAGTACTGAAAAGTGTGGCAAAGTACTGAAAAGTTGTGGCAAAGTACTGAAAAGTGTGGCAAAGTACTGAAAAGTAGTGGCGAAGTGCTGAAAAGTCGTGGCAAAGTACTGAAAAGTGTGGCAAAGTACTGAAAAGTTGTGGCAAAGTGGTGGCAAAGTACTGAAAAGAGTGGCAAAGTACTGAAACGTTGTGGCAAAGTCGTGGCAAAGTACTGAAAAGTGTGGCAAAGTACTGAAAAGTAGTGGCAAAGTGCTGAAAAGTGTGGCAAAGTACTGAAAAGTTGTGGCAAAGTGCTGAAAAGTGTGGCAAAGTACTGAAAAGTTGTGGCAAAGTGCTGAAAAGTAGTGGCAAAGTACTGAAAAGTCGTGGCAAATTACTGAAATGTGTGGCAAAGTACTGAAGAGTTGTGGCAAAGTCATGGCAAAGTACTGACAAGAGTGGCAAAGTGCTGCAAAGTCGTGGCAAAGTACTGAAAACAGTGGCAAAAATTGAAAAGTTGTGGCAAAGTGCTGAAAAGTGTGGCAAAGTGCTGCAAAGTCGTGGCAAAGTGCTGAAAAGTGTGGCAAAGGACTGAAAAGTTGTGGCAAAGTGCTGAAAAGTGTGGCAAAGTACTGAAAAGTTGTGGCAAAGTCGTGGCAAAGTACTGAAAAGAGTGGCAAAGTGCTGCAAAGTCGTGGCAAAGTACTGAAAAGTGTGGCAAAGTACTGCAAAGTCGTGGCAAAGAACTGAAAAGTGTGGCAAAGTAATGAAAAGTTGTGGCAAAGTGCTGAAAAGTGTGGCAAAGTGCTGCAAAGTCGTGGTAAAGTACTGAAAAGTGTTGCAAAGTACTGAAAAGTTGTGGCAAAGTAGTGAAAAGTTGTGGCAAAGTCGTGGCAAAGTACTGAAAAGAGTGGCAAAGTGCTGCAAAGTCGTGGCAAAGTACTGAAAAGTGTGGCAAAGTACTGCAAATTCGTGGCAAAGTACTGAAAAGTGTGGCAAAGTAATGAAAAGTTGTGGCAAAGTGCTGAAAAGTGTGGCAAAGTGCTGCAAAGTCGTGGTAAAGTACTGAAAAGTGTTGCAAAGTACTGAAAAGTTGTGGCAAAGTGCTGAAAAGTGTGGCAAAGTGCTGCAAAGTCGTGGCAAAGTACTGAAAAGTGTGGCAAAGTAAAGAAAAGTTGTGGCAAAGTGCTGAAAAGTGTGGCAAAGTACTGAAAAGTTGTGGCAATGTGCTGAAAAGTGTGGCAATGTACTGAAAAGTTGTGGCAAAGTGCTGAAAAGTGTGGCAAAGTACTGGAAAGTTGTTACAAAGTGCTGAAAAGTAGTGGCAAAGTACTGAAAAGTCGTGGCAAAGTCGTGGCAAAGTACTGAAAAGTGTGGCAAAGTGTGAAAAGTTGTGGCGAAGTGCTGAAAAGTCGTGGCAAAGTACTGAAAAGTGTGGCAAAGTACTGAAGAGTTGTGGCAAAGTCGTGGCAAAGTACTGAAAAGAGTGGCAAAGTGCTGCAAAGTCGTGGCAAAGTATGAAAAGTGTGGCAAAGGACTGAAAAGTCGTGGCAATGTACTGAAAAGTGTGGCAAAGTGCTGAAAAGTGTGGCAAAGTACTGAAAAGTTGTGGCAAAGTGCTGAAAAGTAGTGGCAAAGTACTGAAAAGTCGTGGCAAAGTCGTGGCAAAGTACTGAAAAGTGTGGCAAAGTACTGAACAGTTGTGGCAAAGTCGTGGCAAAGTACTGAAAAGAGTGGCAAAGTGCTGCAAAGTCGTGGCAAAGTACTGAAAAGTGTGGCAAAGTACTGAAAAATATTGGCAAAGTGCTGAAAAGTGTGGCAAAGTACAGAAAAGTTATGGCAAAGTGCTGAAAAGTGTGGCAAAGTGCTGCAAAGTTGTGGCAAAGTACTGAAAAGTTGTGGCAAAGTGCTGAAAAGTAGTGGCAAAGTACTGAAAAGTTGTGGCAAAATCGTGGCAAAGTACTGAAAAGAGTGGCAAAGTGCTGCAAAGTCGTGGCAAAGAACTGAAAAGTGTGGCAAAGTACTGAAAAGTTGTGGCGAAGTGCTGAAAAGTCGTGGCAAAGTACTGAAAAGTGTGGCAAAGTAAAGAAAAGTTGTGGCAAAGTGCTGAAAAGTGTGGCAAAGTACTGAAAAGTTGTGGCAAAGTGCTGAAAAGTCGTGGCAAAGTACTGAAAAAAGTGACAAAGTACTGAAAAGTAGTGGCAAAGTGCTGCAAAGTCGTGGCAAAGTACTGAAAAGTGTGGCAAAGTACTGAAAAGTTGTGGCAAAGTGCTGAAAAGTGTGGCAAAGTACTGAAAAGTTGTGGCAAAGTGCTGAAAAGTCGTGGCAAAGTACTGAAAAAAGTGGCAAAGTACTGAAAAGTAGTGGCAAAGTGCTGCAAAGTCGTGGCAAAGTACTGAAAAGTGTGGCAAAGTACTGAAAAGTTGTGGCAAAGTGCTGAAAAGTGTGGCAAAGTACTGAAAAGTTGTGGCAAAGTGCTGAAAAGTGTGGCAAAGTACTGAAAAGTTGTGGCAAAGTTCTGAAAAGTAGTGGCAAAGTACTGAAAAGTCGTGGCAAAGTCGTGGCAAAGTACTGAAAAGTGTGACAAAGTACTGAAAAGTTGTGGCAAAGTGCTGAAAAGTCGTGGCAAACTACTGAAAAGTGTGGCAAAGTACTGAAGGGTTGTGGCAAAGTCGTGGCAAAGTACTGAAAAGAGTGGCAAAGTGCTGCAAAGTCGTGGCAAAGTTCTGAAAAGTAGTGGCAAAGTACTGAAAAGTCGTGGCAAAGTCGTGGCAAAGTACTGAAAAGTGTGACAAAGTACTGAAAAGTTGTGGCAAAGTGCTGAAAAGTCGTGGCAAACTACTGAAAAGTGTGGCAAAGTACTGAAGGGTTGTGGCAAAGTCGTGGCAAAGTACTGAAAAGAGTGGCAAAGTGCTGCAAAGTCGTGGCAAAGAACTGAAAAGTGTGGCAAAGTACTGAAAAGTTGTGGCGAAGTGCTGAAAAGTCGTGGCAAAGTACTGAAAAGTGTGGCAAAGTAAAGAAAAGTTGTGGCAAAGTGCTGAAAAGTGTGGCAAAGTACTGAAAAGTTGTGGCAAAGTGCTGAAAAGTCGTGGCAAAGTACTGAAAAAAGTGACAAAGTACTGAAAAGTAGTGGCAAAGTGCTGCAAAGTCGTGGCAAAGTACTGAAAAGTGTGGCAAAGTACTGAAAAGTTGTGGCAAAGTGCTGAAAAGTGTGGCAAAGTACTGAAAAGTTGTGGCAAAGTAAAGAAAAGTTGTGACAAAGTGCTGAAAAGTGTGGCAAAGTACTGAAAAGTTGTGGCAAAGTGCTGAAAAGTCGTGGCAAAGTACTGAAAAGTGTGGCAAAGTACTGAAAAGTAGTGGCAAAGTGCTGCAAATTCGTGGCAAAGTACTGAAAAGTGTGGCAAAGCACTTAAAAGTTGTGGCAAAGTGCTGAAAAGTAGTGGCAAAGTACTGAAAAGTCGTGGCAAAGTGCTGAAAAGTGTGGCAAAGTACTGAAAAGTTGTGGCAAAGTGCTGAAAAGTGTGACAAAGTGCTGCAAATTCGTGGCAAAGTACTGAAAAGTGTGGCAAAGTAAAGAAAAGTTGTGACAAAGTGCTGAAAAGTGTGGCAAAGTACTGAAAAGTTGTGGCAAAGTGCTGAAAAGTCGTGGCAAAGTACTGAAAAGTGTGGCAAAGTACTGAAAAGTAGTGGCAAAGTGCTGCAAATTCGTGGCAAAGTACTGAAAAGTGTGGCAAAGCACTTAAAAGTTGTGGCAAAGTGCTGAAAAGAGTGGCAAAGTACTGAAAAGTTGTGGCAAAGTGCTGAAAAGTGTGGCAAAGTACTGAAAAGTTGTGGCAAAGTTCTGAAAAGTAGTGGCAAAGTACTGAAAAGTCGTGGCAAAGTCGTGGCAAAGTACTGAAAAGTGTGACAAAGTACTGAAAAGTTGTGGCAAAGTGCTGAAAAGTCGTGGCAAAGTACTGAAAAGTGTGGCAAAGTACTGAAGGGTTGTGGCAAAGTCGTGGCAAAGTACTGAAAAGAGTGGCAAAGTGCTGAAAAGTCGTGGCAAAGTTCTGAAAAGTAGTGTCAAAGTACTGAAAAGTCGTGGCAAAGTCGTGGCAAAGTACTGAAAAGTGTGACAAAGTACTGAAAAGTTGTGGCAAAGTGCTGAAAAGTCGTGGCAAACTACTGAAAAGTGTGGCAAAGTACTGAAGGGTTGTGGCAAAGTCGTGGCAAAGTACTGAAAAGAGTGGCAAAGTGCTGCAAAGTCGTGGCAAAGAACTGAAAAGTGTGGCAAAGTACTGAAAAGTTGTGGCGAAGTGCTGAAAAGTCGTGGCAAAGTACTGAAAAGTGTGGCAAAGTAAAGAAAAGTTGTGGCAAAGTGCTGAAAAGTGTGGCAAAGTACTGAAAAGTTGTGGCAAAGTGCTGAAAAGTCGTGGCAAAGTACTGAAAAAAGTGGCAAAGTACTGAAAAGTAGTGGCAAAGTGCTGCAAAGTCGTGGCAAAGTACTGAAAAGTGTGGCAAAGTACTGAAAAGTTGTGGCAAAGTGCTGAAAAGTGTGGCAAAGTACTGAAAAGTTGTGGCAAAGTGCTGAAAAGTGTGGCAAAGTACTGAAAAGTTGTGGCAAAGTTCTGAAAAGTAGTGGCAAAGTACTGAAAAGTCGTGGCAAAGTCGTGGCAAAGTACTGAAAAGTGTGACAAAGTACTGAAAAGTTGTGGCAAAGTGCTGAAAAGTCGTGGCAAACTACTGAAAAGTGTGGCAAAGTACTGAAGGGTTGTGGCAAAGTCGTGGCAAAGTACTGAAAAGAGTGGCAAAGTGCTGCAAAGTCGTGGCAAAGTTCTGAAAAGTAGTGGCAAAGTACTGAAAAGTCGTGGCAAAGTCGTGGCAAAGTACTGAAAAGTGTGACAAAGTACTGAAAAGTTGTGGCAAAGTGCTGAAAAGTCGTGGCAAACTACTGAAAAGTGTGGCAAAGTACTGAAGGGTTGTGGCAAAGTCGTGGCAAAGTACTGAAAAGAGTGGCAAAGTGCTGCAAAGTCGTGGCAAAGAACTGAAAAGTGTGGCAAAGTACTGAAAAGTTGTGGCGAAGTGCTGAAAAGTCGTGGCAAAGTACTGAAAAGTGTGGCAAAGTAAAGAAAAGTTGTGGCAAAGTGCTGAAAAGTGTGGCAAAGTACTGAAAAGTTGTGGCAAAGTGCTGAAAAGTCGTGGCAAAGTACTGAAAAAAGTGACAAAGTACTGAAAAGTAGTGGCAAAGTGCTGCAAAGTCGTGGCAAAGTACTGAAAAGTGTGGCAAAGTACTGAAAAGTTGTGGCAAAGTGCTGAAAAGTGTGGCAAAGTACTGAAAAGTTGTGGCAAAGTGCTGAAAAGTCGTGGCAAAGTACTGAAAAAAGTGGCAAAGTACTGAAAAGTAGTGGCAAAGTGCTGCAAAGTCGTGGCAAAGTACTGAAAAGTGTGGCAAAGTACTGAAAAGTTGTGGCAAAGTGCTGAAAAGTGTGGCAAAGTACTGAAAAGTTGTGGCAAAGTGCTGAAAAGTGTGGCAAAGTACTGAAAAGTTGTGGCAAAGTTCTGAAAAGTAGTGGCAAAGTACTGAAAAGTCGTGGCAAAGTCGTGGCAAAGTACTGAAAAGTGTGACAAAGTACTGAAAAGTTGTGGCAAAGTGCTGAAAAGTCGTGGCAAACTACTGAAAAGTGTGGCAAAGTACTGAAGGGTTGTGGCAAAGTCGTGGCAAAGTACTGAAAAGAGTGGCAAAGTGCTGCAAAGTCGTGGCAAAGTTCTGAAAAGTAGTGGCAAAGTACTGAAAAGTCGTGGCAAAGTCGTGGCAAAGTACTGAAAAGTGTGACAAAGTACTGAAAAGTTGTGGCAAAGTGCTGAAAAGTCGTGGCAAACTACTGAAAAGTGTGGCAAAGTACTGAAGGGTTGTGGAAAAGTCGTGGCAAAGTACTGAAAAGAGTGGCAAAGTGCTGCAAAGTCGTGGCAAAGAACTGAAAAGTGTGGCAAAGTACTGAAAAGTTGTGGCGAAGTGCTGAAAAGTCGTGGCAAAGTACTGAAAAGTGTGGCAAAGTAAAGAAAAGTTGTGGCAAAGTGCTGAAAAGTGTGGCAAAGTACTGAAAAGTTGTGGCAAAGTGCTGAAAAGTCGTGGCAAAGTACTGAAAAAAGTGACAAAGTACTGAAAAGTAGTGGCAAAGTGCTGCAAAGTCGTGGCAAAGTACTGAAAAGTGTGGCAAAGTACTGAAAAGTTGTGGCAAAGTGCTGAAAAGTGTGGCAAAGTACTGAAAAGTTGTGGCAAAGTGCTGAAAAGTGTGGCAAAGTACTGAAAAGTTGTGGCAAAGTTCTGAAAAGTAGTGGCAAAGTACTGAAAAGTCGTGGCAAAGTCGTGGCAAAGTACTGAAAAGTGTGACAAAGTACTGAAAAGTTGTGGCAAAGTGCTGAAAAGTCGTGGCAAAGTACTGAAAAGTGTGGCAAAGTACTGAAGGGTTGTGGCAAAGTCGTGGCAAAGTACTGAAAAGAGTGGCAAAGTGCTGCAAAGTCGTGGCAAAGAACTGAAAAGTGTGGCAAAGTACTGAAAAGTTGTGGCGAAGTGCTGAAAAGTCGTGGCAATGTACTGAAAAGTGTGGCAAAGTACTGAAAAGTTGTGGCAAAGTGCTGAAAAGTCGTGGCAAAGTCGTGGCAAAGTACTGAAAAGTGAGGCAAAGTACTGAAAAGTTGTGGCAAAGTGCTGAAAAGTGCTGCAAAGTCGTGGCAAAGTACTGAAAAGTGTGGCAAAGTACTGAAAAGTTGTGGCAAAGTACTGAAAAGTGTGGCAAAGTACTGAAAAGTAGTGGCGAAGTGCTGAAAAGTCGTGGCAAAGTACTGAAAAGTGTGGCAAAGTACTAAAAAGTTGTGGCAAAGTCGTGGCAAAGTACTGAAAAGAGTGGCAAAGTGCTGCAAAGTCGTGGCAAAGAACTGAAAAGTGTGGCAAAGTACTGAAAAGTTGTGGCGAAGTGCTGAAAAGTCGTGGCAATGTACTGAAAAGTGTGGCAAAGTACTGAAAAGTTGTGGCAAAGTGCTGAAAAGTCGTGGCAAAGTCGTGGCAAAGTACTGAAAAGTGAGGCAAAGTACTGAAAAGTTGTGGCAAAGTGCTGAAAAGTGCTGCAAAGTCGTGGCAAAGTACTGAAAAGTGTGGCAAAGTACTGCAAAGTTGTGGCAAAGTACTGAAAAGTGTGGCAAAGTACTGAAAAGTAGTGGCGAAGTGCTGAAAAGTCGTGGCAAAGTAATGAAAAGTGTGGCAAAGTACTGAAAAGTTGTGGCAAAGTCGTGGCAAAGTACTGAAAAGAGTGGCAAAGTACTGAAAAGTTGTGGCAAAGTCGTGGCAAAGTACTGAAAAGTGTGGCAAAGTACTGAAATTTTGTGGCGAAGTGCTGAAAAGTCGTGGCAAAGTACTGAAAAGTGTGGCAAAGTACTGAAAAGTTGTGGCAAAGTGCTGAAAAGTGTGGCAAAGTACTGAAAAGTTGTGGCAAAGTTCTGAAAAGTAGTGGCAAAGTACTGAAAAGTCGTGGCAAAGTCGTGGCAAAGTACTGAAAAGTGTGACAAAGTACTGAAAAGTTGTGGCAAAGTGCTGAAAAGTCATGGCAAACTACTGAAAAGTGTGGCAAAGTACTGAAGGGTTGTGGCAAAGTCGTGGCAAAGTACTGAAAAGAGTGGCAAAGTGCTGCAAAGTCGTGGCAAAGTTCTGAAAAGTAGTGGCAAAGTACTGAAAAGTCGTGGCAAAGTCGTGGCAAAGTACTGAAAAGTGTGACAAAGTACTGAAAAGTTGTGGCAAAGTGCTGAAAAGTCGTGGCAAACTACTGAAAAGTGTGGCAAAGTACTGAAGGGTTGTGGCAAAGTCGTGGCAAAGTACTGAAAAGAGTGGCAAAGTGCTGCAAAGTCGTGGCAAAGAACTGAAAAGTGTGGCAAAGTAAAGAAAAGTTGTGGCAAAGTGCTGAAAAGTGTGGCAAAGTACTGAAAAGTTGTGGCAAAGTGCTGAAAAGTCGTGGCAAAGTACTGAAAAAAGTGGCAAAGTACTGAAAAGTAGTGGCAGAGTGCTGCAAAGTCGTGGCAAAGTACTGAAAAGTGTGGCAAAGTACTGAAAAGTTGTGGCAAAGTGCTGAAAAGTGTGGCAAAGTACTGAAAAGTTGTGGCAAAGTGCTGAAAAGTGTGGCAAAGTACTGAAAAGTTGTGGCAAAGTTCTGAAAAGTAGTGGCAAAGTACTGAAAAGTCGTGGCAAAGTCGTGGCAAAGTACTGAAAAGTGTGACAAAGTACTGAAAAGTTGTGGCAAAGAGCTGAAAAGTCGTGGCAAAGTACTGAAAAGTGTGGCAAAGTACTGAAGGGTTGTGGCAAAGTCGTGGCAAAGTACTGAAAAGAGTGGCAAAGTGCTGCAAAGTCGTGGCAAAGAACTGAAAAGTGTGGCAAATTACTGAAAAGTTGTGGCGAAGTGCTGAAAAGTCGTGGCAATGTACTGAAAAGTGTGGCAAAGTACTGAAAAGTTGTGGCAAAGTGCTGAAAAGTCGTGGCAAAGTCGTGGCAAAGTACTGAAAAGTGAGGCAAAGTACTGAAAAGTTGTGGCAAAGTGCTGAAAAGTGCTGCAAAGTCGTGGCAAAGTACTGAAAAGTGTGGCAAAGTACTGAAAAGTTGTGGCAAAGTACTGAAAAGTGTGGCAAAGTACTGAAAAGTAGTGGCGAAGTGCTGAAAAGTCGTGGCAAAGTACTGAAAAGTGTGGCAAAGTACTGAAAAGTTGTGGCAAAGTCGTGGCAAAGTACTGAAAAGAGTGGCAAAGTGCTGCAAAGTCGTGGCAAAGAACTGAAAAGTGTGGCAAAGTACTGAAAAGTTGTTGCGAAGTGCTGAAAAGTCGTGGCAATGTACTGAAAAGTGTGGCAAAGTACTGAAAAGTTGTGGCAAAGTGCTGAAAAGTGCTGCAAAGTCGTGGCAAAGTACTGAAAAGTGTGGCAAAGTACTGAAAAGTCGTGGCAATGTACTGAAAAGTGTGGCAAAGTACTGAAAAGTTGTGCAAAGTGCTGAAAAGTCGTGGCAAAGTCGTGGCAAAGTACTGAAAAGTGAGGCAAAGTACTGAAAAGTTGTGGCAAAGTGCTGAAAAGTGCTGCAAAGTCGTGGCAAAGTACTGAAAAGTGTGGCAAAGTACTGAAAAGTTGTGGCAAAGTACTGAAAAGTGTGGCAAAGTACTGAAAAGTTGTGGCAAAGTCGTGGCAAAGTACTGAAAAGAGTGGCAAAGTACTGAAAAGTTGTGGCAAAGTCGTGGCAAAGTACTGAAAAGTGTGGCAAAGTACTGAAATTTTGTGGCGAAGTGCTGAAAAGTCGTGGCAAAGTACTGAAAAGTGTGGCAAAGTACTGAAAAGTAGTGGCAAAGTGTTGAAAAGTGTGGCAAAGTAGTGAAAAGTTGTGGCAAAGTCGTGGCAAAGTACTGAAAAGTGTGGCAAAGTACTGAAAAGTTGTGGCAAAGTCGTGGCTAAGTACTGAAAAGAGTGGCAAAGTACTGAAAAGTTGTGGTAAAGTGCTGCAAAGTCGTGGCAAAGTACTGAAAAGTGTGGCAAAGTACTGAAAAGTTGTGGCGAAGTGCTGAAAAGTCGTGGCAATGTACTGAAAAGTGTGGCAAAGTACTGAAAAGTTGTGGCAAAGTGCTGAAAAGTCGTGGCAAAGTCGTGGCAAAGTACTGAAAAGTGAGGCAAAGTACTGAAAAGTTGTGGCAAAGTGCTGAAAAGTGCTGCAAAGTCGTGGCAAAGTACTGAAAAGTGTGGCAAAGTACTGAAAAGTTGTGGCAAAGTACTGAAAAGTGTGGCAAAGTACTGAAAAGTAGTGGCGAAGTGCTGAAAAGTCGTGGCAAAGTACTGAAAAGTGTGGCAAAGTACTGAAAAGTTGTGGCAAAGTCGTGGCAAAGTACTGAAAAGAGTGGCAAAGTGCTGCAAAGTCGTGGCAAAGAACTGAAAAGTGTGGCAAAGTACTGAAAAGTTGTGGCGAAGTGCTGAAAAGTCGTGGCAATGTACTGAAAAGTTGTGGCAAAGTACTGAAAAGTGTGGCAAAGTACTGAAAAGTAGTGGCGAAGTGCTGAAAAGTCGTGGCAAAGTACTGAAAAGTGTGGCAAAGTACTGAAAAGTTGTGGCAAAGTCGTGGCAAAGTACTGAAAAGAGTGGCAAAGTACTGAAAAGTTGTGGCAAAGTCGTTGCAAAGTACTGAAAAGTGTGGCAAAGTACTGAAATTTTGTGGCGAAGTGCTGAAAAGTCGTGGCAAAGTACTGAAAAGTGTGGCAAAGTACTGAAAAGTAGTGGCAAAGTGTTGAAAAGTGTGGCAAAGTACTGAAAAGTTGTGGCAAAGTCGTGGCAAAGTACTGAAAAGTGTGGCAAAGTACTGAAAAGTTGTGGCAAAGTCGTGGCTAAGTACTGAAAAGAGTGGCAAAGTACTGAAAAGTTGTGGCAAAGTGCTGCAAAGTCGTGGCAAAGTACTGAAAAGTGTGGCAAAGTACTGAAAAGTTGTGGCGAAGTGCTGAAAAGTCGTGGCAATGTACTGAAAAGTGTGGCAAAGTACTGAAAAGTTGTGGCAAAGTGCTGAAAAGTCGTGGCAAAGTCGTGGCAAAGTACTGAAAAGTGAGGCAAAGTACTGAAAAGTTGTGGCAAAGTGCTGAAAAGTGCTGCAAAGTCGTGGCAAAGTACTGAAAAGTGTGGCAAAGTACTGAAAAGTTGTGGCAAAGTACTGAAAAGTGTGGCAAAGTACTGAAAAGTAGTGGCGAAGTGCTGAAAAGTCGTGGCAAAGTACTGAAAAGTGTGGCAAAGTACTGAAAAGTTGTGGCAAAGTCGTGGCAAAGTACTGAAAAGAGTGGCAAAGTGCTGCAAAGTCGTGGCAAAGAACTGAAAAGTGTGGCAAAGTACTGAAAAGTTGTGGCGAAGTGCTGAAAAGTCGTGGCAATGTACTGAAAAGTGTGGCAAAGTACTGAAAAGTTGTGGCAAAGTGCTGAAAAGTCGTGGCAAAGTCGTGGCAAAGTACTGAAAAGTGAGGCAAAGTACTGAAAAGTTGTGGCAAAGTGCTGAAAAGTGCTGCAAAGTCGTGGCAAAGTACTGAAAAGTGTGGCAAAGTACTGAAAAGTTGTGGCAAAGTAATGAAAAGTGTGGCAAAGTACTGAAAAGTAGTGGCGAAGTGCTGAAAAGTCGTGGCAAAGTACTGAAAAGTGTGGCAAAGTACTGAAAAGTTGTGGCAAAGTCGTGGCAAAGTACTGAAAAGAGTGGCAAAGTACTGAAAAGTTGTGGCAAAGTCGTGGCAAAGTACTGAAAAGTGTGGCAAAGTACTGAAATTTTGTGGCGAAGTGCTGAAAAGTCGTGGCAAAGTACTGAAAAGTGTGGCAAAGTACTGAAAAGTAGTGGCAAAGTGTTGAAAAGTGTGGCAAAGTACTGAAAAGTTGTGGCAAAGTCGTGGCAAAGTACTGAAAAGTGTGGCAAAGTACTGAAAAGTTGTGGCAAAGTCGTGGCTAAGTACTGAAAAGAGTGGCAAAGTACTGAAAAGTTGTGGCAAAGTGCTGCAAAGTCGTGGCAAAGTACTGAAAAGTGTGGCAAAGTACTGAAAAGTTGTGGCAAAGTGCTGAAAAGTTGTGGCAAAGTGCTGAAAAGTGTGGCAAAGTTCTGAAAAGTAGTGGCAAAGTACTGAAAAGTCGTGGCAAAGTCGTGGCAAAGTACTGAAAAGTGTGACAAAGTACTGAAAAGTTGTGGCAAAGTGCTGAAAAGTCGTGGCAAAGTACTGAAAAGTGTGGCAAAGTACTGAAGGGTTGTAGCAAAGTCGTGGCAAAGTACTGAAAAGAGTGGCAAAGTGCTGCAAAGTCGTGGCAAAGAACTGAAAAGTGTGGCAAAGTACTGAAAAGTTGTGGCGAAGTGCTGAAAAATCGTGGCAATGTACTGAAAAGTGTGGCAAAGTACTGAAAAGTTGTGGCAAAGTGCTGAAAAGTCGTGGCAAAGTCGTGGCAAAGTACTGAAAAGTGAGGCAAAGTACTGAAAAGTTGTGGCAAAGTGCTGAAAAGTGTGGCAAAGTGCTGCAAAGTCGTGGCAAAGTACTGAAAAGTGTGGCAAAGTACTGAAAAGTTGTGGCAAAGTACTGAAAAGTGTGACAAAGTACTGAAAAGTATTGGCGAAGTGCTGAAAAGTCGTGGCAAAGTACTGAAAAGTGTGGCAAAGTACTGAAAAGTTGTGGCAAAGTGGTGGCAAAGTACTGAAAAGAGTGGCAAAGTACTGAAACGTTGTGGCAAAGTCGTGGCAAAGTACTGAAAAGTGTGGCAAAGTACTGAAATTTTGTGGCGAAGTGCTGAAAAGTCGTGGCAAAGTACTGAAAAGTGTGGCAAAGTACTGAAAAGTAGTGGCAAAGTGCTGAAAAGTGTGGCAAAGTACTGAAAAGTTGTGGCAAAGTGCTGAAAAGTGTGGCAAAGTACTGAAAAGTTGTGGCAAAGTGCTGAAAAGTAGTGGCAAAGTACTGAAAAGTCGTGGCAAATTACTGAAATGTGTGGCAAAGTACTGAAGAGTTGTGGCAAAGTCATGGCAAAGTACTGACAAGAGTGGCAAAGTGCTGCAAAGTCGTGGCAAAGTACTGAAAACAGTGGCAAAAATTGAAAAGTTGTGGCAAAGTGCTGAAAAGTGTGGCAAAGTGCTGCAAAGTCGTGGCAAAGTGCTGAAAAGTGTGGCAAAGGACTGAAAAGTTGTGGCAAAGTGCTGAAAAGTGTGGCAAAGTACTGAAAAGTTGTGGCAAAGTCGTGGCAAAGTACTGAAAAGAGTGGCAAAGTGATGCAAAGTCGTGGCAAAGTACTGAAAAGTGTGGCAAAGTACTGCAAAGTCTTGGCAAAGAACTGAAAAGTGTGGCAAAGTAATGAAAAGTTGTGGCAAAGTGCTGAAAAGTGTGGCAAAGTGCTGCAAAGTCGTGGTAAAGTACTGAAAAGTGTTGCAAAGTACTGAAAAGTTGTGGCAAAGTAGTGAAAAGTTGTGGCAAAGTCGTGGCAAAGTACTGAAAAGAGTGGCAAAGTGCTGCAAAGTCGTGGCAAAGTACTGAAAAGTGTGGCAAAGTACTGCAAATTCGTGGCAAAGTACTGAAAAGTGTGGCAAAGTAATGAAAAGTTGTGGCAAAGTGCTGAAAAGTGTGGCAAAGTGCTGCAAAGTCGTGGTAAAGTACTGAAAAGTGTTGCAAAGTACTGAAAAGTTGTGGCAAAGTGCTGAAAAGTGTGGCAAAGTGCTGCAAAGTCGTGGCAAAGTACTGAAAAGTGTGGCAAAGTAAAGAAAAGTTGTGGCAAAGTGCTGAAAAGTGTGGCAAAGTACTGAAAAGTTGTGGCAGTGTGCTGAAAAGTAGTGGCAAAGAACTGAAAAGTCGTGGCAAAGTCGTGGCAAAGTACTGAAAAGTGTGGCAAAGTACTGAAAAGTTGTGGCGAAGTGCTGAAAAGTCGAGGCAAAGTACTGAAAAGTGTGGCAAAGTACTGAAGAGTTGTGGCAAAGTGCTGAAAAGTGTGGCAAAGTACTGAAAAGTTGTGGCAAAGTGCTGAAAAGTGTGGCAAAGTACTGAAAAGTTGTGGCAAAGTGCTGAAAAGTAGTGGCAAAGTACTGAAAAGTGTGGCAAAGTACTGAAAAGTAGTGGCGAAGTGCTGAAAAGTCGTGGCAAAGTACTGAAAAGTGTGGCAAAGTACTGAAAAGTTGTGGCAAAGTCGTGGCAAAGTACTGAAAAGAGTGGCAAAGTGCTGCAAAGTCGTGGCAAAGAACTGAAAAGTGTGGCAAAGTACTGAAAAGTTGTGGCGAAGTGCTGAAAAGTCGTGGCAATGTACTGAAAAGTGTGGCAAAGTACTGAAAAGTTGTGGCAAAGTGCTGAAAAGTCGTGGCAAAGTCGTGGCAAAGTACTGAAAAGTGAGGCAAAGTACTGAAAAGTTGTGGCAAAGTGCTGAAAAGTGCTGCAAAGTCGTGGCAAAGTACTGAAAAGTGTGGCAAAGTACTGAAAAGTTGTGGCAAAGTACTGAAAAGTGTGGCAAAGTACTGAAAAGTAGTGGCGAAGTGCTGAAAAGTCGTGGCAAAGTACTGAAAAGTGTGGCAAAGTACTGAAAAGTTGTGGCAAAGTCGTGGCAAAGTACTGAAAAGAGTGGCAAAGTACTGAAAAGTTGTGGCAAAGTCGTGGCAAAGTACTGAAAAGTGTGGCAAAGTACTGAAATTTTGTGGCGAAGTGCTGAAAAGTCGTGGCAAAGTACTGAAAAGTGTGGCAAAGTACTGAAAAGTAGTGGCAAAGTGTTGAAAAGTGTGGCAAAGTACTGAAAAGTTGTGGCAAAGTCGTGGCAAAGTACTGAAAAGTGTGGCAAAGTACTGAAAAGTTGTGGCAAAGTCGTGGCTAAGTACTGAAAAGAGTGGCAAAGTACTGAAAAGTTGTGGCAAAGTGCTGCAAAGTCGTGGCAAAGTACTGAAAAGTGTGGCAAAGTACTGAAAATTTGTGGCAAAGTGCTGAAAAGTTGTGGCAAAGTGCTGAAAAGTGTGGCAAAGTTCTGAAAAGTAGTGGCAAAGTACTGAAAAGTCGTGGCAAAGTCGTGGCAAAGTACTGAAAAGTGTGACAAAGTACTGAAAAGTTGTGGCAAAGTGCTGAAAAGTCGTGGCAAAGTACTGAAAAGTGTGGCAAAGTACTGAAGGGTTGTGGCAAAGTCGTGGCAAAGTACTGAAAAGAGTGGCAAAGTGCTGCAAAGTCGTGGCAAAGAACTGAAAAGTGTGGCAAAGTACTGAAAAGTTGTGGCGAAGTGCTGAAAAATCGTTGCAATGTACTGAAAAGTGTGGCAAAGTACTGAAAAGTTGTGGCAAAGTCGTGGCTAAGTACTGAAAAGAGTGGCAAAGTACTGAAAAGTTGTGGCAAAGTGCTGCAAAGTCGTGGCAAAGTACTGAAAAGTGTGGCAAAGTGCTGAAAAGTGTGGCAAAGTACTGAAAAGTTGTGGCAAAGTGCTGAAAAGTGTGGCAAAGTACTGAAAAGTTGTGGCAAAGTGCTGAAAAGTAGTGGCAAAGTACTGAAAAGTGTGGCAAAGTACTGAAAAGTAGTGGCGAAGTGCTGAAAAGTCGTGGCAAAGTACTGAAAAGTGTGGCAAAGTACTGAAAAGTTGTGGCAAAGTCGTGGCAAAGTACTGAAAAGAGTGGCAAAGTGCTGCAAAGTCGTGGCAAAGAACTGAAAAGTGTGGCAAAGTACTGAAAAGTTGTGGCGAAGTGCTGAAAAGTCGTGGCAATGTACTGAAAAGTGTGGCAAAGTACTGAAAAGTTGTGGCAAAGTGCTGAAAAGTCGTGGCAAAGTCGTGGCAAAGTACTGAAAAGTGAGGCAAAGTACTGAAAAGTTGTGGCAAAGTGCTGAAAAGTGCTGCAAAGTCGTGGCAAAGTACTGAAAAGTGTGGCAAAGTACTGAAAAGTTGTGGCAAAGTACTGAAAAGTGTGGCAAAGTACTGAAAAGTAGTGGCGAAGTGCTGAAAAGTCGTGGCAAAGTACTGAAAAGTGTGGCAAAGTACTGAAAAGTTGTGGCAAAGTCGTGGCAAAGTACTGAAAAGAGTGGCAAAGTACTGAAAAGTTGTGGCAAAGTCGTGGCAAAGTACTGAAAAGTGTGGCAAAGTACTGAAATTTTGTGGCGAAGTGCTGAAAAGTCGTGGCAAAGTACTGAAAAGTGTGGCAAAGTACTGAAAAGTAGTGGCAAAGTGTTGAAAAGTGTGGCAAAGTACTGAAAAGTTGTGGCAAAGTCGTGGCAAAGTACTGAAAAGTGTGGCAAAGTACTGAAAAGTTGTGGCAAAGTCGTGGCTAAGTACTGAAAAGAGTGGCAAAGTACTGAAAAGTTGTGGCAAAGTGCTGCAAAGTCGTGGCAAAGTACTGAAAAGTGTGGCAAAGTACTGAAAATTTGTGGCAAAGTGCTGAAAAGTTGTGGCAAAGTGCTGAAAAGTGTGGCAAAGTTCTGAAAAGTAGTGGCAAAGTACTGAAAAGTCGTGGCAAAGTCGTGGCAAAGTACTGAAAAGTGTGACAAAGTACTGAAAAGTTGTGGCAAAGTGCTGAAAAGTCGTGGCAAAGTACTGAAAAGTGTGGCAAAGTACTGAAGGGTTGTGGCAAAGTCGTGGCAAAGTACTGAAAAGAGTGGCAAAGTGCTGCAAAGTCGTGGCAAAGAACTGAAAAGTGTGGCAAAGTACTGAAAAGTTGTGGCGAAGTGCTGAAAAATCGTGGCAATGTACTGAAAAGTGTGGCAAAGTACTGAAAAGTTGTGGCAAAGTGCTGAAAAGTCGTGGCAAAGTCGTGGCAAAGTACTGAAAAGTGAGGCAAAGTACTGAAAAGTTGTGGCAAAGTGCTGAAAAGTGTGGCAAAGTGCTGCAAAGTCGTGGCAAAGTACTGAAAAGTGTGGCAAAGTACTGAAAAGTTGTGGCAAAGTACTGAAAAGTGTGGCAAAGTACTGAAAAGTAGTGGCGAAGTGCTGAAAAGTCGTGGCAAAGTACTGAAAAGTGTGGTAAAGTACTGAAAAGTTGTGGCAAAGTGGTGGCAAAGTACTGAAAAGAGTGGCAAAGTACTGAAACGTTGTGGCAAAGTCGTGGCAAAGTACTGAAAAGTGTGGCAAAGTACTGAAATTTTGTGGCGAAGTGCTGAAAAGTCGTGGCAAAGTACTGAAAAGTGTGGCAAAGTACTGAAAAGTAGTGGCAAAGTGCTGAAAAGTGTGGCAAAGTAATGAAAAGTTGTGGCAAAGTGCTGAAAAGTGTGGCAAAGTACTGAAAAGTTGTGGCAAAGTGCTGAAAAGTAGTGGCAAAGTACTGAAAAGTCGTGGCAAATTACTGAAATGTGTGGCAAAGTACTGAAGAGTTGTGGCAAAGTCATGGCAAAGTACTGACAAGAGTGGCAAAGTGCTGCAAAGTCGTGGCAAAGTACTGAAAACAGTGGCAAAAATTGAAAAGTTGTGGCAAAGTGCTGAAAAGTGTGGCAAAGTGCTGCAAAGTCGTGGCAAAGTGCTGAAAAGTGTGGCAAAGGACTGAAAAGTTGTGGCAAAGTGCTGAAAAGTGTGGCAAAGTACTGAAAAGTTGTGGCAAAGTCGTGGCAAAGTACTGAAAAGAGTGGCAAAGTGCTGCAAAGTCGTGGCAAAGTACTGAAAAGTGTGGCAAAGTACTGCAAAGTCGTGGCAAAGAACTGAAAAGTGTGGCAAAGTAATGAAAAGTTGTGGCAAAGTGCTGAAAAGTGTGGCAAAGTGCTGCAAAGTCGTGGCAAAGTACTGAAAAGTGTTGCAAAGTACTGAAAAGTTGTGGCAAAGTAGTGAAAAGTTGTGGCAAAGTCGTGGCAAAGTACTGAAAAGAGTGGCAAAGTGCTGCAAAGTCGTGGCAAAGTACTGAAAAGTGTGGCAAAGTACTGCAAATTCGTGGCAAAGTACTGAAAAGTTTGGCAAAGTAATGAAAAGTTGTGGCAAAGTGCTGAAAAGTGTGGCAAAGTGCTGCAAAGTCGTGGTAAAGTACTGAAAAGTGTTGCAAAGTACTGAAAAGTTGTGGCAAAGTGCTGAAAAGTGTGGCAAAGTGCTGCAAAGTCGTGGCAAAGTACTGAAAAGTGTGGCAAAGTAAAGAAAAGTTGTGGCAAAGTGCTGAAAAGTGTGGCAAAGTACTGAAAAGTTGTGGCAGTGTGCTGAAAAGTAGTGGCAAAGAACTGAAAATTCGTGGCAAAGTCGTGGCAAAGTACTGAAAAGTGTGGCAAAGTACTGAAAAGTTGTGGCGAAGTGCTGAAAAGTCGAGGCAAAGTACTGAAAAGTGTGGCAAAGTACTGAAGAGTTGTGGCAAAGTGCTGAAAAGTGTGGCAAAGTACTGAAAAGTTGTGGCAAAGTGCTGAAAAGTGTGGCAAAGTACTGAAAAGTTGTGGCAAAGTTCTGAAAAGTAGTGGCAAAGTACTGAAAAGTCGTGGCAAAGTCGTGGCAAAGTACTGAAAAGTGAGGCAAAGTACTGAAAAGTTGTGGCAAAGTACTGAAAAGTGTGGCAAAGTACTGAAAAGTAGTGGCGAAGTGCTGAAAAGTCGTGGCAAAGTACTGAAAAGTGTGGCAAAGTACTGAAAAGTTGTGGCAAAGTCGTGGCAAAGTACTGAAAAGAGTGGCAAAGTACTGAAAAGTTGTGGCAAAGTGTGGCAAAGTACTGAAAAGTGTGGCAAAGTACTGAAATTTTGTGGCGAAGTGCTGAAAAGTCGTGGCAAAGTACTGAAAAGTGTGGCAAAGTAATGAAAAGTAGTGGCAAAGTGCTGAAAAGTGTGGCAAAGTACTGAAAAGTTGTGGCAAAGTTCTGAAAAGTAGTGACAAAGTACTGAAAAGTCGTGGCAAAGTCGTGGCAAAGTACTGAAAAGTGTGGCAAAGTACTGAAAAGTTGTGGCAAAGTACTGAAAAGTGTGGCAAAGTACTGAAAAGTAGTGGCGAAGTGCTGAAAAGTCGTGGCAAAGTACTGAAAAGTGTGGCAAAGTACTGAAAAGTTGTGGCAAAGTCGTGGCAAAGTACTGAAAAGAGTGGCAAAGTACTGAAAAGTTGTGGCAAAGTGTGGCAAAGTACTGAAAAGTGTGGCAAAGTACTGAAATTTTGTGGCGAAGTGCTGAAAAGTCGTGGAAAAGTACTGAAAAGTGTGGCAAAGTAATGAAAAGTAGTGGCAAAGTGCTGAAAAGTGTGGCAAAGTACTGAAAAGTTGTGGCAAAGTGCTGAAAAGTGTGGCAAAGTACTGAAAAGTTGTGGCAAAGTGCTGAAAAGTAGTGGCAAAGTACTGAAAAGTCGTGGCAAAGTACTGAAAATTGTGGCAAAGTACTGAAGAGTTGTGGCAAAGTCGTGGCAAAGTACTGAAAAGAGTGGCAAAGTGCTGCAAAGTCGTGGCAAAGTACTGAAAACAGTGGCAAAAACTGAAAAGTTGTGGCAAAGTGCTGAAAAGTGTGGCAAAGTGCTGCAAAGTCGTGGCAAAGTGCTGAAAAGTGTGGCAAAGGACTGAAAAGTTGTGGCAAAGTGCTGAAAAGTGTGGCAAAGTACTGAAAAGTAGTGGCGTAGTGCTTAAAAGTCGTGGCAAAGTACTGAAAAGTGTGGCAAAGTACTGAAGAGTTGTGGCAAAGTCGTGGCAAAGTACTGAAAAGAGTGGCAAAGTGCTGCAAAGTCGTGGCAAAGTACTGAAAACAGTGGCAAAGTACTGAAAAGTTGTGGCAAAGTGCTGAAAAGTGTGGCAAAGTCGTGGCAAAGTACTGAAAAGTGTGACAAAGTACTGAAAAGTTGTGGCAAAGTGCTGAAAAGTCGTGGCAAAGTACTGAAAAGTGTGGCAAAGTACTGAAGGGTTGTGGCAAAGTCGTGGCAAAGTACTGAAAAGAGTGGCAAAGTGCTGCAAAGTCGTGGCAAAGAACTGAAAAGTGTGGCAAAGTACTGAAAAGTTGTGGCGAAGTGCTGAAAAATCGTGGCAATGTACTGAAAAGTGTGGCAAAGTACTGAAAAGTTGTGGCAAAGTGCTGAAAAGTCGTGGCAAAGTCGTGGCAAAGTACTGAAAAGTGAGGCAAAGTACTGAAAAGTTGTGGCAAAGTGCTGAAAAGTGTGGCAAAGTGCTGTAAAGTCGTGGCAAAGTACTGAAAAGTGTGGCAAAGTACTGAAAAGTTGTGGCAAAGTACTGAAAAGTGTGGCAAAGTACTGAAAAGTAGTGGCGAAGTGCTGAAAAGTCGTGGCAAAGTACTGAAAAGTGTGGCAAAGTACTGAAAAGTTGTGGCAAAGTGGTGGCAAAGTACTGAAAAGAGTGGCAAAGTACTGAAACGTTGTGGCAAAGTCGTGGCAAAGTACTGAAAAGTGTGGCAAAGTACTGAAATTTTGTGGCGAAGTGCTGAAAAGTCGTGGCAAAGTACTGAAAAGTGTGGCAAAGTACTGAAAAGTAGTGGCAAAGTGCTGAAAAGTGTGGCAAAGTACTGAAAAGTTGTGGCAAAGTGCTGAAAAGTGTGGCAAAGTACTGAAAAGTTGTGGCAAAGTGCTGAAAAGTAGTGGCAAAGTACTGAAAAGTCGTGGCAAATTACTGAAATGTGTGGCAAAGTACTGAAGAGTTGTGGCAAAGTCATGGCAAAGTACTGACAAGAGTGGCAAAGTGCTGCAAAGTCGTGGCAAAGTACTGAAAACAGTGGCAAAAATTGAAAAGTTGTGGCAAAGTGCTGAAAAGTGTGGCAAAGGACTGAAAAGTTGTGGCAAAGTGCTGAAAAGTGTGGCAAAGCACTGAAAAGTTGTGGCAAAGTAGTGAAAAGTTGTGGCAAAGTCGTGGCAAAGTACTGAAAAGAGTGGCAAAGTGCTGCAAAGTCGTGGCAAAGTACTGAAAAGTGTGGCAAAGTACTGCAAATTCGTGGCAAAGTACTGAAAAGTGAGGCAAAGTACTGAAAAGTTGTGGCAAAGTGCTGAAAAGTGTGGCAAAGTGCTGTAAAGTCGTGGCAAAGTACTGAAAAGTGTGGCAAAGTACTGAAAAGTTGTGGCAAAGTACTGAAAAGTGTGGCAAAGTACTGAAAAGTAGTGGCGAAGTGCTGAAAAGTCGTGGCAAAGTACTGAAAAGTGTGGCAAAGTACTGAAAAGTTGTGGCAAAGTGGTGGCAAAGTACTGAAAAGAGTGGCAAAGTACTGAAACGTTGTGGCAAAGTCGTGGCAAAGTACTGAAAAGTGTGGCAAAGTACTGAAAAGTAGTGGCAAAGTGCTGAAAAGTGTGGCAAAGTACTGAAAAGTTGTGGCAAAGTGCTGAAAAGTGTGGCAAAGTACTGAAAAGTTGTGGCAAAGTGCTGAAAAGTAGTGGCAAAGTACTGAAAAGTCGTGGCAAATTACTGAAATGTGTGGCAAAGTACTGAAGAGTTGTGGCAAAGTCATGGCAAAGTACTGACAAGAGTGGCAAAGTGCTGCAAAGTCGTGGCAAAGTACTGAAAACAGTGGCAAAAATTGAAAAGTTGTGGCAAAGTGCTGAAAAGTGTGGCAAAGTGCTGCAAAGTCGTGGCAAAGTGCTGAAAAGTGTGGCAAAGGACTGAAAAGTTGTGGCAAAGTGCTGAAAAGTGTGGCAAAGTACTGAAAAGTTGTGGCAAAGTCGTGGCAAAGTACTGAAAAGAGTGGCAAAGTGCTGCAAAGTCGTGGCAAAGTACTGAAAAGTGTGGCAAAGTACTGCAAAGTCGTGGCAAAGAACTGAAAAGTGTGGCAAAGTAATGAAAAGTTGTGGCAAAGTGCTGAAAAGTGTGGCAAAGTGCTGCAAAGTCGTGGTAAAGTACTGAAAAGTGTTGCAAAGTACTGAAAAGTTGTGGCAAAGTAGTGAAAAGTTGTGGCAAAGTCGTGGCAAAGTACTGAAAAGAGTGGCAAAGTGCTGCAAAGTCGTGGCAAAGTACTGAAAAGTGTGGCAAAGTACTGCAAATTCGTGGCAAAGTACTGAAAAGTGTGGCAAAGTAATGAAAAGTTGTGGCAAAGTGCTGAAAAGTGTGGCAAAGTGCTGCAAAGTCGTGGTAAAGTACTGAAAAGTGTTGCAAAGTACTGAAAAGTTGTGGCAAAGTGCTGAAAAGTGTGGCAAAGTGCTGCAAAGTCGTGGCAAAGTACTGAAAAGTGTGGCAAAGTAAAGAAAAGTTGTGGCAAAGTGCTGAAAAGTGTGGCAAAGTACTGAAAAGTTGTGGCAGTGTGCTGAAAAGTAGTGGCAAAGTACTGAAAAGTCGTGGCAAAGTCGTGGCAAAGTACTGAAAAGTTGTGGCGAAGTGCTGAAAAGTCGAGGCAAAGTACTGAAAAGTGTGGCAAAGTACTGAAGAGTTGTGGCAAAGTGCTGAAAAGTGTGGCAAAGTACTGAAAAGTTGTGGCAAAGTGCTGAAAAGTGTGGCAAAGTACTGAAAAGTTGTGGCAAAGTGCTGAAAAGTAGTGGCAAAGTACTGAAAAGTCGTGGCAAAGTCGTGGCAAAGTACTGAAAAGTGAGGCAAAGTACTGAAAAGTTGTGGCAAAGTACTGAAAAGTATGGCAAAGTACTGAAAAGTAGTGGCGAAGTGCTGAAAAGTCGTGGCAAAGTACTGAAAAGTGTGGCAAAGTACTGAAAAGTTGTGGCAAAGTCGTGGCAAAGTACTGAAAAGAGTGGCAAAGTACTGAAAAGTTGTGGCAAAGTCGTGGCAAAGTACTGAAAAGTGTGGCAAAGTACTGAAATTTTGTGGCGAAGTGCTGAAAAGTCGTGGCAAAGTACTGAAAAGTGTGGCAAAGTAATGAAAAGTAGTGGCAAAGTGCTGAAAAGTGTGGCAAAGTACTGAAAAGTTGTGGCAAAGTGCTGAAAAGTGTGGCAAAGTACTGAAAAGTTGTGGCAAAGTGCTGAAAAGTAGTGGCAAAGTACTGAAAAGTCGTGGCAAAGTACTGAAAAGTGTGGCAAAGTACTGAAGAGTTGTGGCAAAGTCGTGGCAAAGTACTGAAAAGAGTGGCAAAGTGCTGCAAAGTCGTGGCAAAGTACTGAAAACAGTGGCAAAAACTGAAAAGTTGTGGCAAAGTGCTGAAAAGTGTGGCAAAGTGCTGCAAAGTCGTGGCAAAGTGCTGAAAAGTGTGGCAAAGGACTGAAAAGTTGTGGCAAAGTGCTGAAAAGTGTGGCAAAGTACTGAAAAGTAGTGGCGAAGTGCTTAAAAGTCGTGGCAAAGTACTGAAAAGTGTGGCAAAGTACTGAAAAGTTGTGGCAAAGTCGTGGCAAAGTACTGAAAAGAGTGGCAAAGTACTGAAAAGTTGTGGCAAAGTCGTGGCAAAGTACTGAAAAGTGTGGCAAAGTACTGAAAAGTTGTGGCGAGTGCTGAAAAGTCGTGGCAATGTACTGAAAAGTGTGGCAAAGTACTGAAAAGTTGTGGCAAAGTGCTGAAAAGTCGTGGCAAAGTCGTGGCAAAGTACTGAAAAGTGTGGCAAAGTACTGAAAAGTTGTGGCAAAGTCGTGGCAAAGTACTGAAAAGAGTGTCAAAGTGCTGCAAATTCGTGGCAAAGTACTGAAAAGTGTGGCAAAGTACTGCAAAGTCGTGGCAAAGTACTGAAAAGTGTGGCAAAGTAATGAAAAGTTGTGGCAAAGTGCTGAAAAGTGTGGCAAAGTACTGAAAAGTGAGGCAAAGTACTGAAAAGTTGTGGCAAAGTACTGAAAAGTGTGGCAAAGTACTGAAAAGTAGTGGCGAAGTGCTGAAAAGTCGTGGCAAAGTACTGAAAAGTGTGGCAAAGTACTGAAAAGTTGTGGCAAAGTCGATGCAAAGTACTGAAAAGAGTGGCAAAGTACTGAAAAGTTGTGGCAAAGTCGTGGCAAAGTACTGAAAAGTGTGGCAAAGTACTGAAATTTTGTGGCGAAGTGCTGAAAAGTCGTGGCAAAGTACTGAAAAGTGTGGCAAAGTACTGAAAAGTAGTGGCAAAGTGCTGAAAAGTGTGGCAAAGTACTGAACAGTTGTGGCAAAGTACTGAAAAGTTGTGGCAAAGTCGTGGCAAAGTACTGAAAAGTGTTGCAAAGTACTGAAAAGTTGTGGCAAAGTAGTGAAAAGTTGTGGCAAAGTCGTGGCAAAGTACTGAAAAGAGTGGCAAAGTGCTGCAAAGTCGTGGCAAAGTACTGAAAAGTGTGGCAAAGTACTGCAAATTCGTGGCAAAGTACTGAAAAGTGTGGCAAAGTAATGAAAAGTTGTGGCAAAGTGCTGAAAAGTGTGGCAAAGTGCTGCAAAGTCGTGGTAAAGTACTGAAAAGTGTTGCAAAGTACTGAAAAGTTGTGGCAAAGTGCTGAAAAGTGTGGCAAAGTGCTGCAAAGTCGTGGCAAAGTACTGAAAAGTGTGGCAAAGTAAAGAAAAGTTGTGGCAAAGTGCTGAAAAGTGTGGCAAAGTACTGAAAAGTTGTGGCAGTGTGCTGAAAAGTAGTGGCAAAGAACTGAAAAGTCGTGGCAAAGTCGTGGCAAAGTACTGAAAAGTGTGGCAAAGTACTGAAAAGTTGTGGCGAAGTGCTGAAAAGTCGAGGCAAAGTACTGAAAAGTGTGGCAAAGTACTGAAGAGTTGTGGCAAAGTGCTGAAAAGTGTGGCAAAGTACTGAAAAGTTGTGGCAAAGTGCTGAAAAGTGTGGCAAAGTACTGAAAAGTTGTGGCAAAGTTCTGAAAAGTAGTGGCAAAGTACTGAAAAGTCGTGGCAAAGTCGTGGCAAAGTACTGAAAAGTGAGGCAAAGTACTGAAAAGTTGTGGCAAAGTACTGAAAAGTGTGGCAAAGTACTGAAAAGTAGTGGCGAAGTGCTGAAAAGTCGTGGCAAAGTACTGAAAAGTGTGGCAAAGTACTGAAAAGTTGTGGCAAAGTCGTGGCAAAGTACTGAAAAGAGTGGCAAAGTACTGAAAAGTTGTGGCAAAGTGTGGCAAAGTACTGAAAAGTGTGGCAAAGTACTGAAATTTTGTGGCGAAGTGCTGAAAAGTCGTGGCAAAGTACTGAAAAGTGTGGCAAAGTAATGAAAAGTAGTGGCAAAGTGCTGAAAAGTGTGGCAAAGTACTGAAAAGTTGTGGCAAAGTGCTGAAAAGTGTGGCAAAGTACTGAAAAGTTGTGGCAAAGTGCTGAAAAGTAGTGGCAAAGTACTGAAAAGTCGTGGCAAAGTACTGAAAATTGTGGCAAAGTACTGAAGAGTTGTGGCAAAGTTGTGGCAAAGTACTGAAAAGAGTGGCAAAGTGCTGCAAAGTCGTGGCAAAGTACTGAAAACAGTGGCAAAAACTGAAAAGTTGTGGCAAAGTGCTGAAAAGTTGTGGCAAAGTGCTGAAAAGTGTGGCAAAGTGCTGCAAAGTCGTGGCAAAGTACTGAAAAGTGTGGCAAAGTAAAGAAAAGTTGTGGCAAAGTGCTGAAAAGTGTGGCAAAGTACTGAAAAGTTGTGGCAGTGTGCTGAAAAGTAGTGGCAAAGAACTGAAAAGTCGTGGCAAAGTCGTGGCAAAGTACTGAAAAGTTGTGGCGAAGTGCTGAAAAGTCGAGGCAAAGTACTGAAAAGTGTGGCAAAGTACTGAAGAGTTGTGGCAAAGTGCTGAAAAGTGTGGCAAAGTACTGAAAAGTTGTGGCAAAGTGCTGAAAAGTTGTGGCGAAGTGCTGAAAAGTCGAGGCAAAGTACTGAAAAGTGTGGCAAAGTACTGAAGAGTTGTGGCAAAGTGCTGAAAAGTGTGGCAAAGTACTGAAAAGTTGTGGCAAAGTGCTGAAAAGTGTGGCAAAGTACTGAAAAGTTGTGGCAAAGTTCTGAAAAGTAGTGGCAAAGTACTGAAAAGTCGTGGCAAAGTCGTGGCAAAGTACTGAAAAGTGAGGCAAAGTACTGAAAAGTTGTGGCAAAGTACTGAAAAGTGTGGCAAAGTACTGAAAAGTAGTGGCGAAGTGCTGAAAAGTCGTGGCAAAGTACTGAAAAGTGTGGCAAAGTACTGAAAAGTTGTGGCAAAGTCGTGGCAAAGTACTGAAAAGAGTGGCAAAGTACTGAAAAGTTGTGGCAAAGTGTGGCAAAGTACTGAAAAGTGTGGCAAAGTACTGAAATTTTGTGGCGAAGTGCTGAAAAGTCGTGGCAAAGTACTGAAAAGTGTGGCAAAGTAATGAAAAGTAGTGGCAAAGTGCTGAAAAGTGTGGCAAAGTACTGAAAAGTTGTGGCAAAGTGCTGAAAAGTGTGGCAAAGTACTGAAAAGTTGTGGCAAAGTGCTGAAAAGTAGTGGCAAAGTACTGAAAAGTCGTGGCAAAGTACTGAAAATTGTGGCAAAGTACTGAAGAGTTGTGGCAAAGTCGTGGCAAAGTACTGAAAAGAGTGGCAAAGTGCTGCAAAGTCGTGGCAAAGTACTGAAAACAGTGGCAAAAACTGAAAAGTTGTGGCAAAGTGCTGAAAAGTGTGGCAAAGTGCTGCAAAGTCGTGGCAAAGTGCTGAAAAGTGTGGCAAAGGACTGAAAAGTTGTGGCAAAGTGCTGAAAAGTGTGGCAAAGTACTGAAAAGTAGTGGCGAAGTGCTTAAAAGTCGTGGCAAAGTACTGAAAAGTGTGGCAAAGTACTGAAGAGTTGTGGCAAAGTCGTGGCAAAGTACTGAAAAGAGTGGCAAAGTGCTGCAAAGTCGTGGCAAAGTACTGAAAACAGTGGCAAAGTACTGAAAAGTTGTGGCAAAGTGCTGAAAAGTGTGGCAAAGTCGTGGCAAAGTACTGAAAAGTGTGACAAAGTACTGAAAAGTTGTGGCAAAGTGCTGAAAAGTCGTGGCAAAGTACTGAAAAGTGTGGCAAAGTACTGAAGGGTTGTGGCAAAGTCGTGGCAAAGTACTGAAAAGAGTGGCAAAGTGCTGCAAAGTCGTGGCAAAGAACTGAAAAGTGTGGCAAAGTACTGAAAAGTTGTGGCGAAGTGCTGAAAAATCGTGGCAATGTACTGAAAAGTGTGGCAAAGTACTGAAAAGTTGTGGCAAAGTGCTGAAAAGTCGTGGCAAAGTCGTGGCAAAGTACTGAAAAGTGAGGCAAAGTACTGAAAAGTTGTGGCAAAGTGCTGAAAAGTGTGGCAAAGTGCTGCAAAGTCGTGGCAAAGTACTGAAAAGTGTGGCAAAGTACTGAAAAGTTGTGGCAAAGTACTGAAAAGTGTGGCAAAGTACTGAAAAGTAGTGGCGAAGTGCTGAAAAGTCGTGGCAAAGTACTGAAAAGTGTGGCAAAGTACTGAAAAGTTGTGGCAAAGTGGTGGCAAAGTACTGAAAAGAGTGGCAAAGTACTGAAACGTTGTGGCAAAGTCGTGGCAAAGTACTGAAAAGTGTGGCAAAGTACTGAAATTTTGTGACGAAGTGCTGAAAAGTCGTGGCAAAGTACTGAAAAGTGTGGCAAAGTACTGAAAAGTAGTGGCAAAGTGCTGAAAAGTGTGGCAAAGTACTGAAAAGTTGTGGCAAAGTGCTGAAAAGTGTGGCAAAGTACTGAAAAGTTGTGGCAAAGTGCTGAAAAGTAGTGGCAAAGTACTGAAAAGTCGTGGCAAATTACTGAAATGTGTGGCAAAGTACTGAAGAGTTGTGGCAAAGTCATGGCAAAGTACTGACAAGAGTGGCAAAGTGCTGCAAAGTCGTGGCAAAGTACTGAAAACAGTGGCAAAAATTGAAAAGTTGTGGCAAAGTGCTGAAAAGTGTGGCAAAGTGCTGCAAAGTCGTGGCAAAGTGCTGAAAAGTGTGGCAAAGGACTGAAAAGTTGTGGCAAAGTGCTGAAAAGTGTGGCAAAGTACTGAAAAGTTGTGGCAAAGTCGTGGCAAAGTACTGAAAAGAGTGGCAAAGTGCTGCAAAGTCGTGGCAAAGTACTGAAAAGTGTGGCAAAGTACTGCAAAGTCGTGGCAAAGAACTGAAAAGTGTGGCAAAGTAATGAAAAGTTGTGGCAAAGTGCTGAAAAGTGTGGCAAAGTGCTGCAAAGTCGTGGTAAAGTACTGAAAAGTGTTGCAAAGTACTGAAAAGTTGTGGCAAAGTAGTGAAAAGTTGTGGCAAAGTCGTGGCAAAGTACTGAAAAGAGTGGCAAAGTGCTGCAAAGTCGTGGCAAAGTACTGAAAAGTGTGGCAAAGTACTGCAAATTCGTGGCAAAGTACTGAAAAGTGTGGCAAAGTAATGAAAAGTTGTGGCAAAGTGCTGAAAAGTGTGGCAAAGTGCTGCAAAGTCGTGGTAAAGTACTGAAAATTGTTGCAAAGTACTGAAAAGTTGTGGCAAAGTGCTGAAAAGTGTGGCAAAGTGCTGCAAAGTCGTGGCAAAGTACTGAAAAGTGTGGCAAAGTAAAGAAAAGTTGTGGCAAAGTGCTGAAAAGTGTGGCAAAGTACTGAAAAGTTGTGGCAGTGTGCTGAAAAGTAGTGGCGAAGTGCTGAAAAGTCGTGGCAAAGTACTGAAAAGTGTGGCAAAGTACTGAAAAGTTGTGGCAAAGTCGATGCAAAGTACTGAAAAGAGTGGCAAAGTACTGAAAAGTTGTGGCAAAGTCGTGGCAAAGTACTGAAAAGTGTGGCAAAGTACTGAAATTTTGTGGCGAAGTGCTGAAAAGTCGTGGCAAAGTACTGAAAAGAGTGGCAAAGTACTGAAAAGTAGTGGCAAAGTGCTGAAAAGTGTGGCAAAGTACTGAAAAGTTGTGGCAAAGTACTGAAAAGTTGTGGCAAAGTCGTGGCAAAGTACTGAAAAGTGTTGCAAAGTACTGAAAAGTTGTGGCAAAGTAGTGAAAAGTTGTGGCAAAGTCGTGGCAAAGTACTGAAAAGTGTGGCAAAGTACTGCAAATTCGTGGCAAAGTACTGAAAAGTGTGGCAAAGTAATGAAAAGTTGTGGCAAAGTGCTGAAAAGTGTGGCAAAGTGCTGCAAAGTCGTGGTAAAGTACTGAAAAGTGTTGCAAAGTACTGAAAAGTTGTGGCAAAGTGCTGAAAAGTGTGGCAAAGTGCTGCAAAGTCGTGGCAAAGTACTGAAAAGTGTGGCAAAGTAAAGAAAAGTTGTGGCAAAGTGCTGAAAAGTGTGGCAAAGTACTGAAAAGTTGTGGCAGTGTGCTGAAAAGTAGTGGCAAAGAACTGAAAAGTCGTGGCAAAGTCGTGGCAAAGTACTGAAAAGTGTGGCAAAGTACTGAAAAGTTGTGGCGAAGTGCTGAAAAGTCGAGGCAAAGTACTGAAAAGTGTGGCAAAGTACTGAAGAGTTGTGGCAAAGTGCTGAAAAGTGTGGCAAAGTACTGAAAAGTTGTGGCAAAGTGCTGAAAAGTGTGGCAAAGTACTGAAAAGTTGTGGCAAAGTTCTGAAAAGTAGTGGCAAAGTACTGAAAAGTCGTGGCAAAGTCGTGGCAAAGTACTGAAAAGTGAGGCAAAGTACTGAAAAGTTGTGGCAAAGTACTGAAAAGTGTGGCAAAGTACTGAAAAGTAGTGGCGAAGTGCTGAAAAGTCGTGGCAAAGTACTGAAAAGTGTGGCAAAGTACTGAAAAGTTGTGGCAAAGTCGTGGCAAAGTACTGAAAAGAGTGGCAAAGTACTGAAAAGTTGTGGCAAAGTGTGGCAAAGTACTGAAAAGTGTGGCAAAGTACTGAAATTTTGTGGCGAAGTGCTGAAAAGTCGTGGCAAAGTACTGAAAAGTGTGGCAAAGTAATGAAAAGTAGTGGCAAAGTGCTGAAAAGTGTGGCAAAGTACTGAAAAGTTGTGGCAAAGTGCTGAAAAGTGTGGCAAAGTACTGAAAAGTTGTGGCAAAGTGCTGAAAAGTAGTGGCAAAGTACTGAAAAGTCGTGGCAAAGTACTGAAAATTGTGGCAAAGTACTGAAGAGTTGTGGCAAAGTCGTGGCAAAGTACTGAAAAGAGTGGCAAAGTGCTGCAAAGTCGTGGCAAAGTACTGAAAACAGTGGCAAAAACTGAAAAGTTGTGGCAAAGTGCTGAAAAGTGTGGCAAAGTGCTGCAAAGTCGTGGCAAAGTGCTGAAAAGTGTGGCAAAGGACTGAAAAGTTGTGGCAAAGTGCTGAAAAATGTGGCAAAGTACTGAAAAGTAGTGGCGAAGTGCTTAAAAGTCGTGGCAAAGTACTGAAAAGTGTGGCAAAGTACTGAAGAGTTGTGGCAAAGTCGTGGCAAAGTACTGAAAAGAGTGGCAAAGTGCTGCAAAGTCGTGGCAAAGTACTGAAAACAGTGGCAAAGTACTGAAAAGTTGTGGCAAAGTGCTGAAAAGTGTGGCAAAGTCGTGGCAAAGTACTGAAAAGTGTGACAAAGTACTGAAAAGTTGTGGCAAAGTGCTGAAAAGTCGTGGCAAAGTACTGAAAAGTGTGGCAAAGTACTGAAGGGTTATGGCAAAGTCGTGGCAAAGTACTGAAAAGAGTGGCAAAGTGTTGCAAAGTCGTGGCAAAGAACTGAAAAGTGTGGCAAAGTACTGAAAAGTTGTGGCGAAGTGCTGAAAAATCGTGGCAATGTACTGAAAAGTGTGGCAAAGTACTGAAAAGTTGTGGCAAAGTGCTGAAAAGTCGTGGCAAAGTCGTGGCAAAGTACTGAAAAGTGAGGCAAAGTACTGAAAAGTTGTGGCAAAGTGCTGAAAAGTGTGGCAAAGTGCTGCAAAGTCGTGGCAAAGTACTGAAAAGTGTGGCAAAGTACTGAAAAGTTGTGGCAAAGTACTGAAAAGTGTGGCAAAGTACTGAAAAGTAGTGGCGAAGTGCTGAAAAGTCGTGGCAAAGTACTGAAAAGTGTGGCAAAGTACTGAAAAGTTGTGGCAAAGTGGTGGCAAAGTACTGAAAAGAGTGGCAAAGTACTGAAACGTTGTGGCAAAGTCGTGGCAAAGTACTGAAAAGTGTGGCAAAGTACTGACATTTTGTGGCGAAGTGCTGAAAAGTCGTGGCAAAGTACTGAAAAGTGTGGCAAAGTACTGAAAAGTAGTGGCAAAGTGCTGAAAAGTGTGGCAAAGTACTGAAAAGTTGTGGCAAAGTGCTGAAAAGTGTGGCAAAGTACTGAAAAGTTGTGGCAAAGTGCTGAAAAGTAGTGGCAAAGTACTGAAAAGTCGTGGCAAATTACTGAAATGTGTGGCAAAGTACTGAAGAGTTGTGGCAAAGTCATGGCAAAGTACTGACAAGAGTGGCAAAGTGCTGCAAAGTCGTGGCAAAGTACTGAAAACAGTGGCAAAAATTGAAAAGTTGTGGCAAAGTGCTGAAAAGTGTGGCAAAGTGCTGCAAAGTCGTGGCAAAGTGCTGAAAAGTGTGGCAAAGGACTGAAAAGTTGTGGCAAAGTGCTGAAAAGTGTGGCAAAGTACTGAAAAGTTGTGGCAAAGTCGTGGCAAAGTACTGAAAAGAGTGGCAAAGTGCTGCAAAGTCGTGGCAAAGTACTGAAAAGTGTGGCAAAGTACTGCAAAGTCGTGGCAAAGAACTGAAAAGTGTGGCAAAGTAATGAAAAGTTGTGGCAAAGTGCTGAAAAGTGTGGCAAAGTGCTGCAAAGTCGTGGTAAAGTACTGAAAAGTGTTGCAAAGTACTGAAAAGTTGTGGCAAAGTAGTGAAAAGTTGTGGCAAAGTCGTGGCAAAGTACTGAAAAGAGTGGCAAAGTGCTGCAAAGTCGTGGCAAAGTACTGAAAAGTGTGGCAAAGTACTGCAAATTCGTGGCAAAGTACTGAAAAGTGTGGCAAAGTAATGAAAAGTTGTGGCAAAGTGCTGAAAAGTGTGGCAAAGTGCTGCAAAGTCGTGGTAAAGTACTGAAAAGTGTTGCAAAGTACTGAAAAGTTGTGGCAAAGTGCTGAAAAGTGTGGCAAAGTGCTGCAAAGTCGTGGCAAAGTACTGAAAAGTGTGGCAAAGTAAAGAAAAGTTGTGGCAAAGTGCTGAAAAGTGTGGCAAAGTACTGAAAAGTTGTGGCAGTGTGCTGAAAAGTAGTGGCAAAGTACTGAAAAGTCGTGGCAAAGTCGTGGCAAAGTACTGAAAAGTGTGGCAAAGTACTGAAAAGTTGTGGCGAAGTGCTGAAAAGTCGAGGCAAAGTACTGAAAAGTGTGGCAAAGTACTGAAGAGTTGTGGCAAAGTGCTGAAAAGTGTGGCAAAGTACTGAAAAGTTGTGGCAAAGTGCTGAAAAGTGTGGCAAAGTACTGAAAAGTTGTGGCAAAGTGCTGAAAAGTAGTGGCAAAGTACTGAAAAGTCGTGGCGAAGTCGTGGCAAAGTACTGAAAACAGTGGCAAAAATTGAAAAGTTGTGGCAAAGTGCTGAAAAGTGTGGCAAAGTGCTGCAAAGTCGTGGCAAAGTGCTGAAAAGTGAGGCAAAGGACTAAAAAGTTGTGGCAAAGTGCTGAAAAGTGTGGCAAAGTACTGAAAAGTTGTGGCAAAGTCGTGGCAAAGTACTGAAAAGAGTGGCAAAGTGCTGCAAAGTCGTGGCAAAGTACTGAAAAGTGTGGCAAAGTACTGCAAAGTCGTGGCAAAGAACTGAAAAGTGTGGCAAAGTAATGAAAAGTTGTGGCAAAGTGCTGAAAAGTGTGGCAAAGTGCTGCAAAGTCGTGGTAAAGTACTGAAAAGTGTTGCAAAGTACTGAAAAGTTGTGGCAAAGTAGTGAAAAGTTGTGGCAAAGTCGTGGCAAAGTACTGAAAAGAGTGGCAAAGTGCTGCAAAGTCGTGGCAAAGTACTGAAAAGTGTGGCAAAGTACTGCAAATTCGTGGCAAAGTACTGAAAAGTGTGGCAAAGTAATGAAAAGTTGTGGCAAAGTGCTGAAAAGTGTGGCAAAGTGCTGCAAAGTCGTGGTAAAGTACTGAAAAGTGTTGCAAAGTACTGAAAAGTTGTGGCAAAGTGCTGAAAAGTGTGGCAAAGTGCCTGCAAAGTCGTGGCAAAGTACTGAAAAGTGTGGCAAAGTAAAGAAAAGTTGTGGCAAAGTGCTGAAAAGTGTGGCAAAGTACTGAAAAGTTGTGGCAGTGTGCTGAAAAGTAGTGGCAAAGTACTGAAAAGTGTGGCAAAGTCGTGGCAAAGTACTGAAAAGTGTGGCAAAGTACTGAAAAGTTGTGGCGAAGTGCTGAAAAGTCGAGGCAAAGTACTGAAAAGTGTGGCAAAGTACTGAAGAGTTGTTGCAAAGTGCTGAAAAGTGTGGCAAAGTACTGAAAAGTTGTGGCAAAGTGCTGAAAAGTGTGGCAAAGTACTGAAAAGTTGTGGCAAAGTGCTGAAAAGTAGTGGCAAAGTACTGAAAAGTCGTGGCAAAGTCGTGGCAAAGTACTGAAAAGTGAGGCAAAGTGCTGAAAAGTCGTGGCAAAGTACTGAAAAGTGTGGCAAAGTACTGAAAAGTAGTGGCAAAGTGCTGAAAAGTGTGGCAAAGTACTGAAAAGTTGTGGCAAAGTCGTGGCAAAGTACTGAAAAGTGTGGCAAAGTACTGAAAAGTTGTGGCAAAGTCGTGGCTAAGTACTGAAAAGAGTGGCAAAGTACTGAAAAGTTGTGGCAAAGTGCTGCAAAGTCGTGGCAAAGTACTGAAAAGTGTGGCAAAGTACTGAAAAGTTGTGGCAAAGTGCTGAAAAGTGTGGCAAAGTACTGAAAAGTTGTGGCAAAGTGCTGAAAAGTGTGGCAAAGTTCTGAAAAGTAGTGGCAAAGTACTGAAAAGTCGTGGCAAAGTCGTGGCAAAGTACTGAAAAGTGTGACAAAGTACTGAAAAGTTGTGGCAAAGTGCTGAAAAGTCGTGGCAAAGTACTGAAAAGTGTGGCAAAGTACTGAAGGGTTGTGGCAAAGTCGTGGCAAAGTACTGAAAAGAGTGGCAAAGTGCTGCAAAGTTGTGGCAAAGAACTGAAAAGTGTGGCAAAGTACTGAAAAGTTGTGGCGAAGTGCTGAAAAGTCGTGGCAATGTACTGAAAAGTGTGGCAAAGTACTGAAAAGTTGTGGCAAAGTGCTGAAAAGTCGTGGTAAAGTCGTGGCAAAGTACTGAAAAGTGTTGCAAAGTACTGAAAAGTTGTGGCAAAGTGCTGAAAAGTGTGGCAAAGTGCTGCAAAGTCGTGGCAAAGTACTGAAAAGTGTGGCAAAGTAATGAAAAGTTGTGGCAAAGTGCTGAAAAGTGTGGCAAAGTACTGAACAGTTGTGGCAGTGTGCTGAAAAGTAGTGGCAAAGTACTGAAAAGTCGTGGCAAAGTCGTGGCAAAGTACTGAAAAGTGTGGCAAAGTACTGAAAAGTTGTGGCGAAGTGCTGAAAAGTCGAGGCAAAGTACTGAAAAGTGTGGCAAAGTACTGAAGAGTTGTGGCAAAGTGCTGAAAAGTGTGGCAAAGTACTGAAAAGTTGTGGCAAAGTGCTGAAAAGTGTGGCAAAGTACTGAAAAGTTGTGGCAAAGTGCTGAAAAGTAGTGGCAAAGTACTGAAAAGTCGTGGCAAAGTCGTGGCAAAGTACTGAAAAGTGAGGCAAAGTACTGAAAAGTTGTGGCGAAGTGCTGAAAAGTCGTGGCAAAGTACTGAAAAGTGTGGCAAAGTACTGAAAAGTTGTGGCGAAGTCGTGGCAAAGTACTGAAAAGAGTGGCAAAGTACTGAAAAGTTGTGGCAAAGTCGTGGCAAAGTACTGAAAAGTGTGGCAAAGTACTGAAACGTTGTGGCGAAGTGCTGAAAAGTCGTGGCAAAGTACTGAAAAGTGTGGCAAAGTACTGAAAAGTAGTGGCAAAGTGCTGCAAAGTCGTGGCAAAGTACTGAAAAGTGTGGCAAAGTACTGAAAAGTTGTGGCAAAGTGCTGAAAAGTGTGGCAAAGTACTGAAAAGTTGTGGCAAAGTGCTGAAAAGTGTGGCAAAGTGCAGCAAAGTCGTGGCAAAGTACTGAAAAGTGTGGCAAAGTAAAGAAAAGTTGTGGCAAAGTGCTGAAAAGTGTGGCAAAGTACTAAAAAGTTGTGGCAAAGTGCTGAAAAGTAGTGGCAAAGTACTGAAAAGTCGTTTCAAAGTCGTGGCAAAGTACTGAAAAGTGTGGCAAAGTACTGAAAAGTTGTGGCAAAGTGCTGAAAAGTGTGGCAAAGTGCTGCAAAGTCGTGGCAAAGTACTGAAAAGTGTGGCAAAGTAAAGAAAAGTTGTGGCAAAGTGCTGAAAAGTGTGGCAAAGTACTGAAAAGTTGTGGCAAAGTGCTGAAAAGTAGTGGCAAAGTACTGAAAAGTCGTGGCAAAGTACTGAAAAGTGTGGCAAAGTACTGAAGAGTTGTGACAAAGTCGTGGCAAAGTACTGAAAAGAGTGGCAAAGTGCTGCAAAGTCGTGGCAAAGTACTGAAAACAGTGGCAAAGTACTGAAAAGTTGTGGCAAAGTGCTGAAAACTGTGGCAAAGTGCTGCAAAGTCGTGGCAAAGTGCTGAAAAGTGTGGCAAAGGACTGAAAAGTTGTGGCAAAGTGCTGAAAAGTAGTGGCAAAGTACTGAAAAGTCGTGGCAAAGTCGTGGCAAAGTACTGAAAAGTGTGGCAAAGTGCTGAAAAGTAGTGGCAAAGTACTGAAAAGTCGTGGCAAAGTCGTGGCAAAGTACTGAAAAGTGTGGCAAAATACTGAAAAGTTGTGGCGAAGTGCTGAAAAGTTGTGGCAAAGTACTGAAAAGTGTGGCAAAGTACGGAAAAGTTGTGGCAAAGTCGTGGCTAAGTACTGAAAAGAGTGGCAAAGTACAGAAAAGTTGTGGCAAAGTGCTGAAAAGTGTGGCAAAGTACTGAAAAGTAGTGGCGAAGTGCTGAAAAGTCGTGGCAAAGTACTGAAAAGTGTGGCAAAGTACTGAAAAGTTGTGGCAAAGTCGTGGCAAAGTACTGAAAAGAGTGGCAAAAGTACTGAAAAGTTGTGGCAAAGTCGTGGCAAAGTACTGAAAAGTGTGGCAAAGTACTGAAAAGTTGTGGCGAGTGCTGAAAAGTCGTGGCAATGTACTGAAAAGTGTGGCAAAGTACTGACAAGTTGTGGCAAAGTGCTGAAAAGTCGTGGCAAAGTCGTGGCAAAGTACTGAAAAGTGTGGCAAAGTACTGAAAAGTTGTGGCAAAGTCGTGGCAAAGTACTGAAAAGAGTTGCAAAGTGCTGCAAAGTCGTGGCAAAGTACTGAAAAGTGTGGCAAAGTACTGCAAAGTCGTGGCAAAGTACTGAAAAGTGTGGCAAAGTAATGAAAAGTTGTGGCAAAGTGCTGAAAAGTGTGGCAAAGTGCTGCAAAGTCGTGGTAAAGTACTGAAAAGTGTGGCAAAGTACTAAAAAGTTGTGGCAACGTGCTGAAAAGTGTGGCAAAGTACTGCAAAGTCGTGGCAAAGTACTGAAAAGTGTGGCAAAGTAAAGAAAAGTTGTGGCAAAGTGCTGAAAAGTGTGACAAAGTACTGAAAAGTTGTGGCAGTGTGCTGAAAAGTAGTGGCAAAGTCGTGGCAAAGTACTGAAAAGTGTGGCAAAGTACTGAAAAGTTGTGGCGAAGTGCTGAAAAGTCGAGGCAAAGTACTGAAAAGTGTGGCAAAGTACTGAAGAGTTGTGCCAAAGTGCTGAAAAGTGTGGCAAAGTACTGAAAAGTTGTGGCAAAGTGCTGAAAAGTGTGGCAAAGTACTGAAAAGTTGTGGCAAAGTACTGAAAAGTAGTGGCAAAGTACTGAAAAGTCGTGGCAAAGTCGTGGCAAAGTACTGAAAAGTGAGGCAAAGTACTGAAAAGTTGTGGCGAAGTGCTGAAAAGTCGTGGCAAAGTATTGAAAAGTGTGGCAAAGTACTGAAAAGTTGTGGCGAAGTCGTGGCAAAGTACTGAAAAGAGTGGCAAAGTGCTGCAAAGTCGTGGCAAAGTACTGAAAAGTGTGGCAAAGTACTGAAAAGTTGTGGCAAAGTGCTGAAAAGTGTGGCAAAGTACTGAAAAGTTGTGGCAAAGTGCTGACAAGTGTGGCAAAGTGCAGCAAAGTCGAGGCAAAGTACTGAAAAGTGTGGCAAAGTAAAGAAAAGTTGTGGCAAAGTGCTGAAAAGTGTGGCAAAGTACTGACAAGTTGTGGCAAAGTGCTGAAAAGTAGTGGCAAAGTACTGAAAAGTCGTGGCAAAGTCGTGGCAAAGTACTGAAAAGAGTGGCAAAGTACTGAAAAGTTGTGGCAAAGTGCTGAAAAGTGTGGCAAAGTGCTGCAAATTCGTGGCAAAGTACTGAAAAGTGTGGCAAAGTAAAGAAAAGTTGTGGCAAAGTTCTGAAAAGTAGTGGCAAAGTACTGAAAAGTCGTGGCAAAGTCGTGGCAAAGTACTGAAAAGTGTGACAAAGTACTGTAAAGTTGTGGCAAAGTGCTGAAAAGTCGTGGCAAAGTACTGAAAAGTGTGGCAAAGTACTGAAGGGTTGTGGCAAAGTCGTGGCAAAGTACTGAAAAGAGTGGCAAAGTGCTGCAAAGTCGTGGCAAAGAACTGAAAAGTGTGGCAAAGTACTGAAAAGTTGTGGCGAAGTGCTGAAAAGTCGTGGCAATGTACTGAAAAGTGTGGCAAAGTACTGAAAAGTTGTGGCAAAGTGCTGAAAAGTCGTGGCAAAGTCGTGGCAAAGTACTGAAAAGTGAGGCAAAGTACTGAAAAGTTGTGGCAAAGTGCTGAAAAGTGTGGCAAAGTGCTGCAAAGTCGTGGCAAAGTACTGAAAAGTGTGGCAAAGTACTGAAAAGTTGTGGCAAAGTACTGAAAAGTGTGGCAAAGTACTGAAAAGTAGTGGCGAAGTGCTGAAAAGTCGTGGCAAAGTACTGAAAAGTGAGGCAAAGTACTGAAAAGTTGTGGCAAAGTGCTGAAAAGTGTGGCAAAGTGCTGCAAAGTCGTGGCAAAGTACTGAAAAGTGTGGCAAAGTACTGAAAAGTTGTGGCAAAGTACTGAAAAGTGTGGCAAAGTACTGAAAAGTAGTGGCGAAGTGCTGAAAAGTCGTGGCAAAGTACTGAAAAGTGTGGCAAAGTACTGAAAAGTTGTGGCAAAGTCGTGGCAAAGTACTGAAAAGAGTGGCAAAGTACTGAAAAGTTGTGGCAAAGTCGTGACAAAGTACTGAAAAGTGTGGCAAAGTACTGAAATTTTGTGGCGAAGTGCTGAAAAGTCGTGGCAAAGTACTGAAAAGTTGTGGCAAAGTCGTGGCAAAGTACTGAAAAGTGTGGCAAAGTACTGAAAAGTTGTGGCAAAGTCGTGGCTAAGTACTGAAAAGAGTGGCAAAGTACTGAAAAGTTGTGGCAAAGTGCTGCAAAGTCGTGGCAAAGTACTGAAAAGTGTGGCAAAGTACTGAAAAGTTGTGGCAAAGTGCTGAAAAGTGTGGCAAAGTAATGAAAAGTTGTGGCAAAGTGCTGAAAAGTGTGGCAAAGTACTGAAAAGTTGTGGCAAAGTTCTGAAAAGTAGTGGCAAAGTACTGAAAAGTCGTGGCAAAGTCGTGGCAAAGTACTGAAAAGTTGTGGCAAAGTCGTGGCTAAGTACTGAAAAGAGTGGCAAAGTACTGAAAAGTTGTGGGAAAGTGCTGCAAAGTCGAGGCAAAGTACTGAAAAGTGTGGCAAAGTACTGAAAAGTTGTGGCAAAGTGCTGAAAAGTGTGGCAAAGTACTGAAAAGTTGTGGCAAAGTGCTGAAAAGTGTGGCAAAGTACTGAAAAGTTGTGGAAAAGTTCTGAAAAGTAGTGGCAAAGTACTGAAAAGTCGTGGCAAAGTCGTGGCAAAGTACTGAAAAGTGTGACAAAGTACTGAAAAGTTGTGGCAAAGTGATGAAAAGTCGTGGCAAAGTACTGAAAAGTGTTTCAAAGTACTGAAAGGTTGTGGCAAAGTCGTGGCAAAGTACTGAAAAGAGTGGCAAAGTGCTGCAAAGTCGTGGCAAAGAACTGAAAAGTGTGGCAAAGTACTGAAAAGTTGTGGCGAAGTGCTGAAAAGTCGTGGCAATGTACTGAAAAGTGTGGCAAAGTACTGAAAAGTTGTGGCAAAGTGCTGAAAAGTCGTGGCAAAGTCGTGGCAAAGTACTGAAAAGTGAGGCAAAGTACTGAAAAGTTGTGGCAAAGTACTGAAAAGTGTGGCAAAGTGCTGCAAAGTCGTGGCAAAGTACTAAAAAGTTGTGGCAAAGTGCTGAAAAGTGTGGCAAAGTGCTGCAAAGTCGTGGCAAAGTACTGAAAAGTGTGGCAAAGTAAAGAAAAGTTGTGGCAAAGTGCTGAAAAGTGTGGCAAAGTACTGAAAAGTTGTGGCAAAGTGCTGAAAAGTAGTGGCAAAGTACTGAAAAGTCGTGGCAAAGTAAAGAAAAGTAGTGGCAAAGTACTGAAAAGTCGTGGCAAAGTACTGAAAAGTGTGGCAAAGTACTGAAGAGTTGTGACAAAGTCCTGGCAAAGTACTGAAAAGAGTGGCACAGTGCTGCAAAGTCGTGGCAAAGTGCTGAAAAGTGTGGCAAAGGACTGAAAAGTTGTGGCAAAGTGCTGAAAAGTGTGGCAAAGTGCTGCAAAGTCGTGGCAAAGTGCTGAAAAGTGTGGCAAAGTACTGAAAAGTGTGGCAAAGTACTGAAAAGTTGTGGCAAAGTACTGAAAAGTGTGGCAAAGTACTGAAAAGTAGTGGCGAAGTGCTGAAAAGTCGTGGCAAAGTACTGAAAAGTGAGGCAAAGTACTGAAAAGTTGTGGCAAAGTGCTGAAAAGTGTGGCAAAGTGCTGCAAAGTCGTGGCAAAGTGCTGAAAAGTAGTGGCAAAGTACTGAAAAGTCGTGGCAAAGTCGTGGCAAAGTACTGAAAAGTGTGGCAAAGTACTGAAAAGTTGTGGCGAAGTGCTGAAAAGTTGTGGCAAAGTACTGAAAACTGTGGCAAAGTACGGAAAAGTTGTGGCAAAGTCGTGGCTAAGTACTGAAAAGAGTGGCAAAGTACAGAAAAGTTGTGGCAAAGTGCTGAAAAGTGTGGCAAAGTACTGAAAAGTAGTGGCGAAGTGCTGAAAAGTCGTGGCAAAGTACTGAAAAGTGTGGCAAAGTACTGAAAAGTTGTGGCAAAGTCGTGGCAAAGTACTGAAAAGAGTGGCAAAAGTACTGAAAAGTTGTGGCAAAGTCGTGGCAAAGTACTGAAAAGTGTGGCAAAGTACTGAAAAGTTGTGGCGAGTGCTGAAAAGTCGTGGCAATGTACTGAAAAGTGTGGCAAAGTACTGAAAAGTTGTGGCAAAGTGCTGAAAAGTCGTGGCAAAGTCGTGGCAAAGTACTGAAAAGTGTGGCAAAGTACTGAAAAGTTGTGGCAAAGTCGTGGCAAAGTACTGAAAAGAGTTGCAAAGTGCTGCAAAGTCGTGGCAAAGTACTGAAAAGTGAGGCAAAGTACTGAAAAGTTGTGGCAAAGTGCTGAAAAGTGTGGCAAAGTGCTGCAAAGTCGTGGCAAAGTACTGAAAAGTGTGGCAAAGTACTGAAAAGTTGTGGCAAAGTACTGAAAAGTGTGGCAAAGTACTGAAAAGTAGTGGCGAAGTGCTGAAAAGTCGTGGCAAAGTACTGAAAAGTGAGGCAAAGTACTGAAAAGTTGTGGCAAAGTGCTGAAAAGTGTGGCAAAGTGCTGCAAAGTCGTGGCAAAGTACTGAAAAGTGTGGCAAAGTACTGAAAAGTTGTGGCAAAGTACTGAAAAGTGTGGCAAAGTACTGAAAAGTAGTGGCGAAGTGCTGAAAAGACGTGGCAAAGTACTGAAAAGTGTGGCAAAGTACTGAAAAGTTGTAGCAAAGTCGTGGCAAAGTACTGAAAAGTGTGGCAAAGTACTGAAATTTTGTGGCGAAGTGCTGAAAAGTCGTGGCAAAGTACTGAAAAGTTGTGGCAAAGTCGTGGCAAAGTACTGAAAAGTGTGGCAAAGTACTGAAAAGTTGTGGCAAAGTCGTGGCAAAGTACTGAAAAGAGTTGCAAAGTGCTGCAAAGTCGTGGCAAAGTACTGAAAAGTGAGGCAAAGTACTGAAAAGTTGTGGCAAAGTGCTGAAAAGTGTGGCAAAGTGCTGCAAAGTCGTGGCAAAGTACTGAAAAGTGTGGCAAAGTACTGAAAAGTTGTGGCAAAGTACTGAAAAGTGTGGCAAAGTACTGAAAAGTAGTGGCGAAGTGCTGAAAAGTCGTGGCAAAGTACTGAAAAGTGAGGCAAAGTACTGAAAAGTTGTGGCAAAGTGCTGAAAAGTGTGGCAAAATGCTGCAAAGTCGTGGCAAAGTACTGAAAAGTGTGGCAAAGTACTGAAAAGTTGTGGCAAAGTACTGAAAAGTGTGGCAAAGTACTGAAAAGTAGTGGCGAAGTGCTGAAAAGTCGTGGCAAAGTACTGAAAAGTGTGGCAAAGTACTGAAAAGTTGTAGCAAAGTCGTGGCAAAGTACTGAAAAGAGTGGCAAAGTACTGAAAAGTTGTGGCAAAGTCGTGGCAAAGTACTGAAAAGTGTGGCAAAGTACTGAAATTTTGTGGCGAAGTGCTGAAAAGTCGTGGCAAAGTACTGAAAAGTTGTGGCAAAGTCGTGGCAAAGTACTGAAAAGTGTGGCAAAGTACTGAAAAGTTGTGGCAAAGTCGTGGCTAAGTACTGAAAAGAGTGGCAAAGTACTGAAAAGTTGTGGCAAAGTGCTGCAAAGTCGTGGCAAAGTACTGAAAAGTGTGGCAAAGTACTGAAAAGTTGTGGCAAAGTGCTGAAAAGTGTGGCAAAGTAATGAAAAGTTGTGGCAAAGTGCTGAAAAGTGTGGCAAAGTACTGAAAAGTTGTGGCAAAGTTCTGAAAAGTAGTGGCAAAGTACTGAAAAGTCGTGGCAAAGTCGTGGCAAAGTACTGAAAAGTTGTGGCAAAGTCGTGGCTAAGTACTGAAAAGAGTGGCAAAGTACTGAAAAGTTGTGGGAAAGTGCTGCAAAGTCGAGGCAAAGTACTGAAAAGTGTGGCAAAGTACTGAAAAGTTGTGGCAAAGTGCTGAAAAGTGTGGCAAAGTACTGAAAAGTTGTGGCAAAGTGCTGAAAAGTGTGGCAAAGTACTGAAAAGTTGTGGAAAAGTTCTGAAAAGTAGTGGCAAAGTACTGAAAAGTCGTGGCAAAGTCGTGGCAAAGTACTGAAAAGTGTGACAAAGTACTGAAAAGTTGTGGCAAAGTGCTGAAAAGTCGTGGCAAAGTACTGACAAGTGTTTCAAAGTACTGAAGGGTTGTGGCAAAGTCGTGGCAAAGTACTGAAAAGAGTGGCAAAGTGCTGCAAAGTCGTGGCAAAGAACTGAAAAGTGTGGCAAAGTACTGAAAAGTTGTGGCGAAGTGCTGAAAAGTCGTGGCAATGTACTGAAAAGTGTGGCAAAGTACTGAAAAGTTGTGGCAAAGTGCTGAAAAGTCGTGGCAAAGTCGTGGCAAAGTACTGAAAAGTGAGGCAAATTACTGAAAAGTTGTGGCAAAGTACTGAAAAGTGTGGCAAAGTGCTGCAAAGTCGTGGCAAAGTACTAAAAAGTTGTGGCAAAGTGCTGAAAAGTGTGGCAAAGTGCTGCAAAGTCGTGGCAAAGTACTGAAAAGTGTGGCAAAGTAAAGAAAAGTTGTGGCAAAGTGCTGAAAAGTGTGGCAAAGTACTGAAAAGTTGTGGCAAAGTGCTGAAAAGTAGTGGCAAAGTACTGAAAAGTCGTGGCAAAGTAAAGAAAAGTTGTGGCAAAGTGCTGAAAAGTGTGGCAAAGTACTGAAAAGTTGTGGCAAAGTGCTGAAAAGTAGTGGCAAAGTACTGAAAAGTCGTGGCAAAGTACTGAAAAGTGTGGCAAAGTACTGAAGAGTTGTGACAAAGTCCTGGCAAAGTACTGAAAAGAGTGGCACAGTGCTGCAAAGTCGTGGCAAAGTGCTGAAAAGTGTGGCAAAGGACTGAAAAGTTGTGGCAAAGTGCTGAAAAGTGTGGCAAAGTGCTGCAAAGTCGTGGCAAAGTGCTGAAAAGTGTGGCAAAGGACTGAAAAGTTGTGGCAAAGTGCTGAAAAGTAGTGGCAAAGTACTGAAAAGTCGTGGCAAAGTCGTGGCAAAGTACTGAAAAGTGTGGCAAAGTACTGAAAAGTTGTGGCGAAGTGCTGAAAAGTTGTGGCAAAGTACTGAAAACTGTGGCAAAGTACGGAAAAGTTGTGGCAAAGTCGTGGCTAAGTACTGAAAAGAGTGGCAAAGTACAGAAAAGTTGTGCCAAAGTGCTGAAAAGTGTGGCAAAGTACTGAAAAGTAGTGGCGAAGTGCTGAAAAGTCGTGGCAAAGTACTGAAAAGTGTGGCAAAGTACTGAAAAGTTGTGGCAAAGTCGTGGCAAAGTACTGAAAAGAGTGGCAAAAGTACTGAAAAGTTGTGGCAAAGTCGTGGCAAAGTACTGAAAAGTGTGGCAAAGTACTGAAAAGTTGTGGCGAGTGCTGAAAAGTCGTGGCAATGTACTGAAAAGTGTGGCAAAGTACTGAAAAGTTGTGGCAAAGTGCTGAAAAGTCGTGGCAAAGTCGTGTCAAAGTACTGAAAAGTGTGGCAAAGTACTGAAAAGTTGTGGCAAAGTCGTGGCAAAGTACTGAAAAGAGTTGCAAAGTGCTGCAAAGTCGTGGCAAAGTACTGAAAAGTGTGGCAAAGTACTGCAAAGTCGTGGCAAAGTACTGAAAAGTGTGGCAAAGTAATGAAAAGTTGTGGCAAAGTGCTGAAAAGTGTGGCAAAGTGCTGCAAAGTCGTGGTAAAGTACTGAAAAGTGTGGCAAAGTACTAAAAAGTTGTGGCAACGTGCTGAAAAGTGTGGCAAAGTACTGCAAAGTCGTGGCAAAGTACTGAAAAGTGTGGCAAAGTAAAGAAAAGTTGTGGCAAAGTGCTGAAAAGTGTGACAAAGTACTGAAAAGTTGTGGCAGTGTGCTGAAAAGTAGTGGCAAAGTACTGAAAAGTCGTGGCAAAGTCGTGGCAAAGTACTGAAAAGTGTGGCAAAGTACTGAAAAGTTGTGGCGAAGTGCTGAAAAGTCGAGGCAAAGTACTGAAAAGTGTGGCAAAGTACTGAAGAGTTGTGCCAAAGTGCTGAAAAGTGTGGCAAAGTACTGAAAAGTTGTGGCAAAGTGCTGAAAAGTGTGGCAAAGTACTGAAAAGTTGTGGCAAAGTACTGAAAAGTAGTGGCAAAGTACTGAAAAGTCGTGGCAAAGTCGTGGCAAAGTACTGAAAAGTGAGGCAAAGTACTGAAAAGTTGTGGCGAAGTGCTGAAAAGTCGTGGCAAAGTACTGAAAAGTGTGGCAAAGTACTGAAAAGTTGTGGCGAAGTCGTGGCAAAGTACTGAAAAAAGTGGCAAAGTGCTGCAAAGTCGTGGCAAAGTACTGAAAAGTGTGGCAAAGTACTGAAAAGTTGTGGCAAAGTGCTGAAAAGTGTGGCAAAGTACTGAAAAGTTGTGGCAAAGTGCTGACAAGTGTGGCAAAGTGCAGCAAAGTCGAGGCAAAGTACTGAAAAGTGTGGCAAAGTAAAGAAAAGTTGTGGCAAAGTGCTGAAAAGTGTGGCAAAGTACTGAAAAGTTGTGGCAAAGTGCTGAAAAGTAGTGGCAAAGTACTGAAAAGTCGTGGCAAAGTCGTGGCAAAGTACTGAAAAGAGTGGCAAAGTACTGAAAAGTTGTGGCAAAGTGCTGAAAAGTGTGGCAAAGTGCTGCAAATTCGTGGCAAAGTACTGAAAAGTGTGGCAAAGTAAAGAAAAGTTGTGGCAAAGTTCTGAAAAGTAGTGGCAAAGTACTGAAAAGTCGTGGCAAAGTCGTGGCAAAGTACTGAAAAGTGTGACAAAGTACTGTAAAGTTGTGGCAAAGTGCTGAAAAGTCGTGGCAAAGTACTGAAAAGTGTGGCAAAGTACTGAAGGGTTGTGGCAAAGTCGTGGCAAAGTACTGAAAAGAGTGGCAAAGTGCTGCAAAGTCGTGGCAAAGAACTGAAAAGTGTGGCAAAGTACTGAAAAGTTGTGGCGAAGTGCTGAAAAGTCGTGGCAATGTACTGAAAAGTGTGGCAAAGTACTGAAAAGTTGTGGCAAAGTGCTGAAAAGTCGTGGCAAAGTCGTGGCAAAGTACTGAAAAGTGAGGCAAAGTACTGAAAAGTTGTGGCAAAGTGCTGAAAAGTGTGGCAAAGTGCTGCAAAGTCGTGGCAAAGTACTGAAAAGTGTGGCAAAGTACTGAAAAGTTGTGGCAAAGTACTGAAAAGTGTGGCAAAGTACTGAAAAGTAGTGGCGAAGTGCTGAAAAGTCGTGGCAAAGTACTGAAAAGTGTGGCAAAGTACTGAAAAGTTGTGGCAAAGTCGTGGCAAAGTATTGAAAAGAGTGGCAAAGTACTGAAAAGTTGTGGCAAAGTCGTGGCAAAGTACTGAAAAGTGTGGCAAAGTACTGAAATTTTGTGGCGAAGTGCTGGAAAGTCGTGGCAAAGTACTGAAAAGTTGTGGCAAAGTCGTGGCAAAGTACTGAAAAGTGTGGCAAAGTACTGAAAAGTTGTGTCAAAGTCGTGGCTAAGTACTGAAAAGAGTGGCAAAGTACTGAAAAGTTGTGGCAAAGTGCTGCAAAGTCGTGGCAAAGTACTGAAAAGTGTGGCAAAGTACTGAAAAGTTGTGGCAAAGTGCTGAAAAGTGTGGCAAAGTTATGAAAAGTTGTGGCAAAGTGCTGAAAAGTGTGGCAAAGTACTGAAAAGTTGTGGCAAAGTTCTGAAAAGTAGTGGCAAAGTACTGAAAAGTCGTGGCAAAGTCGTGGCAAAGTACTGAAAAGTTGTGGCAAAGTCGTGGCTAAGTACTGAAAAGAGTGGCAAAGTACTGAAAAGTTGTGGGAAAGTGCTGCAAAGTCGAGGCAAAGTACTGAAAAGTGTGGCAAAGTACTGAAAAGTTGTGGCAAAGTGCTGAAAAGTGTGGCAAAGTACTGAAAAGTTGTGGCAAAGTGCTGAAAAGTGTGGCAAAGTACTGAAAAGTTGTGGAAAAGTTCTGAAAAGTAGTGGCAAAGTACTGAAAAGTCGTGGCAAAGTCGTGGCAAAGTACTGAAAAGTGTGACAAAGTACTGAAAAGTTGTGGCAAAGTGCTGAAAAGTCGTGGCAAAGTACTGAAAAGTGTTTCAAAGTACTGAAGGGTTGTGGCAAAGTCGTGGCAAAGTACTGAAAAGAGTGGCAAAGTGCTGCAAAGTCGTGGCAAAGAACTGAAAAGTGTGGCAAAGTACTGAAAAGTTGTGGCGAAGTGCTGAAAAGTCGTGGCAATGTACTGAAAAGTGTGGCAAAGTACTGAAAAGTTGTGGCAAAGTGCTGAAAAGTCGTGGCAAAGTCGTGGCAAAGTACTGAAAAGTGAGGCAAAGTACTGAAAAGTTGTGGCAAAGTACTGAAAAGTGTGGCAAAGTGCTGCAAAGTCGTGGCAAAGTACTGAAAAGTGTGGCAAAGTACTGAAAATTTGTGGCAAAGTGCTGAAAAGTGTGGCAAAGTGCAGCAAAGTCGAGGCAAAGTACTGAAAAGTGTGGCAAAGTAAAGAAAAGTTGTGGCAAAGTGCTGAAAAGTGTGGCAAAGTACTGAAAAGTTGTGGCAAAGTGCTGAAAAGTAGTGGCAAAGTACTGAAAAGTCGTGGCAAAGTCGTGGCAAAGTACTGAAAAGAGTTGCAAAGTACTGAAAAGTTGTGGCAAAGTGCTGAAAAGTGTGGCAAAGTGCTGCAAATTCGTGGCAAAGTACTGAAAAGTGTGGCAAAGTAAAGAAAAGTTGTGGCAAAGTTCTGACAAGTAGTGGCAAAGTACTGAAAAGTCGTGGCAAAGTCGTGGCAAAGTACTGAAAAGTGTGACAAAGTACTGTAAAGTTGTGGCAAAGTGCTGAAAAGTCGTGGCAAAGTACTGAAAAGTGTGGCAAAGTACTGAAGGGTTGTGGCAAAATCGTGGCAAAGTACTGAAAAGAGTGGCAAAGTGCTGCAAAGTCGTGGCAAAGAACTGAAAAGTGTGGCAAAGTACTGAAAAGTTGTGGCGAAGTGCTGAAAAGTCGTGGCAATGTACTGAAAAGTGTGGCAAAGTACTGAAAAGTGAAGCAAAGTACTGAAAAGTTGTGGCAAAGTGCTGAAAAGTGTGGCAAAACACTGAAAAGTCGTGGCAAAGTACTGAAAAGTGTGGCAAAGTACTGAAAAGTTGTGGCAAAGTACTGAAAAGTGTGGCAAAGTACTGAAAAGTAGTGGCGAAGTGCTGAAAAGTCGTGGCAAAGTACTGAAAAGTGTGGCAAAGTACTGAAAAGTTGTGGCAAAGTCGTGGCAAAGTACTGAAAAGAGTGGCAAAGTACTGAAAAGTTGTGGCAAAGTACTGAAAAGTGTGGCAAAGTGCTGCAAAGTCGTGGCAAAGTACTGAAAAGTGTGGCAAAGTACTGAAAATTTGTGGCAAAGTGCTGAAAAGTGTGGCAAAGTGCAGCAAAGTCGAGGCAAAGTACTGAAAAGTGTGGCAAAGTAAAGAAAAGTTGTGGCAAAGTGCTGAAAAGTGTGGCAAAGTACTGAAAAGTTGTGGCAAAGTGCTGAAAAGTAGTGGCAAAGTACTGAAAAGTCGTGGCAAAGTCGTGGCAAAGTACTGAAAAGAGTGGCAAAGTACTGAAAAGTTGTGGCAAAGTGCTGAAAAGTGTGGCAAAGTGCTGCAAATTCGTGGCAAAGTACTGAAAAGTGTGGCAAAGTAAAGAAAAGTTGTGGCAAAGTTCTGAAAAGTAGTGGCAAAGTACTGAAAAGTCGTGGCAAAGTCTTGGCAAAGTACTGAAAAGTGTGACAAAGTACTGTAAAGTTGTGGCAAAGTGCTGAAAAGTCGTGGCAAAGTACTGAAAAGTGTGGCAAAGTACTGAAGGGTTGTGGCAAAATCGTGGCAAAGTACTGAAAAGAGTGGCAAAGTGCTGCAAAGTCGTGGCAAAGAACTGAAAAGTGTGGCAAAGTACTGAAAAGTTGTGGCGAAGTGCTGAAAAGTCGTGGCAATGTACTGAAAAGTGTGGCAAAGTACTGAAAAGTGAAGCAAAGTACTGAAAAGTTGTGGCAAAGTGCTGAAAAGTGTGGCAAAACACTGAAAAGTCGTGGCAAAGTACTGAAAAGTGTGGCAAAGTACTGAAAAGTTGTGGCAAAGTACTGAAAAGTGTGGCAAAGTACTGAAAAGTAGTGGCGAAGTGCTGAAAAGTCGTGGCAAAGTACTGAAAAGTGTGGCAAAGTACTGAAAAGTTGTGGCAAAGTCGTGGCAAAGTACTGAAAAGAGTGGCAAAGTACTGAAAAGTTGTGGCAAAGTAGTGGCAAAGTAGTGAAAAGTGTGGCAAAGTACTGAAATTTTGTGGCGAAGTGCTGAAAAGTCGTGGCAAAGTACTGAAAAGTGTGGCAAAGTACTGAAAAGTCGTGGCAAAGTCGTGGCAAAGTACTGAAAAGAGTGGCAAAGTACTGAAAAGTTGTGGCAAAGTCGTGGCAAAGTGCTGAAAAGTGTGGCAAAGTACTGAAATTTTGTGGCGAAGTGCTGAAAAGTCGTGGCAAAGTACTGAAATTTTGTGGCGAAGTGCTGAAAAGTCGTGGCAAAGTACTGAAAAGTTGTGGCAAAGTCGTGGCAAAGTACTGAAAAGTGTGGCAAAGTACTGAAAAGTTGTGGCAAAGTCGTGGCAAAGTACTGAAAAGTGTGGCAAAGTACTGAAATTTTGTGGCGAAGTGCTGAAAAGTCGTGGCAAAGTACTGAAAAGTTGTGGCAAAGTCGTGGCTAAGTACTGAAAAGAGTGGCAAAGTACTGAAAAGTTGTGGCAAAGTGCTGCAAAGTCGTGGCAAAGTACTGAAAAGTGTGGCAAAGTACTGAAAACTTGTGGCAAAGTGCTGAAAAGTGTGGCAAAGTACTGAAAAGTTGTGGCAAAGTGCTGAAAAGTGTGGCAAAGTACTGAAAAGTTGTGGCAAAGTTCTGAAAAGTAGAAGCAAAGTACTGAAAAGTCGTGGCAAAGTCGTGGCAAAGTACTGAAAAGTTGTGGCAAAGTCGTGGCTAAGTACTGAAAAGAGTGGCAAAGTACTGAAAAGTTGTGGGAAAGTGCTGCAAAGTCGTGGCAAAGTACTGAAAAGTGTGGCAAAGTACTGAAAAGTTGTGGCAAAGTGCTGAAAAGTGTGGCAAAGTACTGAAAAGTTGTGGCAAAGTGCTGAAAAGTGTGGCAAAGTACTGAAAAGTTGTGGAAAAGTTCTGAAAAGTAGTGGCAAAGTACTGAAAAGTCGTGGCAAAGTCGTGGCAAAGTACAGAAAAGTGTGACAAAGTACTGAAAAGTTGTGGCAAAGTGCTGAAAAGTCGTGGCAAAGTACTGAAAAGTGTTTCAAAGTACTGAAGGGTTGTGGCAAAGTCGTGGCAAAGTACTGAAAAGAGTGGCAAAGTGCTGCAAAGTCGTGGCAAAGAACTGAAAAGTGTGGCAAAGTACTGAAAAGTTGTGGCGAAGTGCTGAAAAGTCGTGGCAATGTACTGAAAAGTGTGGCAAAGTACTGAAAATTTGTGGCAAAGTGCTGAAAAGTCGTGGCAAAGTCGTGGCAAAGTACTGAAAAGAGTGGCAAAGTACTGAAAAGTTGTGGCAAAGTGCTGAAAAGTGTGGCAAAGTGCTGCAAATTCGTGGCAAAGTACTGAAAAGTGTGGCAAAGTAAAGAAAAGTTGTGGCAAAGTTCTGAAAAGTAGTGGCAAAGTACTGAAAAGTCATGGCAAAGTCGTGGCAAAGTACTGAAAAGTGTGACAAAGTACTGTAAAGTTGTGGCAAAGTGCTGAAAAGTCGTGGCAAAGTACTGAAAAGTGTGGCAAAGTACTGAAGGGTTGTGGCAAAATCGTGGCAAAGTACTGAAAAGAGTGGCAAAGTGCTGCAAAGTCGTGGCAAAGAACTGAAAAGTGTGGCAAAGTACTGAAAAGTTGTGGCGAAGTGCTGAAAAGTCGTGGCAATGTACTGAAAACTGTGGCAAAGTACTGAAAAGTTGTGGCAAAGTGCTGAAAAGTCGTGGCAAAGTCGTGGCAAAGTACTGAAAAGTGAGGCAAAGTACTGAAAAGTTGTGGCAAAGTGCTGAAAAGTGTGGCAAAACACTGAAAAGTCGTGGCAAAGTACTGAAAAGTGTGGCAAAGTACTGAAAAGTTGTGGCAAAGTACTGAAAAGTGTGGCAAAGTACTGAAAAGTAGTGGCGAAGTGCTGAAAAGTCGTGGCAAAGTACTGAAAAGTGTGGCAAAGTACTGAAAAGATGTGGCAAAGTCGTGGCAAAGTACTGAAAAGAGTGGCAAAGTACTGAAAAGTTGTGGCAAAGTCGTGGCAAAGTACTGAAAAGTGTGGCAAAGTACTGAAATTTTGTGGCGAAGTGCTGAAAAGTCGTGGCAAAGTACTGAAAAGTGTGGCAAAGTACTGAAAAGTTGTGGCAAAGTCGTGGCAAAGTACTGAAAAGAGTGGCAAAGTACTGAAAAGTTGTGGCAAAGTCGTGGCAAAGTGCTGAAAAGTGTGGCAAAGTAGTGAAATTTTGTGGCGAAGTGCTGAAAAGTCGTGGCAAAGTACTGAAAAGTTGTGGCAAAGTCGTGGCAAAGTACTGAAAAGTGTGGCAAAGTACTGAAAAGTTGTGGCAAAGTCGTGGCTAAGTACTGAAAAGAGTGGCAAAGTACTGAAAAGTTGTGGCAAAGTGTTGCAAAGTCGTGGCAAAGTACTGAAAAGTGTGGCAAAGTACTGAAAAGTTGTGGCAAAGTTCTGAAAAGTAGTGGCAAAGTACTGAAAAGTCGTGGCAAAGTCGTGGCAAAGTACTGAAAAGTTGTGGCAAAGTCGTGGCTAAGTACTGAAAAGAGTGGCAAAGTACTGAAAAGTTGTGGCAAAGTGCTGCAAAGTCGTGGCAAAGTACTGAAAAGTGTGACAAAGTACTGAAAAGTTGTGGCAAAGTGCTGAAAAGTCGTGGCAAAGTACTGAAAAGTGTTTCAAAGTACTGAAGGGTTGTGGCAAAGTCGTGGCAAAGTACTGAAAAGAGTGGCAAAGTGCTGCAAAGTCGTGGCAAAGAACTGAAAAGTGTGGCAAAGTACTGAAAAGTTGTGGCGAAGTGCTGAAAAGTCGTGGCAATGTACTGAAGAGTGTGGCAAAGTACTGAAAAGTTGTGGCAAAGTAAAGAAAAGTTGTGGCAAAGTCGTGGCAAAGTACTGAAAAGTGAGGCAAAGTACTGAAAAGTGTGGCAAAGTACTGAAAATTTGTGGCAAAGTGCTGAAAAGTGTGGCAAAGTGCAGCAAAGTCGAGGCAAAGTACTGAAAAGTGTGGCAAAGTAAAGAAAAGTTGTGGCAAAGTGCTGAAAAGTGTGGCAAAGTGCTGCAAAGTCGAGGCAAAGTACTGAAAAGTGTGGCAAAGTAAAGAAAAGTTGTGGCAAAGTCGTGGCAAAGTACTGAAAAGAGTGGCAAAGTACTGAAAAGTTGTGGCAAAGTGCTGAAAAGTGTGGCAAAGTGCTGCAAATTCGTGGCAAAGTACTGAAAAGTGTGGCAAAGTAAAGAAAAGTTGTGGCAAAGTTCTGAAAAGTAGTGGCAAAGTACTGAAAAGTCGTGGCAAAGTCGTGGCAAAGTACTGAAAAGTGTGACAAAGTACTGTAAAGTTGTGGCAAAGTGCTGAAAAGTCGTGGCAAAGTACTGAAAAGTGTGGCAAAGTACTGAAGGGTTGTGGCAAAATCGTGGCAAAGTACTGAAAAGAGTGGCAAAGTGCTGCAAAGTCGTGGCAAAGAACTGAAAAGTGTGGCAAAGTACTGAAAAGTTGTGGCGAAGTGCTGAAAAGTCGTGGCAATGTACTGAAAAGTGTGGCAAAGTACTGAAAAGTTGTGGCAAAGTGCTGAAAAGTCGTGGCAAAGTCGTGGCAAAGTACTGAAAAGTGAGGCAAAGTACTGAAAAGTTGTGGCAAAGTGCTGAAAAGTGTGGCAAAACACTGAAAAGTCGTGGCAAAGTACTGAAAAGTGTGGCAAAGTACTGAAAAGTTGTGGCAAAGTACTGAAAAGTGTGGCAAAGTACTGAAAAGTAGTGGCGAAGTGCTGAAAAGTCGTGGCAAAGTACTGAAAAGTGTGGCAAAGTACTGAAAAGATGTGGCAAAGTCGTGGCAAAGTACTGAAAAGAGTGGCAAAGTACTGAAAAGTTGTGGCAAAGTCGTGGCAAAGTACTGAAAAGTGTGGCAAAGTACTGAAATTTTGTGGCGAAGTGCTGAAAAGTCGTGGCAAAGTACTGAAAAGTGTGGCAAAGTACTGAAAAGTTGTGGCAAAGTCGTGGCAAAGTACTGAAAAGAGTGGCAAAGTACTGAAAAGTTGTGGCAAAGTCGTGGCAAAGTGCTGAAAAGTGTGGCAAAGTACTGAAATTTTGTGGCGAAGTGCTGAAAAGTCGTGGCAAAGTACTGAAAAGTTGTGGCAAAGTCGTGGCAAAGTACTGAAAAGTGTGGCAAAGTACTGAAAAGTTGTGGCAAAGTCGTGGCTAAGTACTGAAAAGAGTGGCAAAGTACTGAAAAGTTGTGGCAAAGTGTTGCAAAGTCGTGGCAAAGTACTGAAAAGTGTGGCAAAGTACTGAAAAGTTGTGGCAAAGTTCTGAAAAGTAGTGGCAAAGTACTGAAAAGTCGTGGCAAAGTCGTGGCAAAGTACTGAAAAGTTGTGGCAAAGTCGTGGCTAAGTACTGAAAAGAGTGGCAAAGTACTGAAAAGTTGTGGCAAAGTGCTGCAAAGTCGTGGCAAAGTACTGAAAAGTGTGACAAAGTACTGAAAAGTTGTGGCAAAGTGCTGAAAAGTCGTGGCAAAGTACTGAAAAGTGTTTCAAAGTACTGAAGGGTTGTGGCAAAGTCGTGGCAAAGTACTGAAAAGAGTGGCAAAGTGCTGCAAAGTCGTGGCAAAGAACTGAAAAGTGTGGCAAAGTACTGAAAAGTTGTGGCGAAGTGCTGAAAAGTCGTGGCAATGTACTGAAAAGTGTGGCAAAGTACTGAAAAGTTGTGGCAAAGTGCTGAAAAGTCGTGGCAAAGTCGTGGCAAAGTACTGAAAAGTGAGGCAAAGTACTGAAAAGTTGTGGCAAAGTACTGAAAAGTGTGGCAAAGTGCTGCAAAGTCGTGGCAAAGTACTGGAAAGTGTGGCAAAGTACTGAAAATTTGTGGCAAAGTGCTGAAAAGTGTGGCAAAGTGCAGCAAAGTCGAGGCAAAGTACTGAAAAGTGTGGCAAAGTAAAGAAAAGTTGTGGCAAAGTGCTGAAAAGTGTGGCAAAGTACTGAAAAGTTGTGGCAAAGTGCTGAAAAGTAGTGGCAAAGTACTGAAAAGTCGTGGCAAAGTCGTGGCAAAGTACTGAAAAGAGTGGCAAAGTACTGAAAAGTTGTGGCAAAGTGCTGAAAAGTGTGGCAAAGTGCTGCAAATTCGTGGCAAAGTACTGAAAAGTGTGGCAAAGTAAAGAAAAGTTGTGGCAAAGTTCTGAAAAGTAGTGGCAAAGTACTGAAAAGTCGTGGCAAAGTCGTGGCAAAGTACTGAAAAGTGTGACAAAGTACTGTAAAGTTGTGGCAAAGTGCTGAAAAGTCGTGGCAAAGTACTGAAAAGTGTGGCAAAGTACTGAAGGGTTGTGGCAAAATCGTGGCAAAGTACTGAAAAGAGTGGCAAAGTGCTGCAAAGTCGTGGCAAAGAACTGAAAAGTGTGGCAAAGTATTGAAAAGTTGTTGCGAAGTGCTGAAAAGTCGTGGCAATGTACTGAAAAGTGTGGCAAAGTACTGAAAAGTTGTGGCAAAGTGCTGAAAAGTCGTGGCAAAGTCGTGGCAAAGTACTGAAAAGTGAGGCAAAGTACTGAAAAGTTGTGGCAAAGTGCTGAAAAGTGTGGCAAAACACTGAAAAGTCGTGTCAAAGTACTGAAAAGTGTGGCAAAGTACTGAAAAGTTGTGGCAAAGTACTGAAAAGTGTGGCAAAGTACTGAAAAGTAGTGGCGAAGTGCTGAAAAGTCGTGGCAAAGTACTGAAAAGTGTGGAAAAGTACTGAAAAGTTGTGGCAAAGTCGTGGCAAAGTATTGAAAAGAGTGGCAAAGTACTGAAAAGTTGTGGCAAAGTCGTGGCAAAGTACTGAAAAGTGTGGCAAAGTACTGAAATTTTGTGGCGAAGTGCTGAAAAGTCGTGGTAAAGTACTGAAAAGTTGTGGCAAAGTACTGAAAAGTGTGGCAAAGTACTGAAAAGTTGTGGCAAAGTCGTGGCTAAGTACTGAAAAGAGTGGCAAAGTACTGAAAAGTTGTGGCAAAGTGCTGCAAAGTCGTGGCAAAGTACTGAAAAGTGTGGCAAAGTACTGAAAAGTTGTGGCAAAGTGCTGAAAAGTGTGGCAAAGTACTGAAAAGTTGTGGCAAAGTTCTGAAAAGTAGTGGCAAAGTACTGAAAAGTCGTGGCAAAGTCGTGGCAAAGTACTGAAAAGTGTGACAAAGTACTGAAAAGTTGTGGCAAAGTGCTGAAAAGTCGTGGCAAAGAACTGAAACGTGTGGCAAAGTACTGAAGGGTTGTGGCAAAGTCGTGGCAAAGTACTGAAAAGAGTGGCAAAGTGCTGCAAAGTCGTGGCAAAGAACTGAAAAGTGTGGCAAAGTACTGAAAAGTTGTGGCGAAGTGCTGAAAAGTCGTGGCAATGTACTGAAAAGTGTGGCAAAGTACTGAAACGTTGTGCCAAAGTGCTGAAAAGTCGTGGCAAAGTCGTGGCAAAGTACTGAAAAGTGAGGCAAAGTACTGAAAAGTTGTGGCAAAGTACTGAAAAGTGTGGCAAAGTGCTGCAAAGTCGTGGCAAAGTAATGAAAAGTGTGGCAAAGTACTGAAAAGTTGTGGCAAAGTACTGAAAAGTCGTGGCAAAGTACTGAAAAGTAGTGGCGAAGTGCTGAAAAGTCGTGGCAAAGTACTGAAAAGTGTGGCAAAGTACTGAAAAGTTGTGGCAAAGTGCTGAAAAGTGTGGCAAAGTACTGAAAAGTTGTGGCAAAGTGCTGAAAAGTAGTGGCAAAGTACTGAAAAGTCGTGGCAAAGTACTGAAAAGTGTGGCAAAGTACTGAAGAGTTGTGGCAAAGTCGTGGCAAAGTACTGAAAAGAGTGGCAAAGTACTGAAAAGTTGTGGCAAAGTCGTGGCAAAGTGCTGAAAAGTGTGGCAAAGTACTGAAATTTTGTGGCGAAGTGCTGAAAAGTCGTGGCAAAGTACTGAAAAGTTGTGGCAAAGTCGTGGCAAAGTACTGAAAAGTGTGGCAAAGTACTGAAAAGTTGTGGCAAAGTCGTGGCTAAGTACTGAAAAGAGTGGCAAAGTACTGAAAAGTTGTGGCAAAGTATTGCAAAGTCGTGGCAAAGTACTGAAAAGTGTGGCAAAGTACTGAAAAGTTGTGGCAAAGTTCTGAAAAGTAGTGGCAAGTACTGAAAAGTCGTGGCAAAGTCGTGGCAAAGTACTGAAAAGTTGTGGCAAAGTCGTGGCTAAGTACTGAAAAGAGTGGCAAAGTACTGAAAAGTTGTGGCAAAGTGCTGCAAAGTCGTGGCAAAGTACTGAAAAGTGTGACAAAGTACTGAAAAGTTGTGGCAAAGTGCTGAAAAGTCGTGGCAAAGTACTGAAAAGTGTTTCAAAGTACTGAAGGGTTGTGGCAAAGTCGTGGCAAAGTACTGAAAAGAGTGGCAAAGTGCTGCAAAGTCGTGGCAAAGAACTGAAAAGTGTGGCAAAGTACTGAAAAGTTGTGGCGAAGTACTGAAAAGTCGTGGCAATGTACTGAAAAGTGTGGCAAAGTACTGAAAAGTTGTGGCAAAGTAAAGAAAAGTTGTGGCAAAGTCGTGGCAAAGTACTGAAAAGTGAGGCAAAGTACTGAAAAGTTGTGGCAAAGTACTGAAAAGTGTGGCAAAGTGCTGCAAAGTCGTGGCAAAGTACTGAAAAGTGTGGCAAAGTACTGAAAATTTGTGGCAAAGTGCTGAAAAGTGTGGCAAAGTGCAGCAAAGTCGAGGCAAAGTACTGAAAAGTGTGGCAAAGTAAAGAAAAGTTGTGGCAAAGTGCTGAAAAGTGTGGCAAAGTACTGAAAAGTTGTGGCAAAGTGCTGAAAAGTAGTGGCAAAGTACTGAAAAGTCGTGGCAAAGTCGTGGCAAAGTACTGAAAAGAGTTGCAAAGTACTGAAAAGTTGTGGCAAAGTGCTGAAAAGTGTGGCAAAGTGCTGCAAATTCGTGGCAAAGTACTGAAAAGTGTGGCAAAGTAAAGAAAAGTTGTGGCAAAGTTCTGAAAAGTAGTGGCAAAGTACTGAAAAGTCGTGGCAAAGTCGTGGCAAAGTACTGAAAAGTGTGACAAAGTACTGTAAAGTTGTGGCAAAGTGCTGAAAAGTCGTGGCAAAGTACTGAAAAGTGTGGCAAAGTACTGAAGGGTTGTGGCAAAATCGTGGCAAAGTACTGAAAAGAGTGGCAAAGTGCTGCAAAGTCGTGGCAAAGAACTGAAAAGTGTGGCAAAGTACTGAAAAGTTGTGGCGAAGTGCTGAAAAGTCGTGGCAATGTACTGAAAAGTGTGGCAAAGTATTGAAAAGTTGTGGCAAAGTGCTGAAAAGTCGTGGCAAAGTCGTGGCAAAGTACTGAAAAGTGTGGCAAAGTACTGAAGGGTTGTGGCAAAATCGTGGCAAAGTACTGAAAAGAGTGGCAAAGTGCTGCAAAGTCGTGGCAAAGAACTGAAAAGTGTGGCAAAGTACTGAAAAGTTGTGGCGAAGTGCTGAAAAGTCGTGGCAATGTACTGAAAAGTGTGGCAAAGTACTGAAAAGTTGTGGCAAAGTGCTGAAAAGTCGTGGCAAAGTCGTGGCAAAGTACTGAAAAGTGAGGCAAAGTACTGAAAAGTTGTGGCAAAGTGCTGAAAAGTGTGGCAAAACACTGAAAAGTCGTGGCAAAGTACTGAAAAGTGTGGCAAAGTACTGAAAAGTTGTGGCAAAGTACTGAAAAGTGTGGCAAAGTACTGAAAAGTAGTGGCGAAGTGCTGAAAAGTCGTGGCAAAGTACTGAAAAGTGTGGCAAAGTACTGAAAAGATATGGCAAAGTCGTGGCAAAGTACTGAAAAGAGTGGCAAAGTACTGAAAAGTTGTGGCAAAGTCGTGGCAAAGTACTGAAAAGTGTGGCAAAGTACTGAAATTTTGTGGCGAAGTGCTGAAAAGTCGTGGCAAAGTACTGAAAAGTGTGGCAAAGTACTGAAAAGTTGTGGCAAAGTCGTGGCAAAGTACTGAAAAGAGTGGCAAAGTACTGAAAAGTTGTGGCAAAGTCGTGGCAAAGTGCTGAAAAGTGTGGCAAAGTACTGAAATTTTGTGGCGAAGTGCTGAAAAGTCGTGGCAAAGTACTGAAAAGTTGTGGCAAAGTCGTGGCAAAGTACTGAAAAGTGTGGCAAAGTACTGAAAAGTTGTGGCAAAGTCGTGGCTAAGTACTGAAAAGAGTGGCAAAGTACTGAAAAGTTGTGGCAAAGTGTTGCAAAGTCGTGGCAAAGTACTGAAAAGTGTGGCAAAGTACTGTAAAGTTGTGGCAAAGTTCTGAAAAGTAGTGGCAAAGTACTGAAAAGTCGTGGCAAAGTCGTGGCAAAGTACTGAAAAGTTGTGGCAAAGTCGTGGCTAAGTACTGAAAAGAGTGGCAAAGTACTGAAAAGTTGTGGCAAAGTGCTGCAAAGTCGTGGCAAAGTACTGAAAAGTGTGACAAAGTACTGAAAAGTTGTGGCAAAGTGCTGAAAAGTCGTGGCAAAGTACTGAAAAGTGTTTCAAAGTACTGAAGGGTTGTGGCAAAGTCGTGGCAAAGTACTGAAAAGAGTGGCAAAGTGCTGCAAAGTCGTGGCAAAGAACTGAAAAGTGTGGCAAAGTACTGAAAAGTTGTGGCGAAGTGCTGAAAAGTCGTGGCAATGTACTGAAAAGTGTGGCAAAGTACTGAAAAGTTGTGGCAAAGTGCTGAAAAGTCGTGGCAAAGTCGTGGCAAAGTACTGAAAAGTGAGGCAAAGTACTGAAAAGTTGTGGCAAAGTACTGAAAAGTGTGGCAAAGTGCTGCAAAGTCGTGGCAAAGTACTGAAAAGTGTGGCAAAGTACTGAAAATTTGTGGCAAAGTGCTGAAAAGTGTGGCAAAGTGCAGCAAAGTCGAGGCAAAGTACTGAAAAGTGTGGCAAAGTAAAGAAAAGTTGTGGCAAAGTGCTGAAAAGTGTGGCAAAGTACTGAAAAGTTGTGGCAAAGTGCTGAAAAGTAGTGGCAAAGTACTGAAAAGTCGTGGCAAAGTCGTGGCAAAGTACTGAAAAGAGTGGCAAAGTACTGAAAAGTTGTGGCAAAGTGCTGAAAAGTGTGGCAAAGTGCTGCAAATTCGTGGCAAAGTACTGAAAAGTGTGGCAAAGTAAAGAAAAGTTGTGGCAAAGTTCTGAAAAGTAGTGGCAAAGTACTGAAAAGTAGTGGCGAAGTGCTGAAAAGTCGTGGCAAAGTACTGAAAAGTGTGGCAAAGTACTGAAAAGTTGTGGCAAAGTCGTGGCAAAGTACTGAAAAGAGTGGCAAAGTGCTGCAAAGTCGTGGCAAAGAACTGAAAAGTGTGGCAAAGTATTGAAAAATTGTTGCGAAGTGCTGAAAAGTCGTGGCAATGTACTGAAAAGTGTGGCAAAGTACTGAAAAGTTGTGGCAAAGTGCTGAAAAGTCGTGGCAAAGTCGTGGCAAAGTACTGAAAAGTGAGGCAAAGTACTGAAAAGTTGTGGCAAAGTGCTGAAAAGTGTGGCAAAACACTGAAAAGTCGTGGCAAAGTACTGAAAAGTGTGGCAAAGTACTGAAAAGTTGTGGCAAAGTACTGAAAAGTGTGGCAAAGTACTGAAAAGTAGTGGCGAAGTGCTGAAAAGTCGTGGCAAAGTACTGAAAAGTGTGGCAAAGTACTGAAAAGTTGTGGCAAAGTCGTGGCAAAGTATTGAAAAGAGTGGCAAAGTACTGAAAAGTTGTGGCAAAGTCGTGGCAAAGTACTGAAAAGTGTGGCAAAGTACTGAAATTTTGTGGCGAAGTGCTGAAAAGTCGTGGTAAAGTACTGAAAAGTTGTGGCAAAGTACTGAAAAGTGTGGCAAAGTACTGAAAAGTTGTGGCAAAGTCGTGGCTAAGTACTGAAAAGAGTGGCAAAGTACTGAAAAGTTGTGGCAAAGTGCTGCAAAGTCGTGGCAAAGTACTGAAAAGTGTGGCAAAGTACTGAAAAGTTGTGGCAAAGTGCTGAAAAGTGTGGCAAAGTACTGAAAAGTTGTGGCAAAGTTCTGAAAAGTAGTGGCAAAGTACTGAAAAGTCGTGGCAAAGTCGTGGCAAAGTACTGAAAAGTGTGACAAAGTACTGAAAAGTTGTGGCAAAGTGCTGTAAGTCGTGGCAAAGAACTGAAACGTGTGGCAAAGTACTGAAGGGTTGTGGCAAAGTCGTGGCAAAGTACTGAAAAGAGTGGCAAAGTGCTGCAAAGTCGTGGCAAAGAACTGAAAAGTGTGGCAAAGTACTGAAAAGCTGTGGCGAAGTGCTGAAAAGTCGTGGCAATGTACTGAAAAGTGTGGCAAAGTACTGAAACGTTGTGCCAAAGTGCTGAAAAGTCGTGGCAAAGTCGTGGCAAAGTACTGAAAAGTGAGGCAAAGTACTGAAAAGTTGTGGCAAAGTACTGAAAAGTGTGGCAAAGTGCTGCAAAGTCGTGGCAAAGTACTGAAAAGTGTGGCAAAGTACTGAAAAGTTGTGGCAAAGTACTGAAAAGTCGTGGCAAAGTACTGAAAAGTAGTGGCGAAGTGCTGAAAAGTCGTGGCAAAGTACTGAAAAGTGTGGCAAAGTACTGAAAAGTTGTGGCAAAGTGCTGAAAAGTGTGGCAAAGTACTGAAAAGTTGTGGCAAAGTGCTGAAAAGTAGTGGCAAAGTACTGAAAAGTCGTGGCAAAGTACTGAAAAGTGTGGCAAAGTACTGAAGAGTTGTGGCAAAGTCGTGGCAAAGTACTGAAAAGAGTGGCAAAGTACTGAAAAGTTGTGGCAAAGTCGTGGCAAAGTGCTGAAAAGTGTGGCAAAGTACTGAAATTTTGTGGCGAAGTGCTGAAAAGTCGTGGCAAAGTACTGAAAAGTTGTGGCAAAGTCGTGGCAAAGTACTGAAAAGTGAGGCAAAGTACTGAAAAGTTGTGGCAAAGTCGTGGCTAAGTACTGAAAAGAGTGGCAAAGTACTGAAAAGTTGTGGCAAAGTGTTGCAAAGTCGTGGCAAAGTACTGAAAAGTGTGGCAAAGTACTGAAAAGTTGTGGCAAAGTTCTAAAAAGTAGTGGCAAAGTACTGAAAAGTCGTGGCAAAGTCGTGGCAAAGTACTGAAAAGTTGTGGCAAAGTCGTGGCTAAGTACTGAAAAGAGTGGCAAAGTACTGAAAAGTTGTGGCAAAGTGCTGCAAAGTCGTGGCAAAGTACTGAAAAGTGTGACAAAGTACTGAAAAGTTGTGGCAAAGTGCTGAAAAGTCGTGGCAAAGTACTGAAAAGTGTTTCAAAGTACTGAAGGGTTGTGGCAAAGTCGTGGCAAAGTACTGAAAAGAGTGGCAAAGTGCTGCAAAGTCGTGGCAAAGAACTGAAAAGTGTGGCAAAGTACTGAAAAGTTGTGGCGAAGTACTGAAAAGTCGTGGCAATGTACTGAAAAGTGTGGCAAAGTACTGAAAAGTTGTGGCAAAGTAAAGAAAAGTTGTGGCAAAGTCGTGGCAAAGTACTGAAAAGTGAGGCAAAGTACTGAAAAGTTGTGGCAAAGTACTGAAAAGTGTGGCAAAGTGCTGCAAAGTCGTGGCAAAGTACTGAAAAGTGTGGCAAAGTACTGAAAATTTGTGGCAAAGTGCTGAAAAGTGTGGCAAAGTGCAGCAATGTCGAGGCAAAGTACTGAAAAGTGTGGCAAAGTAAAGAAAAGTTGTGGCAAAGTGCTGAAAATTGTGGCAAAGTACTGAAAAGTTGTGGCAAAGTGCTGAAAAGTAGTGGCAAAGTACTGAAAAGTCGTGGCAAAGTCGTGGCAAAGTACTGAAAAGAGTGGCAAAGTACTGAAAAGTTGTGGCAAAGTGCTGAAAAGTGTGGCAAAGTGCTGCAAATTCGTGGCAAAGTACTGAAAAGTGTGGCAAAGTAAAGAAAAGTTGTGGCAAAGTTCTGAAAAGTAGTGGCAAAGTACTGAAAAGTCGTGGCAAAGTCGTGGCAAAGTACTGAAAAGTGTGACAAAGTACTGTAAAGTTGTGGCAAAGTGCTGAAAAGTCGTGGCAAAGTACTGAAAAGTGTGGCAAAGTACTGAAGGGTTGTGGCAAAATCGTGGCAAAGTACTGAAAAGAGTGGCAAAGTGCTGCAAAGTCGTGGCAAAGAACTGAAAAGTGTGGCAAAGTACTGAAAAGTTGTGGCGAAGTGCTGAAAAGTCGTGGCAATGTACTGAAAAGTGTGGCAAAGTACTGAAAAGTTGTGGCAAAGTGCTGAAAAGTCGTGGCAAAGTCGTGGCAAAGTACTGAAAAGTGAGGCAAAGTACTGAAAAGTTGTGGCAAAGTGCTGAAAAGTGTAGCAAAACACTGAAAAGTCGTGGCAAAGTACTGAAAAGTGTGGCAAAGTACTGAAAAGTTGTGGCAAAGTACTGAAAAGTGTGGCAAAGTACTGAAAAGTAGTGGCGAAGTGCTGAAAAGTCGTGGCAAAGTACTGCAAAGTGTGGCAAAGTACTGAAAAGATGTGGCAAAGTCGTGGCAAAGTACTGAAAAGAGTGGCAAAGTACTGAAAAGTTGTGGCAAAGTCGTGGCAAAGTACTGAAAAGTGTGGCAAAGTACTGAAATTTTGTGGCGAAGTGCTGAAAAGTCGTGGCAAAGTACTGAAAAGTGTGGCAAAGTACTGAAAAGTTGTGGCAAAGTCGTGGCAAAGTACTGAAAAGAGTGGCAAAGTACTGAAAAGTTGTGGCAAAGTCGTGGCAAAGTGCTGAAAAGTGTGGCAAAGTACTGAAATTTTGTGGCGAAGTGCTGAAAAGTCGTGGCAAAGTACTGAAAAGTTGTGGCAAAGTCGTGGCAAAGTACTGAAAAGTGTGGCAAAGTACTGAAAAGTTGTGGCAAAGTCGTGGCTAAGTACTGAAAAGAGTGGCAAAGTACTGAAAAGTTGTGGCAAAGTGTTGCAAAGTCGTGGCAAAGTACTGAAAAGTGTGGCAAAGTACTGAAAAGTTGTGGCAAAGTTCTGAAAAGTAGTGGCAAAGTACTGAAAAGTCGTGGCAAAGTACTGAAAAGTTGTGGCAAAGTCGTGGCTAAGTACTGAAAAGAGTGGCAAAGTACTGAAAAGTTGTGGCAAAGTGCTGCAAAGTCGTGGCAAAGTACTGAAAAGTGTGACAAAGTACTGAAAAGTTGTGGCAAAGTGCTGAAAAGTCGTGGCAAAGTACTGAAAAGTGTTTCCAAGTACTGAAGGGTTGTGGCAAAGTCGTGGCAAAGTACTGAAAAGAGTGGCAAAGTGCTGCAAAGTCGTGGCAAAGAACTGAAAAGTGTGGCAAAGTACTGAAAAGTTGTGGCGAAGTGCTGAAAAGTCGTGGCAATGTACTGAAAAGTGTGGCAAAGTACTGAAAAGTTGTGGCAAAGTGCTGAAAAGTCGTGGCAAAGTCGTGGCAAAGTACTGAAAAGTGAGGCAAAGTACTGAAAAGTTGTGGCAAAGTACTGAAAAGTGTGGCAAAGTGCTGCAAAGTCGTGGCAAAGTACTGAAAAGTGTGGCAAAGTACTGAAAATTTGTGGCAAAGTGCTGAAAAGTGTGGCAAAGTGCAGCAAAGTCGAGGCAAAGTACTGAAAAGTTTGGCAAAGTAAAGAAAAGTTGTGGCAAAGTGCTGAAAAGTGTGGCAAAGTACTGAAAAGTTGTGGCAAAGTGCTGAAAAGTAGTGGCAAAGTACTGAAAAGTCGTGGCAAAGTCGTGGCAAAGTACTGAAAAGAGTGGCAAAGTACTGAAAAGTTGTGGCAAAGTGCTGAAAAGTGTGGCAAAGTGCTGCAAATTCGTGGCAAAGTACTGAAAAGTGTGGCAAAGTAAAGAAAAGTTGTGGCAAAGTTCTGAAAAGTAGTGGCAAAGTACTGAAAAGTCGTGGCAAAGTCGTGGCAAAGTACTGAAAAGTGTGACAAAGTACTGTAAAGTTGTGGCAAAGTGCTGAAAAGTCGTGGCAAAGTACTGAAAAGTGTGGCAAAGTACTGAAGGGTTGTGGCAAAATCGTGGCAAAGTACTGAAAAGAGTGGCAAAGTGCTGCAAAGTCGTGGCAAAGAACTGAAAAGTGTGGCAAAGTATTGAAAAGTTGTTGCGAAGTGCTGAAAAGTCGTGGCAATGTACTGAAAAGTGTGGCAAAGTACTGAAAAGTTGTGGCAAAGTGCTGAAAAGTGTGGCAAAACACTGAAAAGTCGTGGCAAAGTACTGAAAAGTGTGGCAAAGTACTGAAAAGTTGTGGCAAAGTACTGAAAAGTGTGGCAAAGTACTGAAAAGTAGTGGCGAAGTGCTGAAAAGTCGTGGCAAAGTACTGAAAAGTGTGGCAAAGTACTGAAAAGTTGTGGCAAAGTCGTGGCAAAGTATTGAAAAGAGTGGCAAAGTACTGAAAAGTTGTGGCAAAGTCGTGGCAAAGTACTGAAAAGTGTGGCAAAGTACTGAAATTTTGTGGCGAAGTGCTGAAAAGTCGTGGTAAAGTACTGAAAAGTTGTGGCAAAGTCGTGGCAAAGTACTGAAAAGTGTGGCAAAGTACTGAAAAGTTGTGGCAAAGTCGTGGCTAAGTACTGAAAAGAGTGGCAAAGTACTGAAAAGTTGTGGCAAAGTGCTGCAAAGTCGTGGCAAAGTACTGAAAAGTGTGGCAAAGTACTGAAAAGTTGTGGCAAAGTGCTGAAAAGTGTGGCAAAGTACTGAAAAGTTGTGGCAAAGTTCTGAAAAGTAGTGGCAAAGTACTGAAAAGTCGTGGCAAAGTCGTGGCAAAGTACTGAAAAGTGTGACAAAGTACTGAAAAGTTGTGGCAAAGTGCTGAAAAGTCGTGGCAAAGAACTGAAAAGTGTGGCAAAGTACTGAAGGGTTGTGGCAAAGTCGTGGCAAAGTACTGAAAAGAGTGGCAAAGTGCTGCAAAGTCGTGGCAAAGAACTGAAAAGTGTGGCAAAGTACTGAAAAGTTGTGGCGAAGTGCTGAAAAGTCGTGGCAATGTACTGAAAAGTGTGGCAAAGTACTGAAACGTTGTGCCAAAGTGCTGAAAAGTCGTGGCAAAGTCGTGGCAAAGTACTGAAAAGTGAGGCAAAGTACTGAAAAGTTGTGGCAAAGTACTGAAAAGTGTGGCAAAGTGCTGCAAAGTCGTGGCAAAGTACTGAAAAGTGTGGCAAAGTACTGAAAAGTTGTGGCAAAGTACTGAAAAGTCGTGGCAAAGTACTGAAAAGTAGTGGCGAAGTGCTGAAAAGTCGTGGCAAAGTACTGAAAAGTGTGGCAAAGTACAGAAAAGTTGTGGCAAAGTGCTGAAAAGTGTGGCAAAGTACTGAAAAGTTGTGGCAAAGTGCTGAAAAGTAGTGGCAAAGTACTGAAAAGTCGTGGCAAAGTACTGAAAAGTGTGGCAAAGTACTGAAGAGTTGTGGCAAAGTCGTGGCAAAGTACTGAAAAGAGTGGCAAAGTGCTGCAAAGTCGTGGCAATGTACTGAAAAGTGTGGCAAAGTACTGAAAAGTTGTGGCAAAGTGCTGAAAAGTCGTGGCAAAGTGCTGAAAAGTGTGGCAAAGTGCTGCAAAGTCGTGGCAAAGTACTTAAAAGTGTGGCAAAGTACTGAAAAGTTGTGGCAAAGTACTGAAAAGTGTGGCAAAGTACTGAAAAGTAGTGGCGAAGTGCTGAAAAGTCGTGGCAAAGTACTGAAAAGTGTGGCAAAGTACTGAAAAGTTGTGGCAAAGTCGTGGCAAAGTACTGAAAAGAGTGGCAAAGTACTGAAAAGTTGTGGCAAAGTCGTGGCAAAGTACTGAAAAGTGTGGCAAAGTACTGAAATTTTGTGGCGAAGTGCTGAAAAGTCGTGGCAAAGTACTGAAAAGTTGTGGCAAAGTCGTGGCAAAGTAATGAAAAGTATGGCAAAGTACTGAAAAGTTGTGGCAAAGTGCTGCAAAGTCGTGGCAAAGTACTGAAAAGTGTGGCAAAGTACTGAAAAGTTGTGGCAAAGTGCTGAAAAGTGTGGCAAAGTACTGAAAAGTTGTGGCAAAGTGCTGAAAAGTGTGGCAAAGTACTGAAAAGTTGTGGCAAAGTTCTGAAAAGTAGTGGCAAAGTACTGAAAAGTCGTGGCAAATTCGTGGCAAAGTACTGAAAAGTGTGACAAAGTACTGAAAAGTTGTGGCAAAGTGCTGAAAAGTCGTGACAAAGTACTGAAAAGTGTGGCAAAGTACTGAAGGGTTGTGGCAAAGTCGTGGCAAAGTACTGAAAAGAGTGGCAAAGTGCTGCAAAGTCGTGGCAAAGAACTGAAAAGTGTGGCAAAGTACTGAAAAGTTGTGGCGAAGTGCTGAAAAGTCGTGGCAATGTACTGAAAAGTGTGGCAAAGTACTGAAAAGTTGTGGCAAAGTGCTGAAAAGTCGTGGCAAAGTCGTGGCAAAGTACTGAAAAGTGAGGCAAAGTACTGAAAAGTTGTGGCAAAGTACTGAAAAGTGTGGCAAAGTGCTGCAAAGTCGTGGCAAAGTACTGAAAAGTGTGGCAAAGTACTGAAAAGTTGTGGCAAAGTACTGAAAAGTCGTGGCAAAGTACTGAAAAGTAGTGGCGAAGTGCTGAAAAGTCGTGGCAAAGTACTGAAAAGTGTGACAAAGTACTGAAAAGTTGTGGCAAAGTGCTGAAAAGTGTGGCAAAGTACTGAAAAGTTGTGGCAAAGTGCTGAAAAGTAGTGGCAAAGTACTGAAAAGTCGTGGCAAAGTACTGAAAAGTGTGGCAAAGTACTGAAGAGTTGTGGCAAAGTCGTGGCAAAGTACTGAAAAGAGTGGCAAAGTGCTGCAAAGTCGTGGCAAAGTACTGAAAACAGTGGCAAAAACTGAAAAGTTGTGGCAAAGTGCTGAAAAGTGTGGCAAAGTGCTGCAAAGTCGTGGCAAAGTACTGAAAAGTGTGGCAAAGAAATGAAAAGTTGTGGCAAAGTGCTGAAAAGTGTGGCAAAGTACTGAAAAGTAGTGGCGAAGTGCTGAAAAGTCGTGGCAAAGTACTGAAAAGTGTGGCAAAGTACTGAAAAGTTGTGGCAAAGTCGTGGCAAAGTACTGAAAAGAGTGGCAAAGTACTGAAAAGTTGAGGCAAAGTCGTGGCAAAGTACTGAAAAGTGTGGCAAAGTACTGAAAAGTTGTGGCGAGTACTGAAAAGTCGTGGCAATGTACTGAAAAGTGTGGCAAAGTACTGAAAAGTTGTGGCAAAGTGCTTAAAAGTGTGGCAAAGTGCTGCAAAGTCGTGGCAAAGTACTGAAAAGTGTGGCAAAGTAAAGAAAAGTTGTGGCAAAGTGCTGAAAAGTGTGGCAAAGTACTGAAAAGTTGTGGCAAAGTGCTGAAAAGGAGTGGCAAAGTACTCAAAAGTCGTGGCAAAGTCGTGGCAAAGTACTGAAAAGTGTGGCAAAGTACTGAAAAGTTGTGGCAAGTCGTGGCTAAGTACTGAAAAGAGTGGCAAAGTACTGAAAAGTTGTGGCAAAGTGCTGCAAAGTCGTGGCAAAGTACTGAAAAGTGTGGCAAAGTACTGAAAAGTTGTGGCAAAGTGCTGAAAAGTGTGGCAAAGTACTGAAAAGTTGTGGCAAAGTGCTGAAAAGTGTGGCAAAGTACTGAAAAGTTGTGGCAAACTTCTGAAAAGTAGTGGCAAAGTACTGAAAAGTCGTGGCAAAGTCGTGGCAAAGTACTGAAAAGTGTGACAAAGTACTGAAAAGTTGTGGCAAAGTGCTGAAAAGTCGTGGCAAAGTACTGAAAAGTGTGGCAAAGTACTGAAGGGTTGTGGCAAAGTCATGGCAAAGTACTGAAAAGAGTGGCAAAGTGCTGCAAAGTCGTGGCAAAGAACTGAAAAGTCTGGCAAAGTACTGAAAAGTTGTGGCAAAGTGCTGAAAAGTGTGGCAAAGTGCTGCAAAGTCGTGGCAAATTACTGAAAAGTTGTGGCAAAGTCGTGGCAAAGTACTGAAAAGAGTGGCAAAGTACTGAAAAGTTGTGGCAAAGTCGTGGCAAAGTACTGAAAAGTGTGGCAAAGTACTGAAAAGTTGTGGCGAGTACTGAAAAGTCGTGGCAATGTACTGAAAAGTTGTGGCAAAGTGCTGAAAAGTGTGGCAAAGTGCTGCAAAGTCGTGGCAAAGTACTGAAAAGTGTGGCAAAGTACTGAAAAGTTGTGGCAAAGTGCTGAAAAGTGTGGCAAAAACTGAAAAGTAGTGGCGAAGTGCTGAAAAGTCGTGGCAAAGTACTGAAAAGAGTGGCAAAGTACTGAAAAGTTGTGGCAAAGTCGAAGCAAAGTACTGAAAAGTGTGGCAAAGTACTGAAAAGTTGTGGCGAAGTGCTGAAAAGTCGTGGCAAAGTACTGAAAAGTGTGGCAAAGTACTGAAAAGTTGTGGCAAAGTGCTGAAAAGTGTGGCAAAGTACTGAAAAGTTGTGGCAAAGTGCTGAAAAGTGTGGCAAAGTACTGAAAAGTTGTGGCAAAGTTCTGAAAAGTAGTGCAAAGTACTGAAAAGTCGTGGCAAAGTACTGAAAAGTGTGACAAAGTACTGAAAAGTTGTGGCAAAGTGCTGAAAAGTCGTGGCAAAGTACTGAAAAGTGTGGCAAAGTACTGAAGAGTTGTGGCAAAGTCGTGGCAAAGTACTGAAAAGAGTGGCAAAGTGCTGCAAAGTCGTGGCAAAGAATTGAAAAGTGTGGCAAAGTACTGAAAAGTTGTGGCAAAGTGCTGAAAAGTGTGGCAAAGTGCTGCAAAGTCGTGGCAAAGTACTGAAAAGTGTGGCAAAGTACTGAAAAGTTGTGGCAAAGTACTGAAAAGTGTGGCAAAGTACTGAAAAGTTGTGGCAAAGTGCTGAAAAGTAGTGGCAAAGTACTGAAAAGTCGTGGCAAAGTCGTGGCAAAGTACTGAAAAGTCGTGGCAAAGTACTGAAAAGTGTGGCAAAGTACTGAAGAGTTGTGGCAAAGTCGTGGCAAAGTACTGAAAAGAGTGGCAAATTACTGAAAAGTTTTGGCGAGTACTGAAAAGTCGTGGCAATGTACTGAAAAGTTGTGGCAAAGTGCTGAAAAGTGTGGCAAAGTGCTGCAAAGTCGTGACAAAGTACTGAAAAGTGTGGCAAAGTACTGAAAAGTTGTGGCAAAGTACTGAAAAGTGTGGCAAAGTACTGAAAAGTTGTGGCAAAGTGCTGAAAAGTAGTTGCAAAGTACTGAAAAGTCGTGGCAAAGTCGTGGCAAAGTACTGAAAAGTCGTGGCAAAGTACTGAAAAGTGTGGCAAAGTACTGAAGAGTTGTGGCAAAGTCGTGACAAAGTACTGAAAAGAGTGGCAAAGTACTGAAAAGTTGTGGCGAGTACTGAAAAGTCGTGGCAATGTACTGAAAAGTTGTGGCAAAGTGCTGAAAAGTGTGGCAAAGTGCTGCAAAGTCGTGGCAAAGTACTGAAAAGTCGTGGCAAAGTCGTGGCAAAGTACTGAAAAGTCGTGGCAAAGTACTGAAAAGTGTGGCAAAGTACTGAAGAGTTGTGGCAAAGTCGTGGCAAAGTACTGAAAAAAGTGGCAAAGTACTGAAAAGTTGTGGCGAGTACTGAAAAGTCGTGGCAATGTACTGAAAAGTTGTGGCAAAGTGCTGAAAAGTGTGGCAAAGTGCTGCAAAGTCGTGGCAAAGTACTGAAAAGTGTGGCAAAGTACTGAAAAGTTGTGGCAAAGTACTGAAAAGTGTGGCAAAGTACTGAAAAGTTGTGGCAAAGTGCTGAAAAGTAGTGGCAAAGTACTGAAAAGTCGTGGCAAAGTCGTGGCAAAGTACTGAAAAGTCGTGGCAAAGTACTGAAAAGTGTGGCAAAGTACTGAAGAGTTGTGGCAAAGTCGTGGCAAAGTACTGAAAAGAGTGGCAAAGTACTGAAAAGTTGTGGCGAGTACTGAAAAGTCGTGGCAATGTACTGAAAAGTTGTGGCAAAGTGCTGAAAAGTGTGGCAAAGTGCTGCAAAGTCGTGGCAAAGTACTGAAAAGTGTGGCAAAGTACTGAAAAGTTGTGGCAAAGTGCTGAAAAGTGTGGCAAAAACTGAAAAGTAGTGGCGAAGTGCTGAAAAGTCGTAGCAAAGTACTGAAAAGAGTGGCAAAGTACTGAAAAGTTGTGGCAAAGTCGAAGCAAAGTACTGAAAAGTGTGGCAAAGTACTGAAAAGTTGTGGCGAAGTGCTGAAAAGTCGTGGCAAAGTACTGAAAAGTGTGGCAAAGTACTGAAAAGTAGTGGCAAAGTGCTGCAAAGTCGTGGCAAAGTACTGAAAAGTGTGGCAAAGTACTGAAAAGTTGTGGCAAAGTGCTGAAAAGTGTGGCAAAGTACTGAAAAGTTGTGGCAAAGTGCTGAAAAGTGTGGCAAAGTACTGAAAAGTTGTGGCAAAGTTCTGAAAAGTAGTGGCAAAGTACTGAAAAGTCGTGGCAAAGTCGTGGCAAAGTACTGAAAAGTGTGACAAAGTACTGAAAAGTTGTGGCAAAGTGCTGAAAAGTCGTGGCAAAGTACTGAAAAGTGTGGCAAAGTACTGAAGAGTTGTGGCAAAGTCGTGGCAAAGTACTGAAAAGAGTGGCAAAGTGCTGCAAAGTCGTGGCAAAGAACTGAAAAGTGTGGCAAAGTACTGAAAAGTTGTGGCAAAGTGCTGAAAAGTGTGGCAAAGTACTGCAAAGTCGTGGCAAAGTGCTGAAAAGTAGTGGCAAAGGACTGAAAAGTTGTGGCAAAGTGCTGAAAAGTGTGGCAAAGTACTGAAAAGTAGTGGCGAAGTGCTGAAAAATCTTGGCAAAGTACTGAAAAGTGTGGCAAAGTACTGAAAAGTTGTGGCAAAGTCGTGGCAAAGTACTGAAAAGAGTGGCAAAGTACTGAAAAGTTGTGGCAAAGTCGTGGCAAAGTACTGAAAAGTCGTGGCAAAGTACTGAAAAGTGTGGCAAAGTACTGAAGAGTTGTGGCAAAGTCGTGACAAAGTACTGAAAAGAGTGGCAAAGTACTGAAAAGTTGTGGCGAGTACTGAAAAGTCGTGGCAATGTACTGAAAAGTTGTGGCAAAGTGCTGAAAAGTGTGGCAAAGTGCTGCAAAGTCGTGGCAAAGTACTGAAAAGTCGTGGCAAAGTCGTGGCAAAGTACTGAAAAGTCGTGGCAAAGTACTGAAAAGTGTGGCAAAGTACTGAAGAGTTGTGGCAAAGTCGTGGCAAAGTACTGAAAAAAGTGGCAAAGTACTGAAAAGTTGTGGCGAGTACTGAAAAGTCGTGGCAATGTACTGAAAAGTTGTGGCAAAGTGCTGAAAAGTGTGGCAAAGTGCTGCAAAGTCGTGGCAAAGTACTGAAAAGTGTGGCAAAGTACTGAAAAGTTGTGGCAAAGTACTGAAAAGAGTGGCAAAGTACTGAAAAGTTGTGGCAAAGTGCTGAAAAGTAGTGGCAAAGTACTGAAAAGTCGTGGCAAAGTCGTGGCAAAGTACTGAAAAGTCGTGGCAAAGTACTGAAAAGTGTGGCAAAGTACTGAAGAGTTGTGGCAAAGTCGTGGCAAAGTACTGAAAAGAGTGGCAAAGTACTGAAAAGTTGTGGCGAGTACTGAAAAGTCGTGGCAATGTACTGAAAAGTTGTGGCAAAGTGCTGAAAAGTGTGGCAAAGTGCTGCAAAGTCGTGGCAAAGTACTGAAAAGTGTGGCAAAGTACTGAAAAGTTGTGGCAAAGTGCTGAAAAGTGTGGCAAAAACTGAAAAGTAGTGGCGAAGTGCTGAAAAGTCGTGGCAAAGTACTGAAAAGAGTGGCAAAGTACTGAAAAGTTGTGGCAAAGTCGAAGCAAAGTACTGAAAAGTGTGGCAAAGTACTGAAAAGTTGTGGCGAAGTGCTGAAAAGTCGTGGCAAAGTACTGAAAAGTGTGGCAAAGTACTGAAAAGTAGTGGCAAAGTGCTGCAAAGTCGTGGCAAAGTACTGAAAAGTGTGGCAAAGTACTGAAAAGTTGTGGCAAAGTGCTGAAAAGTGTGGCAAAGTACTGAAAAGTTGTGGCAAAGTGCTGAAAAGTGTGGCAAAGTACTGAAAAGTTGTGGCAAAGTTCTGAAAAGTAGTGGCAAAGTACTGAAAAGTCGTGGCAAAGTCGTGGCAAAGTACTGAAAAGTGTGACAAAGTACTGAAAAGTTGTGGCAAAGTGCTGAAAAGTCGTGGCAAAGTACTGAAAAGTGTGGCAAAGTACTGAAGAGTTGTGGCAAAGTCGTGGCAAAGTACTGAAAAGAGTGGCAAAGTGCTGCAAAGTCGTGGCAAAGAACTGAAAAGTGTGGCAAAGTACTGAAAAGTTGTGGCAAAGTGCTGAAAAGTGTGGCAAAGTACTGCAAAGTCGTGGCAAAGTGCTGAAAAGTAGTGGCAAAGGACTGAAAAGTTGTGGCAAAGTGCTGAAAAGTGTGGCAAAGTACTGAAAAGTAGTGGCGAAGTGCTGAAAAATCTTGGCAAAGTACTGAAAAGTGTGGCAAAGTACTGAAAAGTTGTGGCAAAGTCGTGGCAAAGTACTGAAAAGAGTGGCAAAGTACTGAAAAGTTGTGGCAAAGTTGTGGCAAAGTACTGAAAAGTTGTGGCGAAGTGCTGAAAAGTCGTGGCAATGTACTGAAAAGTGTGGCAAAGTACTGAAAATTTGTGGCAAAGTGCTGAAAAGTCGTGGCAAAGTACTGAAAAGTGTGGCAAAGTACTGAAAAGTTGTGGGAAAGTCGTGGCAAAGTACTGAAAAGAGTGGCAAAGTACTGAAAAGTTGTGGCAAAGTCGTGGCAAAGTACTGAAAAGTGTGGCAAAGTACTGAAAAGTTGTGGCGAGTGCTGAAAAGTCGTGGCAATGTACTGAAAAGTGTGGCAAAGTACTGAAAAGTTGTGGCAAAGTGCTGAAAAGTCGTGGCAAAGTCGTGGCAAAGTACTGAAAAGTGTGGCAAAGTACTGAAAAGTTGTGGCAAAGTCGTGGCAAAGTACTGAAAAGAGTGGCAAAGTGCTGCAAAGTCGTGGTAAAGTACTGAAAAGTGTTGCAAAGTACTGAAAAGTTGTGGCAAAGTGCTGAAAAGTGTGGCAAAGTGCTGCAAAGTCGTGGCAAAGTACTGAAAAGTTGTGGCAAAGTCGTGGCAAAGTACTGAAAAGTGTGGCAAAGTACTGAAAAGTTGTGGCGAAGTGCTGCAAAGTCGTGGCAAAGTACTGAAAAGTGTGGCAAAGTACTGAAAAGTTGTGGCAAAGTACTGAAAAGTGTGGCAAAGTACTGAAAAGTTGTGGCAAAGTGCTGAAAAGTAGTGGCAAAGTACTGAAAAGTCGTGGCAAAGTCGTGGCAAAGTACTGAAAAGTCGTGGCAAAGTACTGAAAAGTCGTGGCAAAGTACTGAAAAGTGTGGCAAAGTACTGAAAAGTTGTGGCAAAGTGCTGAAAAGTGTGGCAAAGTGCTGCAAAGTCGTGGCAAAGTACTGAAAAGTTGTGGCAAAGTCGTGGCAAAGTACTGAAAAGTGTGGCAAAGTACTGAAAAGTTGTGGCGAAGTACTGAAAAGTCGTGGCAATGTACTGAAAAGTGTGGCAAAGTACTGAAAATTTGTGGCAAAGTGCTGAAAAGTCGTGGCAAAATCGTGGCAAAGTGCTGAAAAGTGTGGCAAAGGACTGAAAAGTTGTGGCAAAGTGCTGAAAAGTGTGGCAAAGTACTGAAAAGTAGTGGCGAAGTGCTGAAAAGTCGTGGCAAAGTACTGAAAAGTGTGGCAAAGTACTGAAAAGTTGTGGCAAAGTCGTGGCAAAGTACTGAAAAGAGTGGCAAAGTACTGAAAAGTTGTGGCAAAGTCGTGGCAAAGTACTGAAAAGTGTGGCAAAGTACTGAAAAGTTGTGGCGAGTGCTGAAAAGTCGTGGCAATGTACTGAAAAGTGTGGCAAAGTACTGAAAAGTTGTGGCAAAGTGCTGAAAAGTCGTGGCAAAGTCGTGGCAAAGTACTGAAAAGTGTGGCAAAGTACTGAAAAGTTGTGGCAAAGTCGTGGCAAAGTACTGAAAAGAGTGGCAAAGTGCTGCAAAGTCGTGGCAAAGTACTGAAAAGTGTGGCAAAGTACTGCAAAGTCGTGGCAAAGTACTGAAAAGTGTGGCAAAGTAATGAAAAGTTGTGGCAAAGTGCTGAAAAGTGTGGCAAAGTACTGAAAAGTTGTGGCGAAGTGCTGAAAAGTCGAGGCAAAGTACTGAAAAGTGTGGCAAAGTACTGAAGAGTTGTGGCAAAGTGCTGAAAAGTGTGGCAAAGTACTGAAAAGTTGTGGCAAAGTGCTGAAAAGTGTGGCAAAGTACTGAAAAGTTGTGGCAAAGTGCTGAAAAGTAGTGGCAAAGTACTGAAAAGTCGTGGCAAAGTCGTTGCAAAGTACTGAAAAGTGAGGCAAAGTACTGAAAATTTGTGGCGAAGTGCTGAAAAATCGTGGCAAAGTACTGAAAAGTGTGGCAAAGTACTGAATAGTTGTGCTGAAGTCGTGGCAAAGTACTGAAAAGAGTGCCAAAGTACTGAAAAGTTGTGGCAAAGTCGTGGCAAAGTACTGAAAAGTGTGGCAAAGTACTGAAAAGTTGTGGCGAAGTGCTGAAAAGTCGTGGCAAAGTACTGAAAAGTGTGGCAAAGTACGGAAAAGTGTGGCAAAGTGCAGCAAAGTCGTGGCAAAGTACTGAAAAGTGTGGCAAAGTAAAGAAAAGTTGTGGCAAAGTGCTGAAAAGTGTGGCAAAGTACTGAAAAGTTGTGGCAAAGTGCTGAAAAGTAGTGGCAAAGTACTGAAAAGTCGTTTCAAAGTCGTGGCAAAGTACTGAAAAGTGTGGCAAAGTACTGAAAAGTTGTGACAAAGTGCTGAAAAGTGTGGCAAAGTGCTGCAAAGTCGTGGCAAAGTACTGAAAAGTGTGGCAAAGTAAAGAAAAGTTGTGGCAAAGTGCTGAAAAGTGTGGCAAAGTACTGAAAAGTTGTGGCAAAGTGCTGAAAAGGAGTGGCAAAGTACTGAAAAGTCGTGGCAAAGTCGTGGCAAAGTACTGAAAAGTGTGGCAAAGTACTGAAAAGTTGTGGCAAAGTCGTGGCTAAGTACTGAAAAGAGTGGCAAAGTACTGAAAAGTTGTGGCAAAGTGCTGCAAAGTAGTGGCAAAGTACTGAAAAGTCGTGGCAAAGTCGTGGCAAAATACTGAAAAGTGTGACAAAGTACTGAAAAGTTGTGGCAAAGTGCTGAAAATTCGTGGCAAAGTACTGAAAAGTGTGGCAAAGTACTGAAGGGTTGTGGCAAAGTCGTGGCAAAGTACTGAAAAGAGTGGCAAAGTGCTGCAAAGTCGTGGCAAAGAACTGAAAAGTGTGGCAAAGTACTGAAAAGTTGTGGCAAAGTGCTGAAAAGTGTGGCAAAGTGCTGCAAAGTCGTGGCAAAGCACTGAAAAGTGTGGCAAAGTACTGAAAAGTTGTGGCAAAGTGCTGAAAAGTGTGGCAAAGTACTGAAAAGTAGTGGCGAAGTGCTGAAAAGTCGTGGCAAAGTACTGAAAAGTGTGGCAAAGTACTGAAAAGTTGTGGCAAAGTCGTGGCAAAGTACTGAAAAGAGTGGCAAAGTACTGAAAAGTTGTGGCAAAGTCGTGGCAAAGTACTGAAAAGTGTGGCAAAGTACTGAAAAGTTGTGGCGAGTGCTGAAAAGTCGTGGCAATGTACTGAAAAGTGTGGCAAAGTACTGAAAAGTTGTGGCAAAGTGCTGAAAAGTCGTGGCAAAGTCGTGGCAAAGTACTGAAAAGTGTGGCAAAGTACAGAAAAGTTGTGGCAAAGTCGTGGCAATGTACTGAAAAGAGTGGCAAAGTGCTGCAAAGTCGTGGCAAAGTACTGAAAAGTGTGGCAAAGTACTGCAAAGTCGTGGCAAAGTACTGAAAAGTGTGGCAAAGTAATGAAAAGTTGTGGCAAAGTGCTGAAAAGTGTGGCAAAGTGCTGCAAAGTCGTGGTAAAGTACTGAAAAGTGTGGCAAAGTACTAAAAAGTTGTGGCAAAGTGCTGAAAAGTGTGGCAAAGTGCTGCAAAGTCGTGGCAAAGTACTGAAAAGTGTGGCAAAGTAAAGAAAAGTTGTAGCAAAGTGCTGAAAAGTGTGGCAAAGTACTGAAAAGTTGTGGCAAAGTGCTGACAAGTAGTGGCAAAGTACTGAAAAGTCGTGGCAAAGTACTGAAAAGTGTGGCAAAGTACTGAAGAGTTGTGGCAAAGTCGTGGCAAAGTACTGAAAAGAGTGGCAAAGTGCTGCAAAGTCGTGGCAAAGTACTGAAAACAGTGGTAAAGTACTGAAAAGTTGTGGCAAAGTGCTGAAAAGTGTGGCAAAGTGCTGCAAAGTCGTGGCAAAGTGCTGTAAAGTGTGGCAAAGGACTGAAAAGTTGTGGCAAAGTGCTGAAAAGTGTGGCAAAGTACTGAAAAGTAGTGGCGAAGTGCTGAAAAGTCGTGGCAAAGTACTGAAAAGTGTGGCAAAGTACTGAAAAGTTGTGGCAAAGTCGTGGCAAAGTACTGAAAAGAGTGGCAAAGTACTGAAAAGTTGTGGCAAAGTCGTGGCAAAGTACTGAAAAGTGTGGCAAAGTACTGAAAAGTTGTGGCGAGTGCTGAAAAGTCGTGGCAATGTACTGAAAAGTGTGGCAAAGTACTGAAAAGTTGTGGCAAAGTGCTGAAAAGTCGTGGCAAAGTCGTGGCAAAGTACTGAAAAGTGTGGCAAAGTACAGAAAAGTTGTGGCAAAGTCGTGGCAATGTACTGAAAAGAGTGGCAAAGTGCTGCAAAGTCGTGGCAAAGTACTGAAAAGTGTGGCAAAGTACTGCAAAGTCGTGGCAAAGTACTGAAAAGTGTGGCAAAGTAATGAAAAGTTGTGGCAAAGTGCTGAAAAGTGTGGCAAAGTGCTGCAAAGTCGTGGTAAAGTACTGAAAAGTGTGGCAAAGTACTAAAAAGTTGTGGCAAAGTGCTGAAAAGTGTGGCAAAGTGCTGCAAAGTCGTGGCAAAGTACTGAAAAGTGTGGCAAAGTAAAGAAAAGTTGTAGCAAAGTGCTGAAAAGTGTGGCAAAGTACTGAAAAGTTGTGGCAAAGTGCTGACAAGTAGTGGCAAAGTACTGAAAAGTCGTGGCAAAGTACTGAAAAGTGTGGCAAAGTACTGAAGAGTTGTGGCAAAGTCGTGGCAAAGTACTGAAAAGAGTGGCAAAGTGCTGCAAAGTCGTGGCAAAGTACTGAAAACAGTGGTAAAGTACTGAAAAGTTGTGGCAAAGTGCTGAAAAGTGTGGCAAAGTGCTGCAAAGTCGTGGCAAAGTGCTGTAAAGTGTGGCAAAGGACTGAAAAGTTGTGGCAAAGTGCTGAAAAGTGTGGCAAAGTACTGAAAAGTAGTGGCGAAGTGCTGAAAAGTCGTGGCAAAGTACTGAAAAGTGTGGCAAAGTACTGAAAAGTTGTGGCAAAGTCGTGGCAAAGTACTGAAAAGAGTGGCAAAGTACTGAAAAGTTGTGGCAAAGTCGTGGCAAAGTACTGAAAAGTGTGGCAAAGTACTGAAAAGTTGTGGCGAGTGCTGAAAAGTCGTGGCAAAGTCGTGGCAAAGTACTGAAAAGTGTGGCAAAGTACAGAAAAGTTGTGGCAAAGTCGTGGCAATGTACTGAAAAGAGTGGCAAAGTGCTGCAAAGTCGTGGCAAAGTACTGAAAAGTGTGGCAAAGTACTGCAAAGTCGTGGCAAAGTACTGAAAAGTGTGGCAAAGTAATGAAAAGTTGTGGCAAAGTGCTGAAAAGTGTGGCAAAGTGCTGCAAAGTCGTGGTAAAGTACTGAAAAGTGTGGCAAAGTACTAAAAAGTAGTGGCAAAGTGCTGAAAAGTGTGGCAAAGTGCTGCAAAGTCGTGGCAAAGTACTGAAAAGTTGTGGCGAGTGCTGAAAAGTCGTGGCAATGTACTGAAAAGTGTGGCAAAGTACTGAAAAGTTGTGGCAAAGTGCTGAAAAGTCGTGGCAAAGTACTGAAAAGTCGTGGCAAAGTACTGAAAAGTGTGGCAAAGTACTGAAGAGTTGTGGCAAAGTCGTGGCAAAGTACTGAAAAGAGTGGCAAATTGCTGCAAAGTCGTGGCAAAGTACTGAAAAGTGTGGCAAAGTGCTGCAAATTCGTGGCAAAGTGCTGAAAAGTGTGGCAAAGGACTGAAAAGTTGTGGCAAAGTGCTGAAAAGTGTGGCAAAGTACTGAAAAGTAGTGGCGAAGTGCTGAAAAGTCGTGGCAAAGTACTGAAAAGTGTGGCAAAGTACTGAAAAGTTGTGGCAAAGTCGTGGCAAAGTACTGAAAAGAGTGGCAAAGTACTTAAAAGTTGTGGCAAAGTCGTGGCAAAGTACTGAAAAGTGTGGCAAAGTACTGAAAAGTTGTGGCAAAGTCGTGGCAAAGTACTGAAAAGAGTGGCAAAGTACTGAAAAGTTGTGGCAAAGTCGTGGCAAAGTACTGAAAAGTTTGGCAAAGTACTGAAAAGTTGTGGCGAGTGCTGAAAAGTCGTGGCAATGTACTGAAAAGTGTGGCAAAGTACTGAAAAGTTGTGGCAAAGTGCTGAAAAGTCGTGGCAAAGTCTTGGCAAAGTACTGAAAAGTGTGGCAAAGTACTGAAAAGTTGTGGCAATGTCGTGGCAAAGTACTGAAAAGAGTGGCAAAGTGCTGCAAAGTCGTGGCAAAGTACTGAAAAGTGTGGCAAAGTACTTCAAAGTCGTGGCAAAGTACTGAAAAGTGTCGCAAAGTAATTAAAAGTTGTGGCAAGTGCTGAAAAGTGTGGCAAAGTGCTGCAAAGTCGAGGTAAAGTACTGAAAAGTGTGGCAAAGTACTAAAAAGTTGTGGCAAAGTGCTGAAAAGTGTGGCAAAGTCGTGGCAAAGTACTGAAAAGTGTGGCAAAGTACTGAAAAGTTGTGGCAAAGTCGTGGCTAAGTACTGAAAAGAGTGGCAAAGTACTGAAAAGTTGTGGCAAAGTGCTGCAAAGTCGTGGCAAAGTACTGAAAAGTGTGGCAAAGTACTGAAAAGTTGTGGCAAAGTTCTGAAAAGTAGTGGCAAAGTACTGAAAAGTCGTGGCAAAGTCGTGGCAAAGTACTGAAAAGTGTGACAAAGTACTGAAAAGTTGTGGCAAAGTGCTGAAAATTCGTGGCAAAGTACTGAAAAGTGTGGCAAAGTACTGAAGGGTTGTGGCAAAGTCGTGGCAAAGTACTGAAAAGAGTGGCAAAGTGCTGCAAAGTCGTGGCAAAGAACTGAAAAGTGTGGCAAAGTACTGAAAAGTTGTGGCAAAGTGCTGAAAAGTGTGGCAAAGTGCTGCAAAGTCGTGGCAAAGCACTGAAAAGTGTGGCAAAGTACTGAAAAGTTGTGGCAAAGTGCTGAAAAGTGTGGCAAAGTACTGAAAAGTAGTGGCGAAGTGCTGAAAAGTCGTGGCAAAGTACTGAAAAGTGTGGCAAAGTACTGAAAAGTTGTGGCAAAGTCGTGGCAAAGTACTGAAAAGAGTGGCAAAGTACTGAAAAGTTGTGGCAAAGTCGTGGCAAAGTACTGAAAAGTGTGGCAAAGTACTGAAAAGTTGTGGCGAGTGCTGAAAAGTCGTGGCAATGTACTGAAAAGTGTGGCAAAGTACTGAAAAGTTGTGGCAAAGTGCTGAAAAGTCGTGGCAAAGTCGTGGCAAAGTACTGAAAAGTGTGGCAAAGTACAGAAAAGTTGTGGCAAAGTCGTGGCAATGTACTGAAAAGAGTGGCAAAGTGCTGCAAAGTCGTGGCAAAGTACTGAAAAGTGTGGCAAAGTACTGCAAAGTCGTGGCAAAGTACTGAAAAGTGTGGCAAAGTAATGAAAAGTTGTGGCAAAGTGCTGAAAAGTGTGGCAAAGTGCTGCAAAGTCGTGGTAAAGTACTGAAAAGTGTGGCAAAGTACTAAAAAGTTGTGGCAAAGTGCTGAAAAGTGTGGCAAAGTGCTGCAAAGTCGTGGCAAAGTACTGAAAAGTGTGGCAAAGTAAAGAAAAGTTGTAGCAAAGTGCTGAAAAGTGTGGCAAAGTACTGAAAAGTTGTGGCAAAGTGCTGACAAGTAGTGGCAAAGTACTGAAAAGTCGTGGCAAAGTACTGAAAAGTGTGGCAAAGTACTGAAGAGTTGTGGCAAAGTCGTGGCAAAGTACTGAAAAGAGTGGCAAAGTGCTGCAAAGTCGTGGCAAAGTACTGAAAACAGTGGTAAAGTACTGAAAAGTTGTGGCAAAGTGCTGAAAAGTGTGGCAAAGTGCTGCAAAGTCGTGGCAAAGTGCTGTAAAGTGTGGCAAAGGACTGAAAAGTTGTGGCAAAGTGCTGAAAAGTGTGGCAAAGTACTGAAAAGTAGTGGCGAAGTGCTGAAAAGTCGTGGCAAAGTACTGAAAAGTGTGGCAAAGTACTGAAAAGTTGTGGCAAAGTCGTGGCAAAGTACTGAAAAGAGTGGCAAAGTACTGAAAAGTTGTGGCAAAGTCGTGGCAAAGTACTGAAAAGTGTGGCAAAGTACTGAAAAGTTGTGGCGAGTGCTGAAAAGTCGTGGCAATGTACTGAAAAGTGTGGCAAAGTACTGAAAAGTTGTGGCAAAGTGCTGAAAAGTCGTGGCAAAGTCGTGGCAAAGTACTGAAAAGTGTGGCAAAGTACAGAAAAGTTGTGGCAAAGTCGTGGCAATGTACTGAAAAGAGTGGCAAAGTGCTGCAAAGTCGTGGCAAAGTACTGAAAAGTGTGGCAAAGTACTGCAAAGTCGTGGCAAAGTACTGAAAAGTGTGGCAAAGTAATGAAAAGTTGTGGCAAAGTGCTGAAAAGTTGGGCAAAGTGCTGCAAAGTCGTGGTAAAGTACTGAAAAGTGTGGCAAAGTACTAAAAAGTAGTGGCAAAGTGCTGAAAAGTGAGGCAAAGTGCTGCAAAGTCGTGGCAAAGTATTGAAAAGTGTGGCAAAGTAAAGAAAAGTTGTAGCAAAGTGCTGAAAAGTGTGGCAAAGTACTGAAAAGTTGTGGCAAAGTGCTGAAAAGTAGTGGCAAAGTACTGAAAAGTCGTGGCAAAGTACTGAAAAGTGTGGCAAAGTACTGAAGAGTTGTGGCAAAGTCGTGGCAAAGTACTGAAAAGAGTGGCAAAGTGCTGCAAAGTCGTGGCAAAGTACTGAAAAGTGTGGCAAAGTGCTGCAAATTCGTGGCAAAGTGCTGAAAAGTGTGGCAAAGGACTGAAAAGTTGTGGCAAAGTGCTGAAAAGTGTGGCAAAGTACTGAAAAGTAGTGGCGAAGTGCTGAAAAGTCGTGGCAAAGTACTGAAAAGTGTGGCAAAGTACTGAAAAGTTGTGGCAAAGTCGTGGCAAAGTACTGAAAAGAGTGGCAAAGTACTTAAAAGTTGTGGCAAAGTCGTGGCAAAGTACTGAAAAGTGTGGCAAAGTACTGAAAAGTTGTGGCAAAGTCGTGGCAAAGTACTGAAAAGAGTGGCAAAGTACTGAAAAGTTGTGGCAAAGTCGTGGCAAAGTACTGAAAAGTTTGGCAAAGTACTGAAAAGTTGTGGCGAGTGCTGAAAAGTCGTGGCAATGTACTGAAAAGTGTGGCAAAGTACTGACAAGTTGTGGCAAAGTGCTGAAAAGTCGTGGCAAAGTCTTGGCAAAGTACTGAAAAGTGTGGCAAAGTACTGAAAAGTTGTGGCAATGTCGTGGCAAAGTACTGAAAAGAGTGGCAAAGTGCTGCAAAGTCGTGGCAAAGTACTGAAAAGTGTGGCAAAGTACTGCAAAGTCGTGGCAAAGTACTGAAAAGTGTCGCAAAGTAATGAAAAGTTGTGGCAAGTGCTGAAAAGTGTGGCAAAGTGCTGCAAAGTCGAGGTAAAGTACTGAAAAGTGTGGCAAAGTACTAAAAAGTTGTGGCAAAGTGCTGAAAAGTGTGGCAAAGTGCTGCAAAGTCGTGGCAAAGTACTGAAAAGTGTGGCAAAGTAAAGAAAAGTTGTGGCAAAGTGCTGAAAAGTGTGGCAAAGTACTGAAAAGTTGTGGCAGTGAGCTGAAAAGTAGTGGCAAAGTACTGAAAAGTCGTGGCAAAGTCGTGGCAAAGTACTGAAAAGTGTGGCAAAGTACTGAAAAGTTGTGGCGAAGTGCTGAAAAGTCGAGGCAAAGTACTGAAAAGTGTGGCAAAGTACTGAAGAGTTGTGCCAAAGTGCTGAAAAGTGTGGCAAAGTACTGAAAAGTTGTGGCAAAGTGCTGAAAAGTGTGGGAAAGTACTGAAAAGTTGTGGCAAAGTACTGAAAAGTAGTGGCAAAGTACTGAAAAGTCGTGGCAAAGTCGTGGCAAAGTACTGAAAAGTGAGGCAAAGTACTGAAAAGTTGTGGCGAAGTGCTGAAAAGTCGTGGCAAAGTACTGAAAAGTGTGGCAAAGTACTGCAAAGTTGTGGCGAAGTCGTGGCAAAGTACTGAAAAGAGTGGCAAAGTGCTGCAAAGTCGTGGCAAAGTACTGGAAAGTGTGGCAAAGTACTGAAAAGTTGTGGCAAAGTGCTGAAAAGTGTGGCAAAGTACTGAAAAGTTGTGGCAAAGTGCTGAAAAGTGTGGCAAAGTGCAGCAAAGTCGAGGCAAAGTACTGAAAAGTGTGGCAAAGTAAAGAAAAGTTGTGGCAAAGTGCTGAAAAGTGTGGCAAAGTACTGAAAAGTTGTGGCAAAGTGCTGAAAAGTAGTGGCAAAGTACTGAAAAGTCGTGGCAAAGTCGTGGCAAAGTACTGAAAAGAGTGGCAAAGTACTGAAAAGTTGTGGCAAAGTGCTGAAAAGTGTGGCAAAGTGCTGCAAATTCGTGGCAAAGTACTGAAAAGTTTGGCAAAGTAAAGAAAAGTTGTGGCAAAGTTCTGAAAAGTAGTGGCAAAGTACTGAAAAGTCGTGGCAAAGTCGTGGCAAAGTACTGAAAAGTGTGACAAAGTACTGTAAAGTTGTGGCAAAGTGCTGAAAAGTCGTGGCAAAGTACTGAAAAGTGTGGCAAAGTACTGAAGGGTTGTGGCAAAGTCGTGGCAAAGTACTGAAAAGAGTGGCAAAGTGCTGCAAAGTCGTGGCAAAGAACTGAAAAGTGTGGCAAAGTACTGAAAAGTTGTGGCGAAGTGCTGAAAAGTCGTGGCAATGTACTGAAAAGTGTGGCAAAGTACTGAAAAGTTGTGGCAAAGTGCTGAAAAGTCGTGGCAAAGTCGTGGCAAAGTACTGAAAAGTGAGGCAAAGTACTGAAAAGTTGTGGCAAAGTGCTGAAAAGTGTGGCAAAGTGCTGCAAAGTCGTGGCAAAGTACTGAAAAGTGTGGCAAAGTACTGAAAAGTTGTGGCAAAGTACTGAAAAGTGTGGCAAAGTACTGAAAAGTAGTGGCGAAGTGCTGAAAAGTCGTGGCAAAGTACAGAAAAGTGTGGCAAAGTACTGAAAAGTTGTGGCAAAGTCGTGGCAAAGTACTAAAAAGAGTGGCAAAATACTGAAAAGTTGTGGCAAAGTCGTGGCAAAGTACTGAAAAGTGTGGCAAAGTACTGAAATTTTGTGGCGAAGTGCTGAAAAGTCGTGGCAAAGTACTGAAAAGTTGTGGCAAAGTCGTGGCAAAGTACTGAAAAGTGTGGCAAAGTACTGAAAAGTTGTGGCAAAGTCGTGGCTAAGTACTGAAAAGAGTGGCAAAGCACTGAAAAGTTGTGGCAAAGTGCTGCAAAGTCGTGGCAAAGTACTGAAAAGTGTGGCAAAGTACTGAAAAGTTGTGGCAAAGTGCTGAAAAGTGTGGCAAAGTACTGAAAAGTTGTGGCAAAGTGCTGAAAAGTGTGGCAAAGTACTGAAAAGTTGTGGCAAAGTTCTGAAAAGTAGTGGCAAAGTACTGAAAAGTCGTGGCAAAGTCGTGGCAAAGTACTGAAAAGTTGTGGCAAAGTCGTGGCTAAGTACTGAAAAGAGTGGCAAAGTACTGAAAAGTTGTGGCAAAGTGCTGCAAAGTCGTGGCAAAGTACTGAAAAGTTGTGGCAAAGTGCTTAAAAGTGTAACAAAGTACTGAAAAGTTGTGGCAAAGTTCTGAAAAGTAGTGGCAAAGTACTGAAAAGTCGTGGCAAAGTCGTGGCAAAGTACTGAAAAGTGTGACAAAGTACTGAAAAGTTGTGGCTAGTGCTGAAAAGTCGTGGCAAAGTACTGAAAAGTGTGGCAAAGTACTGAAGGGTTGTGGCAAAGTCGTGGCAAAGTACTGATAAGAGTGGCAAAGTGCTGCAAAGTCGTGGCAAAGAACTGAAAAGTTGTGGCGAAGTGCTGAAAAGTCGTGGCAATGTACTGAAAAGTGTGGCAAAGTACTGAAAAGTTGTGGCAAAGTGCTGAAAAGTCGTGGCAAAGTCGTGGCAAAGTACTGAAAAGTGAGGCAAAGTACTGAAAAGTTGTGGCAAAGTACTGAAAAGTGTGGCAAAGTACTGAAAAGTAGTGGCGAAGTGCTGAAAAGTCGTGGCAAAGTGCTGAAAAGTGTGGCAAAGTACTGAAAAGTTGTGGCAAAGTGCTGAAAAGTCGTGGTAAAGTACTGAAAAGTGTGGCAAAGTACTAAAAAGTAGTGGCAAAGTGCTGAAAAGTGAGGCAAAGTGCTGCAAAGTCGTGGCAAAGTATTGAAAAGTGTGGCAAAGTAAAGAAAAGTTGTAGCAAAGTGCTGAAAAGTGTGGCAAAGTACTGAAAAGTTGTGGCAAAGTGCTGAAAAGTAGTGGCAAAGTACTGAAAAGTCGTGGCAAAGTACTGAAAAGTGTGGCAAAGTACTGAAGAGTTGTGGCAAAGTCGTGGCAAAGTACTGAAAAGAGTGGCAAAGTGCTGCAAAGTCGTGGCAAAGTACTGAAAAGTGTGGCAAAGTGCTGCAAATTCGTGGCAAAGTGCTGAAAAGTGTGGCAAAGGACTGAAAAGTTGTGGCAAAGTGCTGAAAAGTGTGGCAAAGTACTGAAAAGTAGTGGCGAAGTGCTGAAAAGTCGTGGCAAAGTACTGAAAAGTGTGGCAAAGTACTGAAAAGTTGTGGCAAAGTCGTGGCAAAGTACTGAAAAGAGTGGCAAAGTACTTAAAAGTTGTGGCAAAGTCGTGGCAAAGTACTGAAAAGTGTGGCAAAGTACTGAAAAGTTGTGGCAAAGTCGTGGCAAAGTACTGAAAAGAGTGGCAAAGTACTGAAAAGTTGTGGCAAAGTCGTGGCAAAGTACTGAAAAGTTTGGCAAAGTACTGAAAAGTTGTGGCGAGTGCTGAAAAGTCGTGGCAATGTACTGAAAAGTGTGGCAAAGTACTGAAAAGTTGTGGCAAAGTGCTGAAAAGTCGTGGCAAAGTCTTGGCAAAGTACTGAAAAGTGTGGCAAAGTACTGAAAAGTTGTGGCAATGTCGTGGCAAAGTACTGAAAAGAGTGGCAAAGTGCTGCAAAGTCGTGGCAAAGTACTGAAAAGTGTGGCAAAGTACTGCAAAGTCGTGGCAAAGTACTGAAAAGTGTCGCAAAGTAATGAAAAGTTGTGGCAAGTGCTGAAAAGTGTGGCAAAGTGCTGCAAAGTCGAGGTAAAGTACTGAAAAGTGTGGCAAAGTACTAAAAAGTTGTGGCAAAGTGCTGAAAAGTGTGGCAAAGTGCTGCAAAGTCGTGGCAAAGTACTGAAAAGTGTGGCAAAGTAAAGAAAAGTTGTGGCAAAGTGCTGAAAAGTGTGGCAAAGTACTGAAAAGTTGTGGCAGTGAGCTGAAAAGTAGTGGCAAAGTACTGAAAAGTCGTGGCAAAGTCGTGGCAAAGTACTGAAAAGTGTGGCAAAGTACTGAAAAGTTGTGGCGAAGTGCTGAAAAGTCGAGGCAAAGTACTGAAAAGTGTGGCAAAGTACTGAAGAGTTGTGCCAAAGTGCTGAAAAGTGTGGCAAAGTACTGAAAAGTTGTGGCAAAGTGCTGAAAAGTGTGGGAAAGTACTGAAAAGTTGTGGCAAAGTACTGAAAAGTAGTGGCAAAGTACTGAAAAGTCGTGGCAAAGTCGTGGCAAAGTACTGAAAAGTGAGGCAAAGTACTGAAAAGTTGTGGCGAAGTGCTGAAAAGTCGTGGCAAAGTACTGAAAAGTGTGGCAAAGTACTGCAAAGTTGTGGCGAAGTCGTGGCAAAGTACTGAAAAGAGTGGCAAAGTGCTGCAAAGTCGTGGCAAAGTACTGGAAAGTGTGGCAAAGTACTGAAAAGTTGTGGCAAAGTGCTGAAAAGTGTGGCAAAGTACTGAAAAGTTGTGGCAAAGTGCTGAAAAGTGTGGCAAAGTGCAGCAAAGTCGAGGCAAAGTACTGAAAAGTGTGGCAAAGTAAAGAAAAGTTGTGGCAAAGTGCTGAAAAGTGTGGCAAAGTACTGAAAAGTTGTGGCAAAGTGCTGAAAAGTAGTGGCAAAGTACTGAAAAGTCGTGGCAAAGTCGTGGCAAAGTACTGAAAAGAGTGGCAAAGTACTGAAAAGTTGTGGCAAAGTGCTGAAAAGTGTGGCAAAGTGCTGCAAATTCGTGGCAAAGTACTGAAAAGTTTGGCAAAGTAAAGAAAAGTTGTGGCAAAGTTCTGAAAAGTAGTGGCAAAGTACTGAAAAGTCGTGGCAAAGTCGTGGCAAAGTACTGAAAAGTGTGACAAAGTACTGTAAAGTTGTGGCAAAGTGCTGAAAAGTCGTGGCAAAGTACTGAAAAGTGTGGCAAAGTACTGAAGGGTTGTGGCAAAGTCGTGGCAAAGTACTGAAAAGAGTGGCAAAGTGCTGCAAAGTCGTGGCAAAGAACTGAAAAGTGTGGCAAAGTACTGAAAAGTTGTGGCGAAGTGCTGAAAAGTCGTGGCAATGTACTGAAAAGTGTGGCAAAGTACTGAAAAGTTGTGGCAAAGTGCTGAAAAGTCGTGGCAAAGTCGTGGCAAAGTACTGAAAAGTGAGGCAAAGTACTGAAAAGTTGTGGCAAAGTGCTGAAAAGTGTGGCAAAGTGCTGCAAAGTCGTGGCAAAGTACTGAAAAGTGTGGCAAAGTACTGAAAAGTTGTGGCAAAGTACTGAAAAGTGTGGCAAAGTACTGAAAAGTAGTGGCGAAGTGCTGAAAAGTCGTGGCAAAGTACAGAAAAGTGTGGCAAAGTACTGAAAAGTTGTGGCAAAGTCGTGGCAAAGTACTAAAAAGAGTGGCAAAATACTGAAAAGTTGTGGCAAAGTCGTGGCAAAGTACTGAAAAGTGTGGCAAAGTACTGAAATTTTGTGGCGAAGTGCTGAAAAGTCGTGGCAAAGTACTGAAAAGTTGTGGCAAAGTCGTGGCAAAGTACTGAAAAGTGTGGCAAAGTACTGAAAAGTTGTGGCAAAGTCGTGGCTAAGTACTGAAAAGAGTGGCAAAGCACTGAAAAGTTGTGGCAAAGTGCTGCAAAGTCGTGGCAAAGTACTGAAAAGTGTGGCAAAGTACTGAAAAGTTGTGGCAAAGTGCTGAAAAGTGTGGCAAAGTACTGAAAAGTTGTGGCAAAGTGCTGAAAAGTGTGGCAAAGTACTGAAAAGTTGTGGCAAAGTTCTGAAAAGTAGTGGCAAAGTACTGAAAAGTCGTGGCAAAGTCGTGGCAAAGTACTGAAAAGTTGTGGCAAAGTCGTGGCTAAGTACTGAAAAGAGTGGCAAAGTACTGAAAAGTTGTGGCAAAGTGCTGCAAAGTCGTGGCAAAGTACTGAAAAGTTGTGGCAAAGTGCTTAAAAGTGTAACAAAGTACTGAAAAGTTGTGGCAAAGTTCTGAAAAGTAGTGGCAAAGTACTGAAAAGTCGTGGCAAAGTCGTGGCAAAGTACTGAAAAGTGTGACAAAGTACTGAAAAGTTGTGGCTAGTGCTGAAAAGTCGTGGCAAAGTACTGAAAAGTGTGGCAAAGTACTGAAGGGTTGTGGCAAAGTCGTGGCAAAGTACTGATAAGAGTGGCAAAGTGCTGCAAAGTCGTGGCAAAGAACTGAAAAGTTGTGGCGAAGTGCTGAAAAGTCGTGGCAATGTACTGAAAAGTGTGGCAAAGTACTGAAAAGTTGTGGCAAAGTGCTGAAAAGTCGTGGCAAAGTCGTGGCAAAGTACTGAAAAGTGAGGCAAAGTACTGAAAAGTTGTGGCAAAGTACTGAAAAGTGTGGCAAAGTACTGAAAAGTAGTGGCGAAGTGCTGAAAAGTCGTGGCAAAGTGCTGAAAAGTGTGGCAAAGTACTGAAAAGTTGTGGCAAAGTGCTGAAAAGTGTGGCAAAGTGCAGCAAAGTCGAGGCAAAGTACTGAAAAGTGTGGCAAAGTAAAGAAAAGTTGTGGCAAAGTGCTGAAAAGTGTGGCAAAGTACTGAAAAGTTGTGGCAAAGTGCTGAAAAGTAGTGGCAAAGTACTGAAAAGTCGTGGCAAAGTCGTGGCAAAGTACTGAAAAGAGTGGCAAAGTACTGAAAAGTTGTGGCAAAGTGCTGAAAAGTGTGGCAAAGTGCTGCAAATTCGTGGCAAAGTACTGAAAAGTGTGGCAAAGTAAAGAAAAGTTGTGGCAAAGTTCTGAAAAGTAGTGGCAAAGTACTGAAAAGTCGTGGCAAAGTCGTGGCAAAGTACTGAAAAGTGTGACAAAGTACTGTAAAGTTGTGGCAATGTGCTGAAAAGTCGTGGCAAAGTACTGAAAAGTGTGGCAAAGTACTGAAGGGTTGTGGCAAAGTCGTGGCAAAGTACTGAAAAGAGTGGCAAAGTGCTGCAAAGTCGTGGCAAAGAACTGAAAAGTGTGGCAAAGTACTGAAAAGTTGTGGCGAAGTGCTGAAAAGTCGTGGCAATGTACTGAAAAGTGTGGCAAAGTACTGAAAAGTTGTGGCAAAGTGCTGAAAAGTCGTGGCAAAGTCGTGGCAAAGTACTGAAAAGTGAGGCAAAGTACTGAAAAGTTGTGGCAAAGTGCTGAAAAGTGTGGCAAAGTGCTGCAAAGTCGTGGCAAAGTACTGAAAAGTGTGGCAAAGTACTGAAAAGTTGTGGCAAAGTACTGAAAAGTGTGGCAAAGTACTGAAAAGTAGTGGCGAAGTGCTGAAAAGTCGTGGCAAAGTACTGAAAAGTGTGGCAAAGTACTGAAGGGTTGTGGCAAAGTCGTGGCAAAGTACTGAAAAGAGTGGCAAAGTGCTGCAAAGTCGTGGCAAAGAACTGAAAAGTGTGGCAAAGTACTGAAAAGTTGTGGCGAAGTGCTGAAAAGTCGTGGCAATGTACTGAAAAGTGTGGCAAAGTACTGAAAAGTTGTGGCAAAGTGCTGAAAAGTCGTGGCAAAGTCGTGGCAAAGTACTGAAAAGTGAGGCAAAGTACTGAAAAGTTGTGGCAAAGTGCTGAAAAGTGTGGCAAAGTGCTGCAAAGTCGTGGCAAAGTACTGAAAAGTGTGGCAAAGTACTGAAAAGTTGTGGCAAAGTACTGAAAAGTGTGGCAAAGTACTGAAAAGTAGTGGCGAAGTGCTGAAAAGTCGTGGCAAAGTACAGAAAAGTGTGGCAAAGTACTGAAAAGTTGTGGCAAAGTCGTGGCAAAGTACTAAAAAGAGTGGCAAAATACTGAAAAGTTGTGGCAAAGTCGTGGCAAAGTACTGAAAAGTGTGGCAAAGTACTGAAATTTTGTGGCGAAGTGCTGAAAAGTCGTGGCAAAGTACTGAAAAGTTGTGGCAAAGTCGTGGCAAAGTACTGAAAAGTGTGGCAAAGTACTGAAAAGTTGTGGCAAAGTCGTGGCTAAGTACTGAAAAGAGTGGCAAAGCACTGAAAAGTTGTGGCAAAGTGCTGCAAAGTCGTGGCAAAGTACTGAAAAGTGTGGCAAAGTACTGAAAAGTTGTGGCAAAGTGCTGAAAAGTGTGGCAAAGTACTGAAAAGTTGTGGCAAAGTGCTGAAAAGTGTGGCAAAGTACTGAAAAGTTGTGGCAAAGTTCTGAAAAGTAGTGGCAAAGTACTGAAAAGTCGTGGCAAAGTCGTGGCAAAGTACTGAAAAGTTGTGGCAAAGTCGTGGCTAAGTACTGAAAAGAGTGGCAAAGTACTGAAAAGTTGTGGCAAAGTGCTGCAAAGTCGTGGCAAAGTACTGAAAAGTGTGGCAAAGTACTGAAAAGTTGTGGCAAAGTGCTGAAAAGTGTGGCAAAGTACTGAAAAGTTGTGGCAAAGTGCTTAAAAGTGTGGCAAAGTACTGAAAAGTTGTGGCAAAGTTCTGAAAAGTAGTGGCAAAGTACTGAAAAGTCGTGGCAAAGTCGTGGCAAAGTACTGAAAAGTGTGACAAAGTACTGAAAAGTTGTGGCAAAGTGCTGAAAAGTCGTGGCAAAGTACTGAAAAGTGTGGCAAAGTACTGAAGGGTTGTGGCAAAGTCGTGGCAAAGTACTGATAAGAGTGGCAAAGTGCTGCAAAGTCGTGGCAAAGAACTGAAAAGTTGTGGCGAAGTGCTGAAAAGACGTGGCAATGTACTGAAAAGTGTGGCAAAGTACTGAAAAGTTGTGGCAAAGTGCTGAAAAGTCGTGGCAAAGTCGTGGCAAAGTACTGAAAAGTGAGGCAAAGTACTGAAAAGTTGTGGCAAAGTACTGAAAAGTGTGGCAAAGTACTGCAAAGTCGTGGCAAAGTACTGAAAAGTGTGGCAAAGTACTGAAAAGTTGTGGCAAAGTACTGAAAAGTGTGGCAAAGTACTGAAAAGTAGTGGCGAAGTGCTGAAAAGTCGTGGCAAAGTGCTGAAAAGTGTGGCAAAGTACTGAAAAGTTGTGGCAAAGTGCTGAAAAGTGTGGCAAAGTGCAGCAAAGTCGAGGCAAAGTACTGAAAAGTGTGGCAAAGTAAAGAAAAGTTGTGGCAAAGTGCTGAAAAGTGTGGCAAAGTACTGAAAAGTTGTGGCAAAGTGCTGAAAAGTAGTGGCAAAGTACTGAAAAGTCGTGGCAAAGTCGTGGCAAAGTACTGAAAAGAGTGGCAAAGTACTGAAAAGTTGTGGCAAAGTGCTGAAAAGTGTGGCAAAGTGCTGCAAATTCGTGGCAAAGTACTGAAAAGTGTGGCAAAGTAAAGAAAAGTTGTGGCAAAGTTCTGAAAAGTAGTGGCAAAGTACTGAAAAGTCGTGGCAAAGTCGTGGCAAAGTACTGAAAAGTGTGACAAAGTACTGTAAAGTTGTGGCAAAGTGCTGAAAAGTCGTGGCAAAGTACTGAAAAGTGTGGCAAAGTACTGAAGGGTTGTGGCAAAGTCGTGGCAAAGTACTGAAAAGAGTGGCAAAGTGCTGCAAAGTCGTGGCAAAGAACTGAAAAGTGTGGCAAAGTACTGAAAAGTTGTGGCGAAGTGCTGAAAAGTCGTGGCAATGTACTGAAAAGTGTGGCAAAGTACTGAAAAGTTGTGGCAAAGTGCTGAAAAGTCGTGGCAAAGTCGTGGCAAAGTACTGAAAAGTGAGGCAAAGTACTGAAAAGTTGTGGCAAAGTGCTGAAAAGTGTGGCAAAGTGCTGCAAAGTCGTGGCAAAGTACTGAAAAGTGTGGCAAAGTACTGAAAAGTTGTGGCAAAGTACTGAAAAGTGTGGCAAAGTACTGAAAAGTAGTGGCGAAGTGCTGAAAAGTCGTGGCAAAGTACAGAAAAGTGTGGCAAAGTACTGAAAAGTTGTGGCAAAGTCGTGGCAAAGTACTAAAAAGAGTGGCAAAATACTGAAAAGTTGTGGCAAAGTCGTGGCAAAGTACTGAAAAGTGTGGCAAAGTACTGAAATTTTGTGGCGAAGTGCTGAAAAGTCGTGGCAAAGTACTGAAAAGTTGTGGCAAAGTCGTGGCAAAGTACTGAAAAGTGTGGCAAAGTACTGAAAAGTTGTGGCAAAGTCGTGGCTAAGTACTGAAAAGAGTGGCAAAGCACTGAAAAGTTGTGGCAAAGTGCTGCAAAGTCGTGGCAAAGTACTGAAAAGTGTGGCAAAGTACTGAAAAGTTGTGGCAAAGTGCTGAAAAGTGTGGCAAAGTACTGAAAAGTTGTGGCAAAGTGCTGAAAAGTGTGGCAAAGTACTGAAAAGTTGTGGCAAAGTTCTGAAAAGTAGTGGCAAAGTACTGAAAAGTCGTGGCAAAGTCGTGGCAAAGTACTGACAAGTTGTGGCAAAGTCGTGGCTAAGTCGTGGCAAAGTACTGAAAAGTGTGGCAAAGTACTGAAAAGTTGTGGCAAAGTGCTGAAAAGTGTGGCAAAGTACTGAAAAGTTGTGGCAAAGTGCTTAAAAGTGTGGCAAAGTACTGAAAAGTTGTGGCAAAGTTCTGAAAAGTAGTGGCAAAGTACTGAAAAGTCGTGGCAAAGTCGTGGCAAAGTACTGAAAAGTGTGACAAAGTACTGAAAAGTTGTGGCAAAGTGCTGAAAAGTCGTGGCAAAGTACTGAAAAGTGTGGCAAAGTACTGAAGGGTTGTGGCAAAGTCGTGGCAAAGTACTGATAAGAGTGGCAAAGTGCTGCAAAGTCGTGGCAAAGAACTGAAAAGTGTGGCAAAGTACTGAAAAGTTGTGGCGAAGTGCTGAAAAGTCGTGGCAATGTACTGAAAAGTGTGGCAAAGTACTGAAAAGTTGTGGCAAAGTGCTGAAAAGTCGTGGCAAAGTCGTGGCAAAGTACTGAAAAGTGAGGCAAAGTACTGAAAAGTTGTGGCAAAGTACTGAAAAGTGTGGCAAAGTACTGCAAAGTCGTGGCAAAGTACTGAAAAGTGTGGCAAAGTACTGAAAAGTTGTGGCAAAGTACTGAAAAGTGTGGCAAAGTACTGAAAAGTAGTGGCGAAGTGCTGAAAAGTCGTGGCAAAGTACTGAAAAGTGTGGCAAAGTACTGAAAAGTGTGGCAAAGTAAAGAAAAGTTGTGGCAAAGTGCTGAAAAGTGTGGCAAAGTACTGAAAAGTTGTGGCAGTGTGCTGAAAAGTAGTGGCAAAGTACTGAAAAGTCGTGGCAAAGTCGTGGCAAAGTACTGAAAAGTGTGGCAAAGTACTGAAAAGTTGTGGCGAAGTGCTGAAAAGTCGAGGCAAAGTACTGAAAAGTGTGGCAAAGTACTGAAGAGTTGTGGCAAAGGGCTGAAAAGTGTGGCAAAGTACTGAAAAGTTGTGGCAAAGTGCTGAAAAGTGTGGCAAAGTACTGACAAGTTGTGGCAAAGTGCTGAAAAGTAGTGGCAAAGTACTGAAAAGTCGTGGCAAAGTCGTGGCAAAGTACTGAAAAGTGAGGCAAAGTACTGAAAAGTTGTGGCAAAGTACTGAAAAGTGTGGCAAAGTACTGAAAAGTAGTGGCAAAGTACTGAAAAGTTGTGGCAAAGTCGTGGCAAAGTACTGAAAAGAGTGGCAAAGTACTGAAAAGTTGTGGCAAAGTCGTGGCAACGTACTGAAAAGTGTGGCAAAGTGCTGCAAAGTCGTGGCAAAGTACTGAAAAGTGTGGCAAAGTACTGAAAAGTTGTGGCAAAGTGCTGAAAAGTGTGGCAAAGTACTGAAAAGTAGTGGCGAAGTGCTGAAAAGTCGTGGCAAAGTACTTAAAAGTGTGGCAAAGTACTGAAAAGTTGTGGCAAAGTCGTGGCAAAGTACTGAAAAGAGTGGCAAAGTACTGAAAAGTTGTGGCAAAGTCGTGGCAAAGTACTGAAAAGTGTGGCAAAGTACTGAAATTTTGTGGCGAAGTGCTGAAAAGTCGTGGCAAAGTACTGAAAAGTGTGGCAAAGTACTGAAAAGTAGTGGCAAAGTGCTGAAAAGTGTGGCAAAGAACTGAAAAGTTGTGGCAAAGTGCTTAAAAGTGTGGCAAAGTACTGAAAAGTTGTGGCAAAGTGCTGAAAAGTAGTGGCAAAGTACTGAAAAGTCGTGGCAAAGTACTGAAAAGTGTGCCAAAGTACTGAAGAGTTGTGGCAAAGTCGTGGCAAAGTACTCAAAAGAGTGGCAAAGTGCTGCAAAGTCGTGGCAAAGTACTGAAAAGTGTGGCAAAGTACTGAAAAGTTTGGGCAAAGTGCTGAAAAGTGTGGCAAAGTGCTGCAAAGTCGTGGCAAAGTGCTGAAAGGTGTGGCAAAGGACTGAAAAGTTGTGGCAAAGTGCTGAAAAGTGTGGCAAAGTACTGAAAAGTAGTGGCGAAGTGCTGAAAAGTCGTGGCAAAGTACTGAAAAGTGTGGCAAAGTACTGAAAAGTTGTGGCGAGTGCTGAAAAGTCGTGGCAATGTACTGAAAAGTGTGGCAACGTACTGAAAAGTTGTGGCAAAGTGCTGAAAAGTCGTGGCAAAGTCGTGACAAAGTACTGAAAAGTTGTGGCAAAGTGCTGAAAAGTGTGGCAAAGTAATGAAAAGTTGTGGCAAAGTGCTGAAAAGTGTGGCAAAGTGCTGCAAAGTCGTGGTAAAGTTCTGAAAAGTGTTGCAAAGTACGGAAAAGTTGTGGCAAAGTGCTGAAAAGTGTGGCAAAGTGCTGCAAAGTCGTGGCAAAGTACTGAAAAGTGTGGCAAAGTAAAGAAAAGTTGTGGCAAAGTGCTGAAAAGTGTGGCAAAGTACTGAAAAGTTGTGGCAGTGTGCTGAAAAGTAGTGGCAAAGTACTGAAAAGTCGTGGCAAAGTCGTGGCAAAGTACTGAAAAGTGTGGCAAAGTACTGAAAAGTTGTGGCGAAGTGCTGAAAAGTCGAGGCAAAGTACTGAAAAGTGTGGCAAAGTACTGAAGAGTTGTGGCAAAGGGCTGAAAAGTGTGGCAAAGTACTGAAAAGTTGTGGCAAAGTGCTGAAAAGTGTGGCAAAGTACTGAAAAGTTGTGGCAAAGTGCTGAAAAGTAGTGGCAAAGTACTGAAAAGTTGTGGCAAAGTACTTAAAAGTGTGGCAAAGTACTGAAAAGTTGTGGCAAAGTCGTGGCAAAGTACTGAAAAGAGTGGCAAAGTACTGAAAAGTTGTGGCAAAGTCGTGGCAAAGTACTGAAAAGTGTGGCAAAGTACTGAAATTTTGTGGCGAAGTGCTGAAAAGTCGTGGCAAAGTACTGAAAAGTGTGGCAAAGTACTGAAAAGTAGTGGCAAAGTGCTGAAAAGTGTGGCAAAATACTGAAAAGTTGTGGCAAAGTGCTTAAAAGTGTGGCAAAGTACTGAAAAGTTGTGGCAAAGTGCTGAAAAGTAGTGGCAAAGTACTGAAAAGTCGTAGCAAAGTACTGAAAAGTGTGGCAAAGTACTGAAGAGTTGTGGCAAAGTCGTTGCAAAGTACTCAAAAGAGTGGCAAAGTGCTGCAAAGTCGTGGCAAAGTACTGAAAAGTGTGGCAAAGTACTGAAAAGTTTGGGCAAAGTGCTGAAAAGTGTGGCAAAGTGCTGCAAAGTCGTGGCAAAGTGCTGAAAGGTGTGGCAAAGGACTGAAAAGTTGTGGCAAAGTGCTGAAAAGTGTGGCAAAGTACTGAAAAGTAGTGGCGAAGTGCTGAAAAGTCGTGGCAAAGTACTGAAAAGTGTGGCAAAGTACTGAAAAGTTGTGGCAAAGTCGTGGCAAAGTACTGAAAAGTGTGGCAAAGTACTGAAAAGTTGTGGCGAGTGCTGAAAAGTCGTGGCAATGTACTGAAAAGTTGTGGCAGTGTGCTGAAAAGTAGTGGCAAAGTACTGAAAAGTCGTGGCAAAGTCGTGGCAAAGTACTGAAAAGTGTGGCAAAGTACTGAAAAGTTGTGGCGAAGTGCTGAAAAGTCGAGGCAAAGTACTGAAAAGTGTGGCAAAGTACTGAAGAGTTGTGGCAAAGGGCTGAAAAGTGTGGCAAAGTACTGAAAAGTTGTGGCAAAGTGCTGAAAAGTGTGGCAAAGTACTGAAAAGTTGTGGCAAAGTGCTGAAAAGTAGTGGCAAAGTACTGAAAAGTTGTGGCAAAGTACTTAAAAGTGTGGCAAAGTACTGAAAAGTTGTGGCAAAGTCGTGGCAAAGTACTGAAAAGAGTGGCAAAGTACTGAAAAGTTGTGGCAAAGTCGTGGCAAAGTACTGAAAAGTGTGGCAAAGTACTGAAATTTTGTGGCGAAGTGCTGAAAAGTCGTGGCAAAGTACTGAAAAGTGTGGCAAAGTACTGAAAAGTAGTGGCAAAGTGCTGAAAAGTGTGGCAAAATACTGAAAAGTTGTGGCAAAGTGCTTAAAAGTGTGGCAAAGTACTGAAAAGTTGTGGCAAAGTGCTGAAAAGTAGTGGCAAAGTACTGAAAAGTCGTAGCAAAGTACTGAAAAGTGTGGCAAAGTACTGAAGAGTTGTGGCAAAGTCGTTGCAAAGTACTCAAAAGAGTGGCAAAGTGCTGCAAAGTCGTGGCAAAGTACTGAAAAGTGTGGCAAAGTACTGAAAAGTTTGGGCAAAGTGCTGAAAAGTGTGGCAAAGTGCTGCAAAGTCGTGGCAAAGTGCTGAAAGGTGTGGCAAAGGACTGAAAAGTTGTGGCAAAGTGCTGAATAGTGTGGCAAAGTACTGAAAAGTAGTGGCGAAGTGCTGAAAAGTCGTGGCAAAGTACTGAAAAGTGTGGCAAAGTACTGAAAACTTGTGGCAAAGTCGTGGCAAAGTACTGAAAAGTGTGGCAAAGTACTGAAAAGTTGTGGCGAGTGCTGAAAAGTCGTGGCAATGTACTGAAAAGTGTGGCAACGTACTGAAAAGTTGTGGCAAAGTGCTGAAAAGTCGTGGCAAAGTCGTGGCAAAGTACTGAAAAGTTGTGGCAAAGTGCTGAAAAGTCGTGGCAAAGTACTGAAAAGTGTGGCAAAGTACTGAAGAGTTGTGGCAAATTCGTGGCAAAGTACTGAAAAGAGTGGCAAAGTGCTGCAAAGTCGTGGCAAAGAACTGAAAAGTGTGGCAAAGTACTGAAAAGTTGTTGCAAAGTGCTGAAAAGTGTGGCAAAGTGCTGCAAAGTCGTGGCAAAGTACTGAAAAGTGTGGCAAAGTACTGAAAAGTTGTGGCAAAGTACTGAAAAGTGTGGCAATGTACTGAAAAGTAGTGGCGAAGTGCTGAAAAGTCGTGGCAAAGTACTGAAAAGTGTAGCAAAGTACTGAAAAGTTGTGGCAAAGTCGTGGCAAAGTACTGAAAAGAGTGGCAAAGTACTGAAAAGTTGTGGCAAAGTCGTGGCAAAGTACTGAAAAGTGTGGCAAAGTACTGAAAAGTTGTGGCGAAGTGATGAAACGTCGTGGCAAAGTACTGAAAAGTGTGGCAAAGTACTGAAAAGTTGTGGCAAAGTACTGAAAAGTGTGGCAATGTACTGAAAAGTAGTGCGAAGTGCTGAAAAGTCGTGGCAAAGTACTGAAAAGTGTAGCAAAGTACTGAAAAGTTGTGGCAAAGTCGTGGCAAAGTACTGAAAAGAGTGGCAAAGTACTGAAAAGTTGTGGCAAAGTCGTGGCAAAGTACTGAAAAGTGTGGCAAAGTACTGAAAAGTTGTGGCGAAGTGCTGAAACGTCGTGGCAAAGTACTGAAAAGTGTGGCAAAGTACTGAAAAGTAGTGGCAAAGTGCTGAAAAGTGTGGCAAAGTACTGAAAAGTTGTGGCAAAGTGCTGAAAAGTGTGGCAAAGTACTGAAAAGTTGTGGCAAAGTACTGAAAAGTTGTGGCAAAGTACTGAAAAGTGTGGCAATGTACTGAAAAGTAGTGGCGAAGTGCTGAAAAGTCGTGGCAAAGTACTGAAAAGTGTAGCAAAGTACTGAAAAGTTGTGGCAAAGTCGTGGCAAAGTACTGAAAAGAGTGGCAAAGTACTGAAAAGTTGTGGCAAAGTCGTGGCAAAGTACTGAAAAGTGTGGCAAAGTACTGAAAAGTTGTGGCGAAGTGCTGAAACGTCGTGGCAAAGTACTGAAAAGTGTGGCAAAGTACTGAAAAGTAGTGGCAAAGTGCTGAAAAGTGTGGCAAAGTACTGAAAAGTTGTGGCAAAGTGCTGAAAAGTGTGGCAAAGTACTGAAAAGTTGTGGCAAAGTGCTGAAAAGTAGTGGCAAAGTACTGAAAAGTCGTGGCAAAGTACTGAAAAGTGTGGCAAAGTACTGAAGAGTTGTGGCAAAGTCGTGGCAAAGTACTGAAAAGAGTGGCAAAGTGCTGCAAAGTCGTGGCATGGTACTGAAAAGTGTGGCAAAGTACTGAAAAGTTGTGGCAAAGTGCTGAAAAGTGTGGCAAAGTACTGAAAAGTTGTTGCAAAGTGCTGAAAAGTGTGGCAAAGTGCTGCAAAGTCGTGGCAAAGTATTGAAAAGTGTGGCAAAGTACTGAACAGTTGTGGCAAAGTACTGAAAAGTGTGGCAAAGTACTGAAAAGTAGTGGCGAAGTGCTGAAAAGTCATGGCAAAGTACTGAAAAGTGTGGCAAAGTACTGAAAAGTTGTGGCAAAGTCGTGGCAAAGTACTGAAAAGAGTGGCAAAGTACTGAAAAGTTGTGGCAAAGTCGTGGCAAAGTACTGAAAAGTGTGGCAAAGTACTGAAATTTTGTGGCGAAGTGCTGAAAGGTCGTGGCAAAGTACTGAAAAGTTGTGGCAAAGTACTGAAAAGTTGTGGCAAAGTGCTGAAAAGTGTGGCAAAGTACTGAAAAGTTGTGGCAAAGTGCTGAAAAGTAGTGGCAAAGTACTGAAAAGTCGTAGCAAAGTACTGAAAAGTGTGGCAAAGTACTGAACAGTTGTGGCAAAGTCGTTGCAAAGTACTCAAAAGAGTGGCAAAGTGCTGCAAAGTCGTGGCAAAGTACTGAAAAGTGTGGCAAAGTACTGAAAAGTTTGGGCAAAGTGCTGAAAAGTGTGGCAAAGTGCTGCAAAGTCGTGGCAAAGTGCTGAAAGGTGTGGCAAAGGACTGAAAAATTGTGGCAAAGTGCTGAAAAGTGTGGCAAAGTACTGAAAAGTAGTGGCGAAGTGCTGAAAAGTCGTGGCAAAGTACTGAAAAGTGTGGCAAAGTACTGAAAAGTTGTGGCAAAGTCGTGGCAAAGTACTGAAAAGTGTGGCAAAGTACTGAAAAGTTGTGGCGAGTGCTGAAAAGTCGTGGCAATGTACTGAAAAGTGTGGCAACGTACTGAAAAGTTGTGGCAAAGTGCTGAAAAGTCGTGGCAAAGTCGTGGCAAAGTACTGAAAAGTTGTGGCAAAGTGCTGAAAAGTCGTGGCAAAGTACTGAAAAGTGTGGCAAAGTACTGAAGAGTTGTGGCAAATTCGTGGCAAAGTACTGAAAAGAGTGGCAAAGTGCTGCAAAGTCGTGGCAAAGAACTGAAAAGTGTGGCAAAGTACTGAAAAGTTGTTGCAAAGTGCTGAAAAGTGTGGCAAAGTGCTGCAAAGTCGTGGCAAAGTACTGAAAAGTGTGGCAAAGTACTGAAAAGTTGTGGCAAAGTACTGAAAAGTGTGGCAATGTACTGAAAAGTAGTGGCGAAGTGCTGAAAAGTCGTGGCAAAGTACTGAAAAGTGTAGCAAAGTACTGAAAAGTTGTGGCAAAGTCGTGGCAAAGTACTGAAAAGAGTGGCAAAGTACTGAAAAGTTGTGGCAAAGTCGTGGCAAAGTACTGAAAAGTGTGGCAAAGTACTGAAAAGTTGTGGCGAAGTGATGAAACGTCGTGGCAAAGTACTGAAAAGTGTGGCAAAGTACTGAAAAGTTGTGGCAAAGTACTGAAAAGTGTGGCAATGTACTGAAAAGTAGTGGCGAAGTGCTGAAAAGTCGTGGCAAAGTACTGAAAAGTGTAGCAAAGTACTGAAAAGTTGTGGCAAAGTCGTGGCAAAGTACTGAAAAGAGTGGCAAAGTACTGAAAAGTTGTGGCAAAGTCGTGGCAAAGTACTGAAAAGTGTGGCAAAGTACTGAAAAGTTGTGGCGAAGTGCTGAAACGTCGTGGCAAAGTACTGAAAAGTGTGGCAAAGTACTGAAAAGTAGTGGCAAAGTGCTGAAAAGTGTGGCAAAGTACTGAAAAGTTGTGGCAAAGTGCTGAAAAGTGTGGCAAAGTACTGAAAAGTTGTGGCAAAGTACTGAAAAGTTGTGGCAAAGTACTGAAAAGTGTGGCAATGTACTGAAAAGTAGTGGCGAAGTGCTGAAAAGTCGTGGCAAAGTACTGAAAAGTGTAGCAAAGTACTGAAAAGTTGTGGCAAAGTCGTGGCAAAGTACTGAAAAGAGTGGCAAAGTACTGAAAAGTTGTGGCAAAGTCGTGGCAAAGTACTGAAAAGTGTGGCAAAGTACTGAAAAGTTGTGGCGAAGTGCTGAAACGTCGTGGCAAAGTACTGAAAAGTGTGGCAAAGTACTGAAAAGTAGTGGCAAAGTGCTGAAAAGTGTGGCAAAGTACTGAAAAGTTGTGGCAAAGTGCTGAAAAGTGTGGCAAAGTACTGAAAAGTTGTGGCAAAGTGCTGAAAAGTAGTGGCAAAGTACTGAAAAGTCGTGGCAAAGTACTGAAAAGTATGGCAAAGTACTGAAGAGTTGTGGCAAAGTCGTGGCAAAGTACTGAAAAGAGTGGCAAAGTGCTGCAAAGTCGTGGCATGGTACTGAAAAGTGTGGCAAAGTACTGAAAAGTTGTGGCAAAGTGCTGAAAAGTGTGGCAAAGTACTGAAAAGTTGTTGCAAAGTGCTGAAAAGTGTGGCAAAGTGCTGCAAAGTCGTGGCAAAGTATTGAAAAGTGTGGCAAAGTACTGAAAAGTTGTGGCAAAGTCGTGGCAAAGTACTGAAAAGAGTGGCAAAGTACTGAAAAGTTGTGGCAAAGTCGTGGCAAAGTACTGAAAAGTGTGGCAAAGTACTGAAATTTTGTGGCAAGTGCTGAAAAGTCGTGGCAAAGTACTGAAAAGTTGTGGCAAAGTACTGAAAAGTTGTGGCAAAGTGCTGAAAAGTGTGGCAAAGTACTGAAAAGTTGTGGCAAAGTGCTGAAAAGTAGTTGCAAAGTACTGAAAAGTCGTGCAAAGTACTGAAAAGTGTGGCAAAGTACTGATGAGTTGTGGCAAAGTCGTGGCAAAGTACTGAAAAGAGTGGCAAAGTGCTGCAAAGTCGTGGCAAAGTACTGAAAACAGTGGCAAAAACTGAAAAGTTGTGGCAAAGTGCTGAAAAGTGTGGCAAAGTGCTGCAAAGTCGTGGCAAAGTGCTGAAAAGTGTGGCAAAGGACTGAAAAGTTGTGGCAAAGTGCTGAAAAGTGAGGCAAAGTACTGAAAAGTAGTGGCGAAGTGCTGAAAAGTCGTGGCAAAGTACTGAAAAGTGTGGCAAAGTACTGAAAAGTTGTGGCAATGTCGTGGCAAAGTACTGAAAAGAGTGGCAAAGTACTGAAAAGTTGTGGCAAAGTCGTGGCAAAGTACTGAAAAGTGTGGCAAAGTACTGAAAAGTTGTGGCGAGTGCTGAAAAGTCGTGGCAATGTACTGAAAAGTGTGGCAAAGCACTGAAAAGTTGTGGCAAAGTGCTGAAAAGTCGTGGCAAAGTCGTGGCAAAGTACTGAAAAGTGTGGCAAAGTACTGAAAAGTTGTGGCAAAGTCGTGGCAAAGTACTGAAAAGAGTGGCAAAGTGCTGCAAAGTCGTGGCAAAGTACTGAAAAGTGTGGCAAAGTACTGCAAAGTCGTGGCAAAGTACTGAAAAGTGTGGCAAAGTAATGAAAAGTTGTGGCAAAGTGCTGAAAAGTGTGGCAAAGTGCTGCAAAGTCGTGGTAAAGTACTGAAAAGTGTTGCAAAGTACGGAAAAGTTGTGGCAAAGTGCTGAAAAGTGTGGCAAAGTGCTGCAAAGTCGTGGCAAAGTACTGAAAAGTGTGGCAAAGTAAAGAAAAGTTGTGGCAAAGTGCTGAAAAGTGTGGCAAAGTACTGAAAAGTTGTGGCAGTGTGCTGAAAAGTAGTGGCAAAGTACTGAAAGGTCGTGGCAAAGTCGTGGCAAAGTACTGAAAAGTGTGGCAAAGTACTGAAAAGTTGTGGCGAAGTGCTGAAAAGTCGAGGCAAAGTACTGAAAAGTGTGGCAAAGTACTGAAGAGTTGTGGCAAAGTGCTGAAAAGTGTGGCAAAGTACTGAAAAGTTGTGGCAAAGTGCTGAAAAGTGTGGCAAAGTACTGAAAAGTTGTGGCAAAGTGCTGAAAAGTAGTGGCAAAGTACTGAAAAGTTGTGCAAAGTCGTGGCAAAGTACTGAAAAGTGAGGCAAAGTACTGAAAAGTTGTGGCAAAGTACTGAAAAGTGTGGCAAAGTACTGAAAAGTAGTGGCGAAGTGCTGAAAAGTCGTGGCAAAGTACTGAAAAGTGTGGCAAAGTACTGAAAAGTTGTGGCAAAGTCGTGGCAAAGTACTGAAAAGAGTGGCAAAGTACTGAAAAGTTGTGGCAAAGTCGTGGCAAAGTACTGAAAAGTGTGGCAAAGTGCTGCAAAGTCGTGGCAAAGTACTGAAAAGTGTGGCAAAGTACTGAAAAGTTGTGGCAAAGTGCTGAAAAGTGTGGCAAAGTACTGAAAAGTAGTGGCGAAGTGCTGAAAAGTCGTGGCAAAGTACTGAAAAGTGTGGCAAAGTACTGACAAGTTGTGGCAAAGTCGTGGCAAAGTACTGAAAAGAGTGGCAAAGTACTGAAAAGTTGTGGCAAAGTCGTGGCAAAGTACTGAAAAGTGTGGCAAAGTACTGAAATTTTGTGGCAAAGTGCTGAAAAGTCGTGGCAAAGTACTGAAAAGTGTGGCAAAGTACTGAAAAGTAGTGGCAAAGTGCTGAAAGGTCGTGGCAAAGTCGTGGCAAAGTACTGAAAAGTGTTGCAAAGTACGGAAAAGTTGTGGCAAAGTGCTGAAAAGTGTGGCAAAGTGCTGCAAAGTCGTGGCAAAGTACTGAAAAGTGTGGCAAAGTAAAGAAAAGTTGTGGCAAAGTGCTGAAAAGTGTGGCAAAGTACTGAAAAGTTGTGGCAGTGTGCTGAAAAGTAGTGGCAAAGTACTGAAAGGTCGTGGCAAAGTCGTGGCAAAGTACTGAAAAGTGTGGCAAAGTACTGAAAAGTTGTGGCGAAGTGCTGAAATGTCGAGGCAAAGTACTGAAAAGTGTGGCAAAGTACTGAAGAGTTGTGGCAAAGTGCTGAAAAGTGTGGCAAAGTACTGAAAAGTTGTGGCAAAGTGCTGAAAAGTGTGGCAAAGTACTGAAAAGTTGTGGCAAAGTGCTGAAAAGTAGTGGCAAAGTACTGAAAAGTTGTGGCAAAGTCGTGGCAAAGTACTGAAAAGTGAGGCAAAGTACTGAAAAGTTGTGGCAAAGTACTGAAAAGTGTGGCAAAGTACTGAAAAGTAGTGGCGAAGTGCTGAAAAGTCGTGGCAAAGTACTGAAAAGTGTGGCAAAGTACTGAAAAGTTGTGGCAAAGTCGTGGCAAAGTACTGCAAAGAGTGGCAAAGTACTGAAAAGTTGTGGCAAAGTCGTGGCAAAGTACTGAAAAGTGTGGCAAAGTGCTGCAAAGTCGTGGCAAAGTACTGAAAAGTGTGGCAAAGTACTGAAAAGTTGTGGCAAAGTGCTGAAAAGTGTGGCAAAGTACTGAAAAGTAGTGGCGAAGTGCTGAAAAGTCGTGGCAAAGTACTGAAAAGTGTGGCAAAGTACTGACAAGTTGTGGCAAAGTCGTGGCAAAGTACTGAAAAGAGTGGCAAAGTACTGAAAAGTTGTGGCAAAGTCGTGGCAAAGTACTGAAAAGTGTGGCAAAGTACTGAAATTTTGTGGCAAAGTGCTGAAAAGTCGTGGCAAAGTACTGAAAAGTGTGGCAAAGTACTGAAAAGTAGTGGCAAAGTGCTGAAAAGTGTGGCAAAGTGCTGCAAAGTCGTGGTAAAGTACTGAAAAGTGTTGCAAAGTACGGAAAAGTTGTGGCAAAGTGCTGAAAAGTGTGGCAAAGTGCTGCAAAGTCGTGGCAAAGTACTGAAAAGTGTGGCAAAGTAAAGAAAAGTTGTGGCAAAGTGCTGAAAAGTGTGGCAAAGTACTGAAAAGTTGTGGCAGTGTGCTGAAAAGTAGTGGCAAAGTACTGAAAGGTCGTGGCAAAGTCGTGGCAAAGTACTGAAAAGTGTGGCAAAGTACTGAAAAGTTGTGGCGAAGTGCTGAAAAGTCGAGGCAAAGTACTGAAAAGTGTGGCAAAGTACTGAAGAGTTGTGGCAAAGTGCTGAAAAGTGTGGCAAAGTACTGAAAAGTTGTGGCAAAGTGCTGAAAAGTGTGGCAAAGTACTGAAAAGTTGTGGCAAAGTGCTGAAAAGTAGTGGCAAAGTACTGAAAAGTTGTGCAAAGTCGTGGCAAAGTACTGAAAAGTGAGGCAAAGTACTGAAAAGTTGTGGCAAAGTACTGAAAAGTGTGGCAAAGTACTGAAAAGTAGTGGCGAAGTGCTGAAAAGTCGTGGCAAAGTACTGAAAAGTGTGGCAAAGTACTGAAAAGTTGTGGCAAAGTCGTGGCAAAGTACTGAAAAGAGTGGCAAAGTACTGAAAAGTTGTGGCAAAGTCGTGGCAAAGTACTGAAAAGTGTGGCAAAGTGCTGCAAAGTCGTGGCAAAGTACTGAAAAGTGTGGCAAAGTACTGAAAAGTTGTGGCAAAGTGCTGAAAAGTGTGGCAAAGTACTGAAAAGTAGTGGCGAAGTGCTGAAAAGTCGTGGCAAAGTACTGAAAAGTGTGGCAAAGTACTGACAAGTTGTGGCAAAGTCGTGGCAAAGTACTGAAAAGAGTGGCAAAGTACTGAAAAGTTGTGGCAAAGTCGTGGCAAAGTACTGAAAAGTGTGGCAAAGTACTGAAATTTTGTGGCAAAGTGCTGAAAAGTCGTGGCAAAGTACTGAAAAGTGTGGCAAAGTACTGAAAAGTAGTGGCAAAGTGCTGAAAGGTCGTGGCAAAGTCGTGGCAAAGTACTGAAAAGTGTTGCAAAGTACGGAAAAGTTGTGGCAAAGTGCTGAAAAGTGTGGCAAAGTGCTGCAAAGTCGTGGCAAAGTACTGAAAAGTGTGGCAAAGTAAAGAAAAGTTGTGGCAAAGTGCTGAAAAGTGTGGCAAAGTACTGAAAAGTTGTGGCAGTGTGCTGAAAAGTAGTGGCAAAGTACTGAAAGGTCGTGGCAAAGTCGTGGCAAAGTACTGAAAAGTGTGGCAAAGTACTGAAAAGTTGTGGCGAAGTGCTGAAATGTCGAGGCAAAGTACTGAAAAGTGTGGCAAAGTACTGAAGAGTTGTGGCAAAGTGCTGAAAAGTGTGGCAAAGTACTGAAAAGTTGTGGCAAAGTGCTGAAAAGTGTGGCAAAGTACTGAAAAGTTGTGGCAAAGTGCTGAAAAGTAGTGGCAAAGTACTGAAAAGTTGTGGCAAAGTCGTGGCAAAGTACTGAAAAGTGAGGCAAAGTACTGAAAAGTTGTGGCAAAGTACTGAAAAGTGTGGCAAAGTACTGAAAAGTAGTGGCGAAGTGCTGAAAAGTCGTGGCAAAGTACTGAAAAGTGTGGCAAAGTACTGAAAAGTTGTGGCAAAGTCGTGGCAAAGTACTGCAAAGAGTGGCAAAGTACTGAAAAGTTGTGGCAAAGTCGTGGCAAAGTACTGAAAAGTGTGGCAAAGTGCTGCAAAGTCGTGGCAAAGTACTGAAAAGTGTGGCAAAGTACTGAAAAGTTGTGGCAAAGTGCTGAAAAGTGTGGCAAAGTACTGAAAAGTAGTGGCGAAGTGCTGAAAAGTCGTGGCAAAGTACTGAAAAGTGTGGCAAAGTACTGACAAGTTGTGGCAAAGTCGTGGCAAAGTACTGAAAAGAGTGGCAAAGTACTGAAAAGTTGTGGCAAAGTCGTGGCAAAGTACTGAAAAGTGTGGCAAAGTACTGAAATTTTGTGGCAAAGTGCTGAAAAGTCGTGGCAAAGTACTGAAAAGTGTGGCAAAGTACTGAAAAGTAGTGGCAAAGTGCTGAAAAGTGTGGCAAAGTACTGAAAAGTTGTGGCGAAGTGCTGAAAAGTCGAGGCAAAGTACTGAAAAGTGTGGCAAAGTACTGAAGAGTTGTGGCAAAGTGCTGAAAAGTGTGGCAAAGTACTGAAAAGTTGTGGCAAAGTGCTGAAAAGTGTGGCAAAGTACTGAAAAGTTGTGGCAAAGTGCTGAAAAGTAGTGGCAAAGTACTGAAAAGTTGTGCAAAGTCGTGGCAAAGTACTGAAAAGTGAGGCAAAGTACTGAAAAGTTGTGGCAAAGTACTGAAAAGTGTGGCAAAGTACTGAAAAGTAGTGGCGAAGTGCTGAAAAGTCGTGGCAAAGTACTGAAAAGTGTGGCAAAGTACTGAAAAGTTGTGGCAAAGTCGTGGCAAAGTACTGAAAAGAGTGGCAAAGTACTGAAAAGTTGTGGCAAAGTCGTGGCAAAGTACTGAAAAGTGTGGCAAAGTGCTGCAAAGTCGTGGCAAAGTACTGAAAAGTGTGGCAAAGTACTGAAAAGTTGTGGCAAAGTGCTGAAAAGTGTGGCAAAGTACTGAAAAGTAGTGGCGAAGTGCTGAAAAGTCGTGGCAAAGTACTGAAAAGTGTGGCAAAGTACTGACAAGTTGTGGCAAAGTCGTGGCAAAGTACTGAAAAGAGTGGCAAAGTACTGAAAAGTTGTGGCAAAGTCGTGGCAAAGTACTGAAAAGTGTGGCAAAACACTGAAATTTTGTGGCAAAGTGCTGAAAAGTCGTGGCAAAGTACTGAAAAGTGTGGCAAAGTACTGAAAAGTAGTGGCAAAGTGCTGAAAGGTCGTGGCAAAGTCGTGGCAAAGTACTGAAAAGTGTTGCAAAGTACGGAAAAGTTGTGGCAAAGTGCTGAAAAGTGTGGCAAAGTGCTGCAAAGTCGTGGAAAAGTACTGAAAAGTGTGGCAAAGTAAAGAAAAGTTGTGGCAAAGTGCTGAAAAGTGTGGCAAAGTACTGAAAAGTTGTGGCAGTGTGCTGAAAAGTAGTGGCAAAGTACTGAAAGGTCGTGGCAAAGTCGTGGCAAAGTACTGAAAAGTGTGGCAAAGTACTGAAAAGTTGTGGCGAAGTGCTGAAATGTCGAGGCAAATTACTGAAAAGTGTGGCAAAGTACTGAAGAGTTGTGGCAAAGTGCTGAAAAGTGTGGCAAAGTACTGAAAAGTTGTGGCAAAGTGCTGAAAAGTGTGGCAAAGTACTGAAAAGTTGTGGCAAAGTGCTGAAAAGTAGTGGCAAAGTACTGAAAAGTTGTGGCAAAGTCGTGGCAAAGTACTGAAAAGTGAGGCAAAGTACTGAAAAGTTGTGGCAAAGTACTGAAAAGTGTGGCAAAGTACTGAAAAGTAGTGGCGAAGTGCTGAAAAGTCGTGGCAAAGTACTGAAAAGTGTGGCAAAGTACTGAAAAGTTGTGGCAAAGTCGTGGCAAAGTACTGCAAAGAGTGGCAAAGTACTGAAAAGTTGTGGCAAAGTCGTGGCAAAGTACTGAAAAGTGTGGCAAAGTGCTGCAAAGTCGTGGCAAAGTACTGAAAAGTGTGGCAAAGTACTGAAAAGTTGTGGCAAAGTGCTGAAAAGTGTGGCAAAGTACTGAAAAGTAGTGGCGAAGTGCTGAAAAGGCGTGGCAAAGTACTGAAAAGTGTGGCAAAGTACTGACAAGTTGTGGCAAAGTCGTGGCAAAGTACTGAAAAGAGTGGCAAAGTACTGAAAAGTTGTGGCAAAGTCGTGGCAAAGTACTGAAAAGTGTGGCAAAGTACTGAAATTTTGTGGCAAAGTGCTGAAAAGTCGTGGCAAAGTACTGAAAAGTGTGGCAAAGTACTGAAAAGTAGTGGCAAAGTGCTGAAAAGTGTGGCAAAGTACTGAAAAGTTGTGGCAAAGTGCTGAAAAGTGTGGCAAAGTACTGAAAAGTTGTGGCAAAGTGCTGAAAAGTAGTGGCAAAGTACTGAAAAGTCGTGGCAAAGTACTGAAAAGTGTGGCAAAGTACTGAAGAGTTGTGGCAAAGTCGTGGCAAAGTACTCAAAAGAGTGGCAAAATGCTGCAAAGTCGTGGCAAAGTACTGAAAAGTGTGGCAAAGTACTGAAAAGTTTGGGCAAAGTGCTGAAAAGTGTGGCAAAGTGCTGCAAAGTCGTGGCAAAGTGCTGAAAAGTGTGGCAAAAGACTGAAAAGTTGTGGCAAAGTGCTGAAAAGTGTGGCAAAGTACTGAAAAGTAGTGGCGAAGTGCTGAAAAGTCGTGGCAAAGTACTGAAAAGTGTGGCAAAGTACTGAAAAGTTGTGGCAAAGTCGTGGCAAAGTACTGAAAAGTGTGGCAAAGTACTGAAAAGTTGTGGCGAGTGCTGAAAAGTCGTGGCAATGTACTGAAAAGTGTGGCAAAGTACTGAAAAGTTGTGGCAAAGTGCTGAAAAGTCGTGGCAAAGTCGTGGCAAAGTACTGAAAAGTTGTGGCAAAGTGCTGAAAAGTCGTGGCAAAGTACTGAAAAGTGTGGCAAAGTACTGAAGAGTTGTGGCAAATTCGTGGCAAAGTACTGAAAAGAGTGGCAAAGTGCTGCAAAGTCGTGGCAAAGAACTGAAAAGTGTGGCAAAGTACTGAAAAGTTGTTGCAAAGTGCTGAAAAGTGTGGCAAAGTGCTGCAAAGTCGTGGCAAAGTACTGAAAAGTGTGGCAAAGTACTGAAAAGTTGTGGCAAAGTACTGAAAAGTGTGGCAATGTACTGAAAAGTAGTGGCGAAGTGCTGAAAAGTCGTGGCAAAGTACTGAAAAGTGTAGCAAAGTACTGAAAAGTTGTGGCAAAGTCGTGGCAAAGTACTGAAAAGAGTGGCAAAGTACTGAAAAGTTGTGGCAAAGTCGTGGCAAAGTACTGAAAAGTGTGGCAAAGTACTGAAAAGTTGTGGCGAAGTGCTGAAACGTCGTGGCAAAGTACTGAAAAGTATGGCAAAGTACTGAAAAGTAGTGGCAAAGTGCTGAAAAGTGTGGCAAAGTACTGAAAAGTTGTGGCAAAGTGCTGAAAAGTGTGGCAAAGTACTGAAACGTTGTGGCAAAGTGCTGAAAAGTAGTGGCAAAGTACTGAAAAGTCGTGGCAAAGTACTGAAAAGTGTGGCAAAGTACTGAAGAGTTGTGGCAAAGTCGTGACAAAGTACTGAAAAGAGTGGCAAAGTGCTGCAAAGTCGTGGCATGGTACTGAAAAGTGTGGCAAAGTACTGAAAAGTTGTGGCAAAGTGCTGAAAAGTGTGGCAAAGTGCTGCAAATTCGTGGCAAAGTGCTGAAAAGTGTGGCAAAGGACTGAAAAGTTGTGGCAAAGTGCTGAAAAGTGTGGCAAAGTACTGAAAAGTAGTGGCGAAGTGCTGAAAAGTCGTGGCAAAGAACTGAAAAGTGTGGCAAAGTACTGAAAAGTTGTGGCAAAGTCGTGGCAAAGTACTGAAAAGAGTGGCAAAGTACTGAAAAGTTGTGGCAAAGTCGTGGCAAAGTACTGAAAACTGTGGCAAAGTACTGAAAAGTTGTGGCGAAGTGCTGAAAAGTCGTGGCAATGTACTGAAAAGTGTGGCAAAGTACTGAAAAGTTGTGGCAAAGTGCTGAAAAGTCGTGGCAAAGTCGTGGTAAAGTACTGAAAAGTGTGGCAAAGTACTGAAAAGTTGTGGCAAAGTGCTGAAAAGTGTGGCAAAGTGCTGCAAAGTCGTGGCAAAGTACTGAAAAGTGTGGCAAAGTACTGAAAAGTTGTGGCAAAGTACTGAAAAGTGTGGCAAAGTACTGAAAAGTAGTGGCGAAGTGCTGAAAAGTCGTGGCAAAGTACTGAAAAGTGTGGCAAAGTACTGAAAAGTTGTGGCAAAGTCGTGGCAAAGTACTGAAAAGAGTGGCAAAGTACTGAAAAGTTGTTGCAAAGTCGTGGCAAAGTACTGAAAAGTGTGGCAAAGTACTGAAATTTTGTGGCGAAGTGCTGAAAAGTCGTGGCAAAGTACTGAAAAGTGTGGCAAAGTACTGAAAAGTAGTGGCAAAGTGCTGAAAAGTGTGGCAAAGTACTGAAAAGTTGTGGCAAAGTGCTGAAAAGTGTGGCAAAGTACTGAAACGTTGTGGCAAAGTGCTGAAAAGTAGTGGCAAAGTACTGAAAAGTCGTGGCAAAGTACTGAAAAGTGTGGCAAAGTACTGAAGAGTTCTGGCAAAGTCGTGGCAAAGTACTGAAAAGAGTGGCAAAGTGCTGCAAAGTCGTGGCATGGTACTGAAAAGTGTGGCAAAGTACTGAAAAGTTGTGGCAAAGTGCTGAAAAGTGTGGCAAAGTGCTGCAAATTCGTGGCAAAGTGCTGAAAAGTGTGGCAAAGGACTGAAAAGTTGTGGCAAAGTGCTGAAAAGTGTGGCAAAGTACTGAAAAGTAGTGGCGAAGTGCTGAAAAGTCGTGGCAAAGAACTGAAAAGTGTGGCAAAGTACTGAAAAGTTGTGGCAAAGTCGTGGCAAAGTACTGAAAAGAGTGGCAAAGTACTGAAAAGTTGTGGCAAAGTCGTGGCAAAGTACTGAAAACTGTGGCAAAGTACTGAAAAGTTGTGGCGAAGTGCTGAAAAGTCGTGGCAATGTACTGAAAAGTGTGGCAAAGTACTGAAAAGTTGTGGCAAAGTGCTGAAAAGTCGTGGCAAAGTCGTGGCAAAGTACTGAAAAGTGTGGCAAAGTACTGAAAAGTTGTGGCAAAGTGCTGAAAAGTGTGGCAAAGTGCTGCAAAGTCGTGGCAAAGTACTGAAAAGTGTGGCAAAGTACTGAAAAGTTGTGGCAAAGTACTGAAAAGTGTGGCAAAGTACTGAAAAGTAGTGGCGAAGTGCTGAAAAGTCGTGGCAAAGTACTGAAAAGTGTGGCAAAGTACTGAAAAGTTGTGGCAAAGTCGTGGCAAAGTACTGAAAAGAGTGGCAAAGTACTGAAAAGTTGTTGCAAAGTCGTGGCAAAGTACTGAAAAGTGTGGCAAAGTACTGAAATTTTGTGGCGAAGTGCTGAAAAGTCGTGGCAAAGTACTGAAAAGTGTGGCAAAGTACTGAAAAGTAGTGGCAAAGTGCTGAAAAGTGTGGCAAAGTACTGAAAAGTTGTGGCAAAGTGCTGAAAAGTGTGGCAAAGTACTGAAAAGTTGTGGCAAAGTGCTGAAACGTAGTGGCAAAGTACTGAAAAGTCGTGGCAAAGTACTGAAAAGTGTGGCAAAGTACTGAAGAGTTGTGGCAAAGTCGTGGCAAAGTACTGAAAAGAGTGGCAAAGTGCTGCAAAGTCGTGGCAAAGTACTGAAAAGTGTGGCAAAGTACTGAAAAGTTGTGGCAAAGTGCTGAAAAGTGTGGCAAAGTGCTGCAAATTCGTGGCAAAGTGCTGAAAAGTGTGGCAAAGGACTGAAAAGTTGTGGCAAAGTGCTGAAAAGTGTGGCAAAGTACTGAAAAGTAGTGGCGAAGTGCTGAAAAGTCGTGGCAAAGTACTGAAAAGTGTGGCAAAGTACTGAAAAGTTGTGGCAAAGTCGTGGCAAAGTACTGAAAAGAGTGGCAAAGTACTGAAAAGTTGTGGCAAAGTCGTGGCAAAGTACTGAAAACTGTGGCAAAGTACTGAAAAGTTGTGGCGAAGTGCTGAAAAGTCGTGGCAATGTACTGAAAAGTGTGGCAAAGTACTGAAAAGTTGTGGCAAAGTGCTGAAAATCGTGGCAAAGTCGTGGCAAAGTACTGAAAAGTGTGGCAAAGTACTGAAAAGTTGTGGCAAAGTGCTGAAAAGTGTGGCAAAGTGCTGCAAAGTCGTGGCAAAGTACTGAAAAGTGTGGCAAAGTACTGAAAAGTTGTGGCAAAGTACTGAAAAGTGTGGCAAAGTACTGAAAAGTAGTGGCGAAGTGCTGAAAAGTCGTGGCAAAGTACTGAAAAGTGTGGCAAAGTACTGAAGAGTTGTGGCAAAGTCGTGGCAAAGTACTGAAAAGAGTGGCAAAGTGCTGCAAAGTCGTGGCATGGTACTGAAAAGTGTGGCAAAGTACTGAAAAGTTGTGGCAAAGTGCTGAAAAGTGTGGCAAAGTGCTGCAAATTCGTGGCAAAGTGCTGAAAAGTGTGGCAAAGGACTGAAAAGTTGTGGCAAAGTGCTGAAAAGTGTGGCAAAGTACTGAAAAGTAGTGGCGAAGTGCTGAAAAGTCGTGGCAAAGAACTGAAAAGTGTGGCAAAGTACTGAAAAGTTGTGGCAAAGTCGTGGCAAAGTACTGAAAAGAGTGGCAAAGTACTGAAAAGTTGTGGCAAAGTCGTGGCAAAGTACTGAAAACTGTGGCAAAGTACTGAAAAGTTGTGGCGAAGTGCTGAAAAGTCGTGGCAATGTACTGAAAAGTGTGGCAAAGTACTGAAAAGTTGTGGCAAAGTGCTGAAAAGTCGTGGCAAAGTCGTGGTAAAGTACTGAAAAGTGTGGCAAAGTACTGAAAAGTTGTGGCAAAGTGCTGAAAAGTGTGGCAAAGTGCTGCAAAGTCGTGGCAAAGTACTGAAAAGTGTGGCAAAGTACTGAAAAGTTGTGGCAAAGTACTGAAAAGTGTGGCAAAGTACTGAAAAGTAGTGGCGAAGTGCTGAAAAGTCGTGGCAAAGTACTGAAAAGTGTGGCAAAGTACTGAAAAGTTGTGGCAAAGTCGTGGCAAAGTACTGAAAAGAGTGGCAAAGTACTGAAAAGTTGTTGCAAAGTCGTGGCAAAGTACTGAAAAGTGTGGCAAAGTACTGAAATTTTGTGGCGAAGTGCTGAAAAGTCGTGGCAAAGTACTGAAAAGTGTGGCAAAGTACTGAAAAGTAGTGGCAAAGTGCTGAAAAGTGTGGCAAAGTACTGAAAAGTTGTGGCAAAGTGCTGAAAAGTGTGGCAAAGTACTGAAACGTTGTGGCAAAGTGCTGAAAAGTAGTGGCAAAGTACTGAAAAGTCGTGGCAAAGTACTGAAAAGTGTGGCAAAGTACTGAAGAGTTCTGGCAAAGTCGTGGCAAAGTACTGAAAAGAGTGGCAAAGTGCTGCAAAGTCGTGGCATGGTACTGAAAAGTGTGGCAAAGTACTGAAAAGTTGTGGCAAAGTGCTGAAAAGTGTGGCAAAGTGCTGCAAATTCGTGGCAAAGTGCTGAAAAGTGTGGCAAAGGACTGAAAAGTTGTGGCAAAGTGCTGAAAAGTGTGGCAAAGTACTGAAAAGTAGTGGCGAAGTGCTGAAAAGTCGTGGCAAAGAACTGAAAAGTGTGGCAAAGTACTGAAAAGTTGTGGCAAAGTCGTGGCAAAGTACTGAAAAGAGTGGCAAAGTACTGAAAAGTTGTGGCAAAGTCGTGGCAAAGTACTGAAAACTGTGGCAAAGTACTGAAAAGTTGTGGCGAAGTGCTGAAAAGTCGTGGCAATGTACTGAAAAGTGTGGCAAAGTACTGAAAAGTTGTGGCAAAGTGCTGAAAAGTCGTGGCAAAGTCGTGGCAAAGTACTGAAAAGTGTGGCAAAGTACTGAAAAGTTGTGGCAAAGTGCTGAAAAGTGTGGCAAAGTGCTGCAAAGTCGTGGCAAAGTACTGAAAAGTGTGGCAAAGTACTGAAAAGTTGTGGCAAAGTACTGAAAAGTGTGGCAAAGTACTGAAAAGTAGTGGCGAAGTGCTGAAAAGTCGTGGCAAAGTACTGAAAAGTGTGGCAAAGTACTGAAAAGTTGTGGCAAAGTCGTGGCAAAGTACTGAAAAGAGTGGCAAAGTACTGAAAAGTTGTTGCAAAGTCGTGGCAAAGTACTGAAAAGTGTGGCAAAGTACTGAAATTTTGTGGCGAAGTGCTGAAAAGTCGTGGCAAAGTACTGAAAAGTGTGGCAAAGTACTGAAAAGTAGTGGCAAAGTGCTGAAAAGTGTGGCAAAGTACTGAAAAGTTGTGGCAAAGTGCTGAAAAGTGTGGCAAAGTACTGAAAAGTTGTGGCAAAGTGCTGAAACGTAGTGGCAAAGTACTGAAAAGTCGTGGCAAAGTACTGAAAAGTGTGGCAAAGTACTGAAGAGTTGTGGCAAAGTCGTGGCAAAGTACTGAAAAGAGTGGCAAAGTGCTGCAAAGTCGTGGCAAAGTACTGAAAAGTGTGGCAAAGTACTGAAAAGTTGTGGCAAAGTGCTGAAAAGTGTGGCAAAGTGCTGCAAATTCGTGGCAAAGTGCTGAAAAGTGTGGCAAAGGACTGAAAAGTTGTGGCAAAGTGCTGAAAAGTGTGGCAAAGTACTGAAAAGTAGTGGCGAAGTGCTGAAAAGTCGTGGCAAAGTACTGAAAAGTGTGGCAAAGTACTGAAAAGTTGTGGCAAAGTCGTGGCAAAGTACTGAAAAGAGTGGCAAAGTACTGAAAAGTTGTGGCAAAGTCGTGGCAAAGTACTGAAAACTGTGGCAAAGTACTGAAAAGTTGTGGCGAAGTGCTGAAAAGTCGTGGCAATGTACTGAAAAGTGTGGCAAAGTACTGAAAAGTTGTGGCAAAGTGCTGAAAAGTCGTGGCAAAGTCGTGGCAAAGTACTGAAAAGTGTGGCAAAGTACTGAAAAGTTGTGGCAAAGTGCTGAAAAGTGTGGCAAAGTGCTGCAAAGTCGTGGCAAAGTACTGAAAAGTGTGGCAAAGTACTGAAAAGTTGTGGCAAAGTACTGAAAAGTGTGGCAAAGTACTGAAAAGTAGTGGCGAAGTGCTGAAAAGTCGTGGCAAAGTACTGAAAAGTGTGGCAAAGTACTGAAAAGTTGTGGCAAAGTCGTGGCAAAGTACTGAAAAGAGTGGCAAAGTACTGAAAAGTTGTGGCAAAGTCGTGGCAAAGTACTGAAAAGTGTGGCAAAGTACTGAAATTTTGTGGCGAAGTGCTGAAAAGTCGTGGCAAAGTACTGAAAAGTGTGGCAAAGTACTGAAAAGTATGGCAAAGTGCTGAAAAGTGTGGCAAAGTACTGAAAAGTTGTGGCAAAGTGCTGAAAAGTGTGGCAAAGTACTGAAAAGTTGTGGCAAAGTGCTGAAAAGTAGTGGCAAAGTACTGAAAAGTCGTGGCAAAGTACTGAAAAGTGTGGCAAAGTACTGAAGAGTTGTGGCAAAGTCGTGGCAAAGTACTGAAAAGAGTGGCAAAGTGCTGCAAAGTCGTGGCAAAGTACTGAAAACAGTGGCAAAGTACTGAAAAGTTGTGGCAAATTGCTGAAAAGTGTGGCAAAGTGCGCAAAGTCGTGGCAAAGTGCTGAAAAGTGTGGCAAAGGACTGAAAAGTTGTGGCAAAGTGCTGAAAAGTGTGGCAAAGTGCTGCAAAGTCGTGGCAAAGTGCTGAAAAGTGTGGCAAAGGACTGAAAAGTTGTGGCAAAGTGCTGAAAAGTGTGGCAAAGTACTGAAAAGTAGTGGCGAAGTGCTGAAAAGTCGTGGCAAATTACTGAAAAGTGTGGCAAAGTACTGAAAAGTTGTGGCAAAGTCGTGGCAAAGTACTGAAAAGAGTGGCAAAGTACTGAAAAGTTGTGGCAAAGTCGTGGCAAAGTACTGAAAAGTGTGGCAAAGTACTGAAAAGTTGTGGCGAAGTGCTGAAAAGTCGTGGCAATGTACTGAAAAGTGTGGCAAAGTACTGAAAAGTTGTGGCGAAGTGCTGAAACGTCGTGGCAAAGTACTGACAAGTGTGGCAAAGTACTGAAAAGTAGTGGCAAAGTGCTGAAAAGTGTGGCAAAGTACTGAAAAGTTGTGGCAAAGTGCTGAAAAGTGTGGCAAAGTACTGAAAAGTTGTGGCAAAGTGCTGAAAAGTAGAGGCAAAGTACTGAAAAGTTGTGGCAAAGTACTGAAAAGTGTGGCAAAGTACTGAAGAGTTGTGGCAAAGTCGTGGCAAAGTACTGAAAAGAGTGGCAAAGTGCTGCAAAGTCGTGGCATGGTACTGAAAAGTGTGGCAAAGTACTGAAAAGTTGTGGCAAAGTGCTGAAAAGTGTGGCAAGTGTGCAAATTCGTGGCAAAGTGCTGAAAAGTGTGGCAAAGGACTGAAAAGTTGTGGCAAAGTGCTGAAAAGTGTGGCAAAGTACTGAAAAGTAGTGGCGAAGTGCTGAAAAGTCGTGGCAAAGTACTGAAAAGTGTGGCAAAGTACTGAAAAGTTGTGGCAAAGTCGTGGCAAAGTACTGAAAAGAGTGGCAAAGTACTGAAAAGTTGTGGCAAAGTCGTGGCAAAGTACTGAAAAGTGTGGCAAAGTACTGAAAAGTTGTGGCGAAGTGCTGAAAAGTCGTGGCAATGTACTGAAAAGTGTGGCAAAGTACTGAAAAGTTGTGGCGAAGTACTGAAACGTCGTGGCAAAGTACTGACAAGTGTGGCAAAGTACTGAAAAGTAGTGGCAAAGTGCTGAAAAGTGTTGCAAAGTACTGAAAAGTTGTGGCAAAGTGCTGAAAAGTGTGGCAAAGTACTGAAAAGTTGTGGCAAAGTGCTGAAAAGTAGAGGCAAAGTACTGAAAAGTTGTGGCAAAGTACTGAAAAGTGTGGCAAAGTACTGAAGAGTTGTGGCAAAGTCGTGGCAAAGTACTGAAAAGAGTGGCAAAGTGCTGCAAAGTCGTGGCATGGTACTGAAAAGTGTGGCAAAGTACTGAAAAGTTGTGGCAAAGTGCTGAAAAGTGTGGCAAAGTGTGCAAATTCGTGGCAAAGTGCTGAAAAGTGTGGCAAAGGACTGAAAAGTTGTGGCAAAGTGCTGAAAAGTGTGGCAAAGTACTGAAAAGTAGTGGCGAAGTGCTGAAAAGTCGTGGCAAAGTACTGAAAAGTGTGGCAAAGTACTGAAAAGTTGTGGCAAAGTCGTGGCAAAGTACTGAAAAGAGTGGCAAAGTACTGAAAAGTTGTGGCAAAGTCGTGGCAAAGTACTGAAAACTGTGGCAAAGTACTGAAAAGTTGTGGCGAAGTGCTGAAAAGTCGTGGCAATGTACTGAAAAGTGTGGCAAAGTACTGAAAAGTTGTGGCAAAGTGCTGAAAAGTCGTGGCAAAGTCGTGGCAAAGTACTGAAAAGTGTGGCAAAGTACTGAAAAGTTGTGGCAAAGTGCTGAAAAGTGTGGCAAAGTGCTGCAAAGTCGTGGCAAAGTACTGAAAAGTGTGGCAAAGTACTGAAAAGTTGTGGCAAAGTACTGAAAAGTGTGGCAAAGTACTGAAAAGTAGTGGCGAAGTGCTGAAAAGTCGTGGCAAAGTACTGAAAAGTGTGGCAAAGTACTGAAAAGTTGTGGCAAAGTCGTGGCAAAGTACTGAAAAGAGTGGCAAAGTACTGAAAAGTTGTGGCAAAGTCGTGGCAAAGTACTGAAAAGTGTGGCAAAGTACTGAAATTTTGTGGCGAAGTGCTGAAAAGTCGTGGCAAAGTACTGAAAAGTGTGGCAAAGTACTGAAAAGTATGGCAAAGTGCTGAAAAGTGTGGCAAAGTACTGAAAAGTTGTGGCAAAGTGCTGAAAAGTGTGGCAAAGTACTGAAAAGTTGTGGCAAAGTGCTGAAAAGTAGTGGCAAAGTACTGAAAAGTCGTGGCAAAGTACTGAAAAGTGTGGCAAAGTAGTGAAGAGTTGTGGCAAAGTCGTGGCAAAGTACTGAAAAGAGTGGCAAAGTGCTGCAAAGTCGTGGCAAAGTACTGAAAACAGTGGCAAAGTACTGAAAAGTTGTGGCAAAGTGCTGAAAAGTGTGGCAAAGTGCGCAAAGTCGTGGCAAAGTGCTGAAAAGTGTGGCAAAGGACTGAAAAGTTGTGGCAAAGTGCTGAAAAGTGTGGCAAAGTGCTGCAAAGTCGTGGCAAAGTGCTGAAAAGTGTGGCAAAGGACTGAAAAGTTGTGGCAAAGTGCTGAAAAGTGTGGCAAAGTAATGAAAAGTAGTGGCGAAGTGCTGAAAAGTCGTGGCAAAGTACTGAAAAGAGTGGCAAAGTACTGAAAAGTTGTGGCAAAGTCGTGGCAAAGTACTGAAAAGTGTGGCAAAGTACTGAAAAGTTGTGGCGAAGTGCTGAAAAGTCGTGGCAATGTACTGAAAAGTGTGGCAAAGTACTGAAAAGTTGTGGCGAAGTGCTGAAACGTCGTGGCAAAGTACTGACAAGTGTGGCAAAGTACTGAAAAGTAGTGGCAAAGTGCTGAAAAGTGTGGCAAAGTACTGAAAAGTTGTGGCAAAGTGCTGAAAAGTGTGGCAAAGTACTGAAAAGTTGTGGCAAAGTGCTGAAAAGTAGAGGCAAAGTACTGAAAAGTTGTGGCAAAGTACTGAAAAGTGTGGCAAAGTACTGAAGAGTTGTGGCAAAGTCGTGGCAAAGTACTGAAAAGAGTGGCAAAGTGCTGCAAAGTCGTGGCATGGTACTGAAAAGTGTGGCAAAGTACTGAAAAGTTGTGGCAAAGTGCTGAAAAGTGTGGCAAAGTGTGCAAATTCGTGGCAAAGTGCTGAAAAGTGTGGCAAAGGACTGAAAAGTTGTGGCAAAGTGCTGAAAAGTGTGGCAAAGTACTGAAAAGTAGTGGCGAAGTGCTGAAAAGTCGTGGCAAAGTACTGAAAAGTGTGGCAAAGTACTGAAAAGTTGTGGCAAAGTCGTGGCAAAGTACTGAAAAGAGTGGCAAAGTACTGAAAAGTTGTGGCAAAGTCGTGGCAAAGTACTGAAAACTGTGGCAAAGTACTGAAAAGTTGTGGCGAAGTGCTGAAAAGTCGTGGCAATGTACTGAAAAGTGTGGCAAAGTACTGAAAAGTTGTGGCAAAGTGCTGAAAAGTCGTGGCAAAGTCGTGGCAAAGTACTGAAAAGTGTGGCAAAGTACTGAAAAGTTGTGGCAAAGTGCTGAAAAGTGTGGCAAAGTGCTGCAAAGTCGTGGCAAAGTACTGAAAAGTGTGGCAAAGTACTGAAAAGTTGTGGCAAAGTACTGAAAAGTGTGGCAAAGTACTGAAAAGTAGTGGCGAAGTGCTGAAAAGTCGTGGCAAAGTACTGAAAAGTGTGGCAAAGTACTGAAAAGTTGTGGCAAAGTCGTGGCAAAGTACTGAAAAGAGTGGCAAAGTACTGAAAAGTTGTGGCAAAGTCGTGGCAAAGTACTGAAAAGTGTGGCAAAGTACTGAAATTTTGTGGCGAAGTGCTGAAAAGTCGTGGCAAAGTACTGAAAAGTGTGGCAAAGTACTGAAAAGTATGGCAAAGTGCTGAAAAGTGTGGCAAAGTACTGAAAAGTTGTGGCAAAGTGCTGAAAAGTGTGGCAAAGTACTGAAAAGTTGTGGCAAAGTGCTGAAAAGTAGTGGCAAAGTACTGAAAAGTCGTGGCAAAGTACTGAAAAGTGTGGCAAAGTAGTGAAGAGTTGTGGCAAAGTCGTGGCAAAGTACTGAAAAGAGTGGCAAAGTGCTGCAAAGTCGTGGCAAAGTACTGAAAACAGTGGCAAAGTACTGAAAAGTTGTGGCAAAGTGCTGAAAAGTGTGGCAAAGTGCGCAAAGTCGTGGCAAAGTGCTGAAAAGTGTGGCAAAGGACTGAAAAGTTGTGGCAAAGTGCTGAAAAGTGTGGCAAAGTGCTGCAAAGTCGTGGCAAAGTGCTGAAAAGTGTGGCAAAGGACTGAAAAGTTGTGGCAAAGTGCTGAAAAGTGTGGCAAAGTAATGAAAAGTAGTGGCGAAGTGCTGAAAAGTCGTGGCAAAGTACTGAAAAGAGTGGCAAAGTACTGAAAAGTTGTGGCAAAGTCGTGGCAAAGTACTGAAAAGTGTGGCAAAGTACTGAAAAGTTGTGGCGAAGTGCTGAAAAGTCGTGGCAATGTACTGAAAAGTGTGGCAAAGTACTGAAAAGTTGTGGCGAAGTGCTGAAACGTCGTGGCAAAGTACTGACAAGTGTGGCAAAGTACTGAAAAGTAGTGGCAAAGTGCTGAAAAGTGTGGCAAAGTACTGAAAAGTTGTGGCAAAGTGCTGAAAAGTGTGGCAAAGTACTGAAAAGTTGTGGCAAAGTGCTGAAAAGTAGAGGCAAAGTACTGAAAAGTTGTGGCAAAGTACTGAAAAGTGTGGCAAAGTACTGAAGAGTTGTGGCAAAGTCGTGGCAAAGTACTGAAAAGAGTGGCAAAGTGCTGCAAAGTCGTGGCATGGTACTGAAAAGTGTGGCAAAGTACTGAAAAGTTGTGGCAAAGTGCTGAAAAGTGTGGCAAGTGTGCAAATTCGTGGCAAAGTGCTGAAAAGTGTGGCAAAGGACTGAAAAGTTGTGGCAAAGTGCTGAAAAGTGTGGCAAAGTACTGAAAAGTAGTGGCGAAGTGCTGAAAAGTCGTGGCAAAGTACTGAAAAGTGTGGCAAAGTACTGAAAAGTTGTGGCAAAGTCGTGGCAAAGTACTGAAAAGAGTGGCAAAGTACTGAAAAGTTGTGGCAAAGTCGTGGCAAAGTACTGAAAAGTGTGGCAAAGTACTGAAAAGTTGTGGCGAAGTGCTGAAAAGTCGTGGCAATGTACTGAAAAGTGTGGCAAAGTACTGAAAAGTTGTGGCGAAGTGCTGAAACGTCGTGGCAAAGTACTGACAAGTGTGGCAAAGTACTGAAAAGTAGTGGCAAAGTGCTGAAAAGTGTGGCAAAGTACTGAAAAGTTGTGGCAAAGTGCTGAAAAGTGTGGCAAAGTACTGAAAAGTTGTGGCAAAGTGCTGAAAAGTAGAGGCAAAGTACTGAAAAGTTGTGGCAAAGTACTGAAAAGTGTGGCAAAGTACTGAAGAGTTGTGGCAAAGTCGTGGCAAAGTACTGAAAAGAGTGGCAAAGTGCTGCAAAGTCGTGGCATGGTACTGAAAAGTGTGGCAAAGTACTGAAAAGTTGTGGCAAAGTGCTGAAAAGTGTGGCAAAGTGTGCAAATTCGTGGCAAAGTGCTGAAAAGTGTGGCAAAGGACTGAAAAGTTGTGGCAAAGTGCTGAAAAGTGTGGCAAAGTACTGAAAAGTAGTGGCGAAGTGCTGAAAAGTCGTGGCAAAGTACTGAAAAGTGTGGCAAAGTACTGAAAAGTTGTGGCAAAGTCGTGGCAAAGTACTGAAAAGAGTGGCAAAGTACTGAAAAGTTGTGGCAAAGTCGTGGCAAAGTACTGAAAACTGTGGCAAAGTACTGAAAAGTTGTGGCGAAGTGCTGAAAAGTCGTGGCAATGTACTGAAAAGTGTGGCAAAGTACTGAAAAGTTGTGGCAAAGTGCTGAAAAGTCGTGGCAATCTCGTGGCAAAGTACTGAAAAGTGTGGCAAAGTACTGAAAAGTTGTGGCAAAGTGCTGAAAAGTGTGGCAAAGTGCTGCAAAGTCGTGGCAAAGTACTGAAAAGTGTGGCAAAGTACTGAAAAGTTGTGGCAAAGTACTGAAAAGTGTGGCAAAGTACTGAAAAGTAGTGGCGAAGTGCTGAAAAGTCGTGGCAAAGTAGTGAAAAGTGTGGCAAAGTACTGAAAAGAGTGGCAAAGTACTGAAAAGTTGTGGCAAAGTCGTGGCAAAATACTGAAAACTGTGGCAAAGTACTGAAAAGTTGTGGCGAAGTGCTGAAAAGTCGTGGCAATGTACTGAAAAGTGTGGCAAAGTACTGAAAAGTTGTGGCAAAGTGCTGAAAAGTCGTGGCAATCTCGTGGCAAAGTACTGAAAAGTGTGGCAAAGTACTGAAAAGTTGTGGCAAAGTGCTGAAAAGTGTGGCAAAGGACTGAAAAGTTGTGGCAAAGTGCTGAAAAGTGTGGCAAAGTACTGAAAACAGTGGCAAAGTACTGAAAAGTTGTGGCAAAGTGCTGAAAAGTGTGGCAAAGTGCTGCAAAGTCGTGGCAAAGTGCTGAAAAGTGTGGCAAAGGACTGAAAAGTTGTGGCAAAGTGCTGAAAAGTGTGGCAAAGTGCTGAAAAGTGTGGCAAAGGACTGAAAAGTTGTGGCAAAGTGCTGAAAAGTGTGGCAAAGTACTGAAAAGTAGTGGCGAAGTGCTGAAAAGTCGTGGCAAATTACTGAAAAGTGTGGCAAAGTACTGAAAAGTTGTGGCAAAGTCGTGGCAAAGTACTGAAAAGAGTGGCAAAGTACTGAAAAGTTGTGGCAAAGTACTGAAGAGTTGTGGCAAAGTCGTGGCAAAGTACTGACAAGAGTGGCAAAGTGCTGCAAAGTCGTGGCATGGTACTGAAAAGTGTGGCAAAGTACTGAAAAGTTGTGGCAAAGTGCTGAAAAGTGTGGCAAAGTGTGCAAATTCGTGGCAAAGTGCTGAAAAGTGTGGCAAAGGACTGAAAAGTTGTGGCAAAGTGCTGAAAAGTGTGGCAAAGTACTGAAAAGTAGTGGCGAAGTGCTGAAAAGTCGTGGCAAAGTACTGAAAAGTGTGGCAAAGTACTGAAAAGTTGTGGCAAAGTCGTGGCAAAGTACTGAAAAGAGTGGCAAAGTACTGAAAAGTTGTGGCAAAGTCGTGGCAAAGTACTGAAAACTGTGGCAAAGTACTGAAAAGTTGTGGCGAAGTGCTGAAAAGTCGTGGCAATGTACTGAAAAGTGTGGCAAAGTACTGAAAAGTTGTGGCAAAGTGCTGAAAAGTCGTGGCAATCTCGTGGCAAAGTACTGAAAAGTGTGGCAAAGTACTGAAAAGTTGTGGCAAAGTGCTGAAAAGTGTGGCAAAGTGCTGCAAAGTCGTGGCAAAGTACTGAAAAGTGTGGCAAAGTACTGAAAAGTTGTGGCAAAGTACTGAAAAGTGTGGCAAAGTACTGAAAAGTAGTGGCGAAGTGCTGAAAAGTCGTGGCAAAGTAGTGAAAAGTGTGGCAAAGTACTGAAAAGAGTGGCAAAGTACTGAAAAGTTGTGGCAAAGTCGTGGCAAAATACTGAAAACTGTGGCAAAGTACTGAAAAGTTGTGGCGAAGTGCTGAAAAGTCGTGGCAATGTACTGAAAAGTGTGGCAAAGTACTGAAAAGTTGTGGCAAAGTGCTGAAAAGTCGTGGCAATCTCGTGGCAAAGTACTGAAAAGTGTGGCAAAGTACTGAAAAGTTGTGGCAAAGTGCTGAAAAGTGTGGCAAAGGACTGAAAAGTTGTGGCAAAGTGCTGAAAAGTGTGGCAAAGTACTGAAAACAGTGGCAAAGTACTGAAAAGTTGTGGCAAAGTGCTGAAAAGTGTGGCAAAGTGCTGCAAAGTCGTGGCAAAGTGCTGAAAAGTGTGGCAAAGGACTGAAAAGTTGTGGCAAAGTGCTGAAAAGTGTGGCAAAGTGCTGAAAAGTGTGGCAAAGGACTGAAAAGTTGTGGCAAAGTGCTGAAAAGTGTGGCAAAGTACTGAAAAGTAGTGGCGAAGTGCTGAAAAGTCGTGGCAAATTACTGAAAAGTGTGGCAAAGTACTGAAAAGTTGTGGCAAAGTCGTGGCAAAGTACTGAAAAGAGTGGCAAAGTACTGAAAAGTTGTGGCAAAGTCGTGGCAAAGTACTGAAAAGTGTGGCAAAGTACTGAAAAGTTGTGGCAAAGTGCTGAAAAGTCGTGGCAATGTAATGAAAAGTGTGGCAAAGTACTGAAAAGTTGTGGCAAAGTGCTGAAACGTCGTGGCAAAGTACTGAAAAGTGTGGCAAAGTACTGAAAAGTAGTGGCAAAGTGCTGAAAAGTGTGGCAAAGTACTGAAAAGTTGTGGCAAAGTGCTGAAAAGTGTGGCAAAGTACTGAAAAGTTGTGGCAAAGTGCTGAAAAGTAGTGGCAAAGTACTGAAAAGTCGTGGCAAAGTACTGAAAAGTGTGGCAAAGTACTGAAGAGTTGTGGCAAAGTCGTGGCAAAGTACTGAAAAGAGTGGCAAAGTGCTGCAAAGTCGTGGCATGGTACTGAAAAGTGTGGCAAAGTACTGAAAAGTTGTGGCAAAGTGCTGAAAAGTGTGGCAAAGTGTACAAATTCGTGGCAAAGTGCTGAAAAGTGTGGCAAAGGACTGAAAAGTTGTGGCAAAGTGCTGAAAAGTGTGGCAAAGTACTGAAAAGTAGTGGCGAAGTGCTGAAAAGTCGTGCCAAAGTACTGAAAAGTGTGGCAAAGTACTGAAAAGTTGTGGCAAAGTCGTGGCAAAGTACTGAAAAGAGTGGCAAAGTATTGAAAAGTTGTGGCAAAGTCGTGGCAAAGTACTGAAAACTGTGGCAAAGTACTGAAAAGTTGTGGCGAAGTGCTGAAAAGTCGTGGCAATGTACTGAAAATTGTGGCAAAGTACTGAAAAGTTGTGGCAAAGTGCTGAAAAGTCGTGGCAAAGTCGTGGCAAAGTACTGAAAAGTGTGGCAAAGTACTGAAAAGTTGTGGCAAAGTGCTGAAAAGTGTGGCAAAGTGCTGAAAAGTCGTGGCAAAGTACTGAAAAGTGTGGCAAAGTACTGAAAAGTTGTGGCAAAGTACTGAAAAGTGTGGCAAAGTACTGAAAAGTAGTGGCGAAGTGCTGAAAAGTCGTGGCAAAGTACTGAAAAGTGTGGCAAGTACTGAAAAGTCGTGGCAAACTACTGAAAAGTGTGGCAAAGTACTGAAGAGTTGTGGCAAAGTCGTGGCAAAGTACTGAAAAGAGTGGCAAAGTGCTGCAAAGTCGTGGCAAAGTACTGAAAACAGTGGCAAAGTACTGAAAAGTTGTGGCAAAGTGCTGAAAAGTGTGGCAAAGGACTGAAAAGTTGTGGCAAAGTGCTGAAAAGTGTGGCAAAGTGCTGCAAAGTCGTGGCAAAGTGCTGAAAAGTGTGGCAAAGGACTGAAAAGTTGTGGCAAAGTGCTGAAAAGTGTGGCAAAGTACTGAAAAGTAGTGGCGAAGTGCTGAAAAGTCGTGGCAAATTACTGAAAAGTGTGGCAAAGTACTGAAAAGTTGTGGCAAAGTCGTGGCAAAGTACTGAAAAGAGTGGCAAAGTACTGAAAAGTTGTGGCAAAGTCGTGGCAAAGTACTGAAAAGTGGGGCAAAGTACTGAAAAGTTGTGGCGAAGTGCTGAAAAGTCGTGGCAAAGTACTGAAAAGTGTGGCAAAGTACTGAAAAAGTTGTGGCAAAGTGCTGAAAAGTCGTGGCAAAGTCGTGGCAAAGTACTGAAAAGTGTGGCAAAGTACTGAAAAGTTGTGGCAAAGTCGTGGCAAAGTACTGAAAAGAGTGGCAAAGTATTGAAAAGTTGTGGCAAAGTCGTGGCAAAGTACTGAAAACTGTGGCAGAGTACTGAAAAGTTGTGGCGAAGTGCTGAAAAGTCGTGGCAATGTACTGAAAATTGTGGCAAAGTACTGAAAAGTTGTGGCAAAGTGCTGAAAAGTCGCGGCAAAGTCGTGGCAAAGTACTGAAAAGTGTGGCAAAGTACTGAAAAGTTGTGGCAAAGTGCTGAAAAGTGTGGCAAAGTGCTGCAAAGTCGTGGCAAAGTACTGAAAAGTGTGGCAAAGTACTGAAAAGTTGTGGCAAAGTACTGAAAAGTGTGGCAAAGTACTGAAAAGTAGTGGCGAAGTGCTGAAAAGTCGTGGCAAAGTACTGAAAAGTGTGGCAAAGTACTGAAAAGTTGTGGCAAAGTCGTGGCAAAGTACTGAAAAGAGTGGCAAAGTACTGAAAAGTTGTGGCAAAGTCGTGGCAAAGTACTGAAAAGTGTGGCAAGTACTGAAAAGTCGTGGCAAAGTACTGAAAAGTGTGGCAAAGTACTGAAGAGTTGTGGCAAAGTCGTGGCAAAGTACTGAAAAGAGTGGCAAAGTGCTGCAAAGTCGTGGCAAAGTACTGAAAACAGTGGCAAAGTACTGAAAAGTTGTGGCAAAGTGCTGAAAAGTGTGGCAAAGTGCTGCAAAGTCGTGGCAAAGTGCTGAAAAGTGTGGCAATGGACTGAAAAGTTGTGGCAAAGTGCTGAAAAGTGTGGCAAAGTGCTGCAAAGTCGTGGCAAAGTGCTGAAAAGTGTGGCAAAGGACTGAAAAGTTGTGGCAAAGTGTTGAAAAGTGTGGCAAAGTACTGAAAAGTAGTGGCGAAGTGCTGAAAAGTCGTGGCAAATTACTGAAAAGTGTGGCAAAGTACTGAAAAGTTGTGGCAAAGTCGTGGCAAAGTACTGAAAAGAGTGGCAAAGTACTGAAAAGTTGTGGCAAAGTCGTGGCAAAGTAATGAAAAGTGTGGCAAAGTACTGAAAAGTTGTGGCGAAGTGCTGAAAAGTCGTGGCAATGTACTGAAAAGTGTGGCAAAGTACTGAAAAGTTGTGGCAAAGTGCTGAAAAGTCGTGGCAAAGTCGTGGCAAAGTACTGAAAAGTGTGGCAAAGTACTGAAAAGTTGTGGCAAAGTGCTGAAAAGTGTGGCAAAGTACTGCAAAGTCGTGGCAAAGTACTGAAAAGTGTGGCAAAGTACTGAAAAGTTGTGGCAAAGTACTGAAAAGTGTGGCAAAGTACTGAAAAGTAGTGGCGAAGTGCTGAAAAGTCATGGCAAAGTACTGAAAAGTGTGGCAAAGTACTGAAAAGTTGTGGCAAAGTCGTGGCAAAGTACTGAAAAGAGTAGCAAAGTACTGAAAAGTTGTGGCAAAGTCGTGGCAAAGTACTGAAAAGTGTGGCAAAGTAATGAAATTTTGTGGCGAAGTGCTGAAAAGTCGTGGCAAAGTACTGAAAAGTGTGGCAAAGTACTGAAAAGTAGTGGCAAAGTGCTGAAAAGTGTGGCAAAGTACTGAAAAGTTGTGGCAAAGTGCTGAAAAGTGTGGCAAAGTACTGAAAAGTTGTGGCAAAGTGCTGAAAAGTAGTGGCAAAGTACTGAAAAGTCGTGGCAAAGTACTAAAAAGTGTGGCAAAGTACTGAAGAGTTGTGGCAAAGTCGTGGCAAAGTACTCAAAAGAGTGGCAAAGTGCTGCAAAGTCGTGGCAAAGTACTGAAAAGTGTGGCAAAGTACTGAAAAGTTTGGGCAAAGTGCTGAAAAGTGTGGCAAAGTGCTGCAAAGTCGTGGCAAAGTGCTGAAAAGTGTGGCAAAGGACTGAAAAGTTGTGGCAAAGTGCTGAAAAGTGTGGCAAAGTACTGAAAAGTAGTGGCGAAGTGCTGAAAAGTCGTGGCAAAGTACTGAAAAGTGTGGCAAAGTACTGAAAAGTTGTGGCAAAGTCGTGGCAAAGTACTGAAAAGTGTGGCAAAGTACTGAAAAGTTGTGGCGAGTGCTGAAAAGTCGTGGCAATGTACTGAAAAGTGTGGCAAAGTACTGAAAAGTTGTGGTAAAGTGCTGAAAAGTCGTGGCAAAGTCGTGGCAAAGTACTGAAAAGTTGTGGCAAAGTGCTGAAAAGTCGTGGCAAAGTACTGAAAAGTGTGGCAAAGTACTGAAGAGTTGTGGCAAATTCGTGGCAAAGTACTGAAAAGAGTGGCAAAGTGCTGCAAAGTCGTGGCAAAGAACTGAAAAGTGTGGCAAAGTACTGAAAAGTTGTGGCAAAGTACTGAAAAGTGTGGCAAAGTACTGAAAAGTAGTGGCGAAGTGCTGAAAAGACGTGGCAAAGTACTGAAAAATGTAGCAAAGTACTGAAAAGTTGTGGCAAAGTCGTGGCAAAGTACTGAAATGAGTGGCAAAGTACTGAAAAGTTGTGGCAAAGTCGTGGCAAAGTACTGAAAAGTGTGGCAAAGTACTGAAATGTTGTGGCGAAGTGCTGAAACGTCGTGGCAAAGTACTGAAAAGTGTGGCAAAGTACTGAAAAGTAGTGGCAAAGTGCTGGAAAAGTGTGGCAAAGTACTGAAAAGTTGTGGCAAAGTGCTGAAAAGTGTGGCAAAGTACTGAAAAGTTGTGGCAAAGTGCTGAAAAGTAGTGGCAAAGTACTGAAAAGTCGTGGCAAAGTACTGAAAAGTGTGGCAAAGTACTGAAGAGTTGTGGCAAAGTCGTGGCAAAGTACTGAAAAGAGTGGCAAAGTGCTGCAAAGTCGTGGCAAAGTACTGAAAACAGTGGCAAAGTACTGAAAAGTTGTGGCAAAGTGCTGAAAAGTGTGGCAAAGGACTGAAAAGTTGTGGCAAAGTGCTGAAAAGTGTGGCAAAGTGCTGCAAAGTCGTGGCAAAGTGCTGAAAAGTGTGGCAAAGGACTGAAAAGTTGTGGCAAAGTGCTGAAAAGTGTGGCAAAGTACTGAAAAGTAGTGGCGAAGTGCTGAAAAGTCGTGGCAAATTACTGAAAAGTGTGGCAAAGTACTGAAAAGTTGTGGCAAAGTCGTGGCAAAGTACTGAAAAGAGTGGCAAAGTACTGAAAAGTTGTGGCAAAGTCGTGGCAAAGTACTGAAAAGTGGGGCAAAGTACTGAAAAGTTGTGGCGAAGTGCTGAAAAGTCGTGGCAAAGTACTGAAAAGTGTGGCAAAGTACTGAAAAAGTTGTGGCAAAGTGCTGAAAAGTCGTGGCAAAGTCGTGGCAAAGTACTGAAAAGTGTGGCAAAGTACTGAAAAGTTGTGGCAAAGTCGTGGCAAAGTACTGAAAAGAGTGGCAAAGTATTGAAAAGTTGTGGCAAAGTCGTGGCAAAGTACTGAAAACTGTGGCAGAGTACTGAAAAGTTGTGGCGAAGTGCTGAAAAGTCGTGGCAATGTACTGAAAATTGTGGCAAAGTACTGAAAAGTTGTGGCAAAGTGCTGAAAAGTCGCGGCAAAGTCGTGGCAAAGTACTGAAAAGTGTGGCAAAGTACTGAAAAGTTGTGGCAAAGTGCTGAAAAGTGTGGCAAAGTGCTGCAAAGTCGTGGCAAAGTACTGAAAAGTGTGGCAAAGTACTGAAAAGTTGTGGCAAAGTACTGAAAAGTGTGGCAAAGTACTGAAAAGTAGTGGCGAAGTGCTGAAAAGTCGTGGCAAAGTACTGAAAAGTGTGGCAAAGTACTGAAAAGTTGTGGCAAAGTCGTGGCAAAGTACTGAAAAGAGTGGCAAAGTACTGAAAAGTTGTGGCAAAGTCGTGGCAAAGTACTGAAAAGTGTGGCAAGTACTGAAAAGTCGTGGCAAAGTACTGAAAAGTGTGGCAAAGTACTGAAGAGTTGTGGCAAAGTCGTGGCAAAGTACTGAAAAGAGTGGCAAAGTGCTGCAAAGTCGTGGCAAAGTACTGAAAACAGTGGCAAAGTACTGAAAAGTTGTGGCAAAGTGCTGAAAAGTGTGGCAAAGTGCTGCAAAGTCGTGGCAAAGTGCTGAAAAGTGTGGCAATGGACTGAAAAGTTGTGGCAAAGTGCTGAAAAGTGTGGCAAAGTGCTGCAAAGTCGTGGCAAAGTGCTGAAAAGTGTGGCAAAGGACTGAAAAGTTGTGGCAAAGTGTTGAAAAGTGTGGCAAAGTACTGAAAAGTAGTGGCGAAGTGCTGAAAAGTCGTGGCAAATTACTGAAAAGTGTGGCAAAGTACTGAAAAGTTGTGGCAAAGTCGTGGCAAAGTACTGAAAAGAGTGGCAAAGTACTGAAAAGTTGTGGCAAAGTCGTGGCAAAGTAATGAAAAGTGTGGCAAAGTACTGAAAAGTTGTGGCGAAGTGCTGAAAAGTCGTGGCAATGTACTGAAAAGTGTGGCAAAGTACTGAAAAGTTGTGGCAAAGTGCTGAAAAGTCGTGGCAAAGTCGTGGCAAAGTACTGAAAAGTGTGGCAAAGTACTGAAAAGTTGTGGCAAAGTGCTGAAAAGTGTGGCAAAGTACTGCAAAGTCGTGGCAAAGTACTGAAAAGTGTGGCAAAGTACTGAAAAGTTGTGGCAAAGTACTGAAAAGTGTGGCAAAGTACTGAAAAGTAGTGGCGAAGTGCTGAAAAGTCATGGCAAAGTACTGAAAAGTGTGGCAAAGTACTGAAAAGTTGTGGCAAAGTCGTGGCAAAGTACTGAAAAGAGTAGCAAAGTACTGAAAAGTTGTGGCAAAGTCGTGGCAAAGTACTGAAAAGTGTGGCAAAGTAATGAAATTTTGTGGCGAAGTGCTGAAAAGTCGTGGCAAAGTACTGAAAAGTGTGGCAAAGTACTGAAAAGTAGTGGCAAAGTGCTGAAAAGTGTGGCAAAGTACTGAAAAGTTGTGGCAAAGTGCTGAAAAGTGTGGCAAAGTACTGAAAAGTTGTGGCAAAGTGCTGAAAAGTAGTGGCAAAGTACTGAAAAGTCGTGGCAAAGTACTAAAAAGTGTGGCAAAGTACTGAAGAGTTGTGGCAAAGTCGTGGCAAAGTACTCAAAAGAGTGGCAAAGTGCTGCAAAGTCGTGGCAAAGTGCTGAAAAGTGTGGCAATGGACTGAAAAGTTGTGGCAAAGTGCTGAAAAGTGTGGCAAAGTGCTGCAAAGTCGTGGCAAAGTGCTGAAAAGTGTGGCAAAGGACTGAAAAGTTGTGGCAAAGTGTTGAAAAGTGTGGCAAAGTACTGAAAAGTAGTGGCGAAGTGCTGAAAAGTCGTGGCAAATTACTGAAAAGTGTGGCAAAGTACTGAAAAGTTGTGGCAAAGTCGTGGCAAAGTACTGAAAAGAGTGGCAAAGTACTGAAAAGTTGTGGCAAAGTCGTGGCAAAGTAATGAAAAGTGTGGCAAAGTACTGAAAAGTTGTGGCGAAGTGCTGAAAAGTCGTGGCAATGTACTGAAAAGTGTGGCAAAGTACTGAAAAGTTGTGGCAAAGTGCTGAAAAGTCGTGGCAAAGTCGTGGCAAAGTACTGAAAAGTGTGGCAAAGTACTGAAAAGTTGTGGCAAAGTGTTGAAAAGTGTGGCAAAGTACTGAAAAGTAGTGGCGAAGTGCTGAAAAGTCGTGGCAAATTACTGAAAAGTGTGGCAAAGTACTGAAAAGTTGTGGCAAAGTCGTGGCAAAGTACTGAAAAGAGTGGCAAAGTACTGAAAAGTTGTGGCAAAGTCGTGGCAAAGTAATGAAAAGTGTGGCAAAGTACTGAAAAGTTGTGGCGAAGTGCTGAAAAGTCGTGGCAATGTACTGAAAAGTGTGGCAAAGTACTGAAAAGTTGTGGCAAAGTGCTGAAAAGTCGTGGCAAAGTCGTGGCAAAGTACTGAAAAGTGTGGCAAAGTACTGAAAAGTTGTGGCAAAGTGCTGAAAAGTGTGGCAAAGTACTGCAAAGTCGTGGCAAAGTACTGAAAAGTGTGGCAAAGTACTGAAAAGTTGTGGCAAAGTACTGAAAAGTGTGGCAAAGTACTGAAAAGTAGTGGCGAAGTGCTGAAAAGTCATGGCAAAGTACTGAAAAGTGTGGCAAAGTACTGAAAAGTTGTGGCAAAGTCGTGGCAAAGTACTGAAAAGAGTAGCAAAGTACTGAAAAGTTGTGGCAAAGTCGTGGCAAAGTACTGAAAAGTGTGGCAAAGTAATGAAATTTTGTGGCGAAGTGCTGAAAAGTCGTGGCAAAGTACTGAAAAGTGTGGCAAAGTACTGAAAAGTAGTGGCAAAGTGCTGAAAAGTGTGGCAAAGTACTGAAAAGTTGTGGCAAAGTGCTGAAAAGTGTGGCAAAGTACTGAAAAGTTGTGGCAAAGTGCTGAAAAGTAGTGGCAAAGTACTGAAAAGTCGTGGCAAAGTACTAAAAAGTGTGGCAAAGTACTGAAGAGTTGTGGCAAAGTCGTGGCAAAGTACTCAAAAGAGTGGCAAAGTGCTGCAAAGTCGTGGCAAAGTGCTGAAAAGTGTGGCAATGGACTGAAAAGTTGTGGCAAAGTGCTGAAAAGTGTGGCAAAGTGCTGCAAAGTCGTGGCAAAGTGCTGAAAAGTGTGGCAAAGGACTGAAAAGTTGTGGCAAAGTGTTGAAAAGTGTGGCAAAGTACTGAAAAGTAGTGGCGAAGTGCTGAAAAGTCGTGGCAAATTACTGAAAAGTGTGGCAAAGTACTGAAAAGTTGTGGCAAAGTCGTGGCAAAGTACTGAAAAGAGTGGCAAAGTACTGAAAAGTTGTGGCAAAGTCGTGGCAAAGTAATGAAAAGTGTGGCAAAGTACTGAAAAGTTGTGGCGAAGTGCTGAAAAGTCGTGGCAATGTACTGAAAAGTGTGGCAAAGTACTGAAAAGTTGTGGCAAAGTGCTGAAAAGTCGTGGCAAAGTCGTGGCAAAGTACTGAAAAGTGTGGCAAAGTACTGAAAAGTTGTGGCAAAGTGCTGAAAAGTGTGGCAAAGTACTGCAAAGTCGTGGCAAAGTACTGAAAAGTGTGGCAAAGTACTGAAAAGTTGTGGCAAAGTACTGAAAAGTGTGGCAAAGTACTGAAAAGTAGTGGCGAAGTGCTGAAAAGTCATGGCAAAGTACTGAAAAGTGTGGCAAAGTACTGAAAAGTTGTGGCAAAGTCGTGGCAAAGTACTGAAAAGAGTAGCAAAGTACTGAAAAGTTGTGGCAAAGTCGTGGCAAAGTACTGAAAAGTGTGGCAAAGTAATGAAATTTTGTGGCGAAGTGCTGAAAAGTCGTGGCAAAGTACTGAAAAGTGTGGCAAAGTACTGAAAAGTAGTGGCAAAGTGCTGAAAAGTGTGGCAAAGTACTGAAAAGTTGTGGCAAAGTGCTGAAAAGTGTGGCAAAGTACTGAAAAGTTGTGGCAAAGTGCTGAAAAGTAGTGGCAAAGTACTGAAAAGTCGTGGCAAAGTACTAAAAAGTGTGGCAAAGTACTGAAGAGTTGTGGCAAAGTCGTGGCAAAGTACTCAAAAGAGTGGCAAAGTGCTGCAAAGTCGTGGCAAAGTACTGAAAAGTGTGGCAAAGTACTGAAAAGTTTGGGCAAAGTGCTGAAAAGTGTGGCAAAGTGCTGCAAAGTCGTGGCAAAGTGCTGAAAAGTGTGGCAAAGGACTGAAAAGTTGTGGCAAAGTGCTGAAAAGTGTGGCAAAGTACTGAAAAGTAGTGGCGAAGTGCTGAAAAGTCGTGGCAAAGTACTGAAAAGTGTGGCAAAGTACTGAAAAGTTGTGGCAAAGTCGTGGCAAAGTACTGAAAACAGTGGCAAAGTACTGAAAAGTTGTGGCAAAGTGCTGAAAAGTGTGGCAAAGAACTGAAAAGTTGTGGCAAAGTGCTGAAAAGTGTGGCAAAGTGCTGCAAAGTCGTGGCAAAGTGCTGAAAAGTGTGGCAAAGGACTGAAAAGTTGTGGCAAAGTGCTGAAAAGTGTGGCAAAGTACTGAAAAGTAGTGGCGAAGTGCTGAAAAGTCGTGGCAAATTACTGAAAAGTGTGGCAAAGTACTGAAAAGTTGTGGCAAAGTCGTGGCAAAGTACTGAAAAGAGTGGCAAAGTACTGAAAAGTTGTGGCAAAGTCGTGGCAAAGTACTGAAAAGTGGGGCAAAGTACTGAAAAGTTGTGGCGAAGTGCTGAAAAGTCGTGGCAAAGTACTGAAAAGTGTGGCAAAGTACTGAAAAAGTTGTGGCAAAGTGCTGAAAAGTCGTGGCAAAGTCGTGGCAAAGTACTGAAAAGTGTGGCAAAGTACTGAAAAGTTGTGGCAAAGTCGTGGCAAAGTACTGAAAAGAGTGGCAAAGTATTGAAAAGTTGTGGCAAAGTCGTGGCAAAGTACTGAAAACTGTGGCAGAGTACTGAAAAGTTGTGGCGAAGTGCTGAAAAGTCGTGGCAATGTACTGAAAATTGTGGCAAAGTACTGAAAAGTTGTGGCAAAGTGCTGAAAAGTCGCGGCAAAGTCGTGGCAAAGTACTGAAAAGTGTGGCAAAGTACTGAAAAGTTGTGGCAAAGTGCTGAAAAGTGTGGCAAAGTGCTGCAAAGTCGTGGCAAAGTACTGAAAAGTGTGGCAAAGTACTGAAAAGTTGTGGCAAAGTACTGAAAAGTGTGGCAAAGTACTGAAAAGTAGTGGCGAAGTGCTGAAAAGTCGTGGCAAAGTACTGAAAAGTGTGGCAAAGTACTGAAAAGTTGTGGCAAAGTCGTGGCAAAGTACTGAAAAGAGTGGCAAAGTACTGAAAAGTTGTGGCAAAGTCGTGGCAAAGTACTGAAAAGTGTGGCAAGTACTGAAAAGTCGTGGCAAAGTACTGAAAAGTGTGGCAAAGTACTGAAGAGTTGTGGCAAAGTCGTGGCAAAGTACTGAAAAGAGTGGCAAAGTGCTGCAAAGTCGTGGCAAAGTACTGAAAACAGTGGCAAAGTACTGAAAAGTTGTGGCAAAGTGCTGAAAAGTGTGGCAAAGTGCTGCAAAGTCGTGGCAAAGTGCTGAAAAGTGTGGCAATGGACTGAAAAGTTGTGGCAAAGTGCTGAAAAGTGTGGCAAAGTGCTGCAAAGTCGTGGCAAAGTGCTGAAAAGTGTGGCAAAGGACTGAAAAGTTGTGGCAAAGTGTTGAAAAGTGTGGCAAAGTACTGAAAAGTAGTGGCGAAGTGCTGAAAAGTCGTGGCAAATTACTGAAAAGTGTGGCAAAGTACTGAAAAGTTGTGGCAAAGTCGTGGCAAAGTACTGAAAAGAGTGGCAAAGTACTGAAAAGTTGTGGCAAAGTCGTGGCAAAGTAATGAAAAGTGTGGCAAAGTACTGAAAAGTTGTGGCGAAGTGCTGAAAAGTCGTGGCAATGTACTGAAAAGTGTGGCAAAGTACTGAAAAGTTGTGGCAAAGTGCTGAAAAGTCGTGGCAAAGTCGTGGCAAAGTACTGAAAAGTGTGGCAAAGTACTGAAAAGTTGTGGCAAAGTGCTGAAAAGTGTGGCAAAGTACTGCAAAGTCGTGGCAAAGTACTGAAAAGTGTGGCAAAGTACTGAAAAGTTGTGGCAAAGTACTGAAAAGTGTGGCAAAGTACTGAAAAGTAGTGGCGAAGTGCTGAAAAGTCATGGCAAAGTACTGAAAAGTGTGGCAAAGTACTGAAAAGTTGTGGCAAAGTCGTGGCAAAGTACTGAAAAGAGTAGCAAAGTACTGAAAAGTTGTGGCAAAGTCGTGGCAAAGTACTGAAAAGTGTGGCAAAGTAATGAAATTTTGTGGCGAAGTGCTGAAAAGTCGTGGCAAAGTACTGAAAAGTGTGGCAAAGTACTGAAAAGTAGTGGCAAAGTGCTGAAAAGTGTGGCAAAGTACTGAAAAGTTGTGGCAAAGTGCTGAAAAGTGTGGCAAAGTACTGAAAAGTTGTGGCAAAGTGCTGAAAAGTAGTGGCAAAGTACTGAAAAGTCGTGGCAAAGTACTAAAAAGTGTGGCAAAGTACTGAAGAGTTGTGGCAAAGTCGTGGCAAAGTACTCAAAAGAGTGGCAAAGTGCTGCAAAGTCGTGGCAAAGTACTGAAAAGTGTGGCAAAGTACTGAAAAGTTTGGGCAAAGTGCTGAAAAGTCGTGGCAAAGTCGTGGCAAAGTACTGAAAAGTGTGGCAAAGTACTGAAAAGTTGTGGCAAAGTCGTGGCAAAGTACTGAAAAGAGAGGCAAAGTATTGAAAAGTTGTGGCAAAGTCGTGGCAAAGTACTGAAAACTGTGGCAGAGTACTGAAAAGTTGTGGCGAAGTGCTGAAAAGTCGTGGCAATGTACTGAAAATTGTGGCAAAGTACTGAAAAGTTGTGGCAAAGTGCTGAAAAGTCGCGGCAAAGTCGTGGCAAAGTACTGAAAAGTGTGGCAAAGTACTGAAAAGTTGTGGCAAAGTGCTGAAAAGTGTGGCAAAGTGCTGCAAAGTCGTGGCAAAGTACTGAAAAGTGTGGCAAAGTACTGAAAAGTTGTGGCAAAGTACTGAAAAGTGTGGCAAAGTACTGAAAAGTAGTGGCGAAGTGCTGAAAAGTCGTGGCAAAGTACTGAAAAGTGTGGCAAAGTACTGAAAAGTTGTGGCAAAGTCGTGGCAAAGTACTGAAAAGAGTGGCAAAGTACTGAAAAGTTGTGGCAAAGTCGTGGCAAAGTACTGAAAAGTGTGGCAAGTACTGAAAAGTCGTGGCAAAGTACTGAAAAGTGTGGCAAAGTACTGAAGAGTTGTGGCAAAGTCGTGGCAAAGTACTGAAAAGAGTGGCAAAGTGCTGCAAAGTCGTGGCAAAGTACTGAAAACAGTGGCAAAGTACTGAAAAGTTGTGGCAAAGTGCTGAAAAGTGTGGCAAAGTGCTGCAAAGTCGTGGCAAAGTGCTGAAAAGTGTGGCAATGGACTGAAAAGTTGTGGCAAAGTGCTGAAAAGTGTGGCAAAGTGCTGCAAAGTCGTGGCAAAGTGCTGAAAAGTGTGGCAAAGGACTGAAAAGTTGTGGCAAAGTGTTGAAAAGTGTGGCAAAGTACTGAAAAGTAGTGGCGAAGTGCTGAAAAGTCGTGGCAAATTACTGAAAAGTGTGGCAAAGTACTGAAAAGTTGTGGCAAAGTCGTGGCAAAGTACTGAAAAGAGTGGCAAAGTACTGAAAAGTTGTGGCAAAGTCGTGGCAAAGTAATGAAAAGTGTGGCAAAGTACTGAAAAGTTGTGGCGAAGTGCTGAAAAGTCGTGGCAATGTACTGAAAAGTGTGGCAAAGTACTGAAAAGTTGTGGCAAAGTGCTGAAAAGTCGTGGCAAAGTCGTGGCAAAGTACTGAAAAGTGTGGCAAAGTACTGAAAAGTTGTGGCAAAGTGCTGAAAAGTGTGGCAAAGTACTGCAAAGTCGTGGCAAAGTACTGAAAAGTGTGGCAAAGTACTGAAAAGTTGTGGCAAAGTACTGAAAAGTGTGGCAAAGTACTGAAAAGTAGTGGCGAAGTGCTGAAAAGTCATGGCAAAGTACTGAAAAGTGTGGCAAAGTACTGAAAAGTTGTGGCAAAGTCGTGGCAAAGTACTGAAAAGAGTAGCAAAGTACTGAAAAGTTGTGGCAAAGTCGTGGCAAAGTACTGAAAAGTGTGGCAAAGTAATGAAATTTTGTGGCGAAGTGCTGAAAAGTCGTGGCAAAGTACTGAAAAGTGTGGCAAAGTACTGAAAAGTAGTGGCAAAGTGCTGAAAAGTGTGGCAAAGTACTGAAAAGTTGTGGCAAAGTGCTGAAAAGTGTGGCAAAGTACTGAAAAGTTGTGGCAAAGTGCTGAAAAGTAGTGGCAAAGTACTGAAAAGTCGTGGCAAAGTACTAAAAAGTGTGGCAAAGTACTGAAGAGTTGTGGCAAAGTCGTGGCAAAGTACTCAAAAGAGTGGCAAAGTGCTGCAAAGTCGTGGCAAAGTACTGAAAAGTGTGGCAAAGTACTGAAAAGTTTGGGCAAAGTGCTGAAAAGTGTGGCAAAGTGCTGCAAAGTCGTGGCAAAGTGCTGAAAAGTGTGGCAAAGGACTGAAAAGTTGTGGCAAAGTGCTGAAAAGTGTGGCAAAGTACTGAAAAGTAGTGGCGAAGTGCTGAAAAGTCGTGGCAAAGTACTGAAAAGTGTGGCAAAGTACTGAAAAGTTGTGGCAAAGTCGTGGCAAAGTACTGAAAAGTGTGGCAAAGTACTGAAAAGTTGTGGCGAGTGCTGAAAAGTCGTGGCAATGTACTGAAAAGTGTGGCAAAGTACTGAAAAGTTGTGGTAAAGTGCTGAAAAGTCGTGGCAAAGTCGTGGCAAAGTACTGAAAAGTTGTGGCAAAGTGCTGAAAAGTCGTGGCAAAGTACTGAAAAGTGTGGCAAAGTACTGAAGAGTTGTGGCAAATTCGTGGCAAAGTACTGAAAAGAGTGGCAAAGTGCTGCAAAGTCGTGGCAAAGAACTGAAAAGTGTGGCAAAGTACTGAAAAGTTGTGGCAAAGTACTGAAAAGTGTGGCAAAGTACTGAAAAGTAGTGGCGAAGTGCTGAAAAGACGTGGCAAAGTACTGAAAAATGTAGCAAAGTACTGAAAAGTTGTGGCAAAGTCGTGGCAAAGTACTGAAATGAGTGGCAAAGTACTGAAAAGTTGTGGCAAAGTCGTGGCAAAGTACTGAAAAGTGTGGCAAAGTACTGAAATGTTGTGGCGAAGTGCTGAAACGTCGTGGCAAAGTACTGAAAAGTGTGGCAAAGTACTGAAAAGTAGTGGCAAAGTGCTGAAAAGTGTGGCAAAGTACTGAAAAGTTGTGGCAAAGTGCTGAAAAGTGTGGCAAAGTACTGAAAAGTTGTGGCAAAGTGCTGAAAAGTAGTGGCAAAGTACTGAAAAGTCGTGGCAAAGTACTGAAAAGTGTGGCAAAGTACTGAAGAGTTGTGGCAAAGTCGTGGCAAAGTACTGAAAAGAGTGGCAAAGTGCTGCAAAGTCGTGGCAAAGTACTGAAAACAGTGGCAAAGTACTGAAAAGTTGTGGCAAAGTGCTGAAAAGTGTGGCAAAGGACTGAAAAGTTGTGGCAAAGTGCTGAAAAGTGTGGCAAAGTGCTGCAAAGTCGTGGCAAAGTGCTGAAAAGTGTGGCAAAGGACTGAAAAGTTGTGGCAAAGTGCTGAAAAGTGTGGCAAAGTACTGAAAAGTAGTGGCGAAGTGCTGAAAAGTCGTGGCAAATTACTGAAAAGTGTGGCAAAGTACTGAAAAGTTGTGGCAAAGTCGTGGCAAAGTACTGAAAAGAGTGGCAAAGTACTGAAAAGTTGTGGCAAAGTCGTGGCAAAGTACTGAAAAGTGGGGCAAAGTACTGAAAAGTTGTGGCGAAGTGCTGAAAAGTCGTGGCAAAGTACTGAAAAGTGTGGCAAAGTACTGAAAAAGTTGTGGCAAAGTGCTGAAAAGTCGTGGCAAAGTCGTGGCAAAGTACTGAAAAGTGTGGCAAAGTACTGAAAAGTTGTGGCAAAGTCGTGGCAAAGTACTGAAAAGAGTGGCAAAGTATTGAAAAGTTGTGGCAAAGTCGTGGCAAAGTACTGAAAACTGTGGCAGAGTACTGAAAAGTTGTGGCGAAGTGCTGAAAAGTCGTGGCAATGTACTGAAAATTGTGGCAAAGTACTGAAAAGTTGTGGCAAAGTGCTGAAAAGTCGCGGCAAAGTCGTGGCAAAGTACTGAAAAGTGTGGCAAAGTACTGAAAAGTTGTGGCAAAGTGCTGAAAAGTGTGGCAAAGTGCTGCAAAGTCGTGGCAAAGTACTGAAAAGTGTGGCAAAGTACTGAAAAGTTGTGGCAAAGTACTGAAAAGTGTGGCAAAGTACTGAAAAGTAGTGGCGAAGTGCTGAAAAGTCGTGGCAAAGTACTGAAAAGTGTGGCAAAGTACTGAAAAGTTGTGGCAAAGTCGTGGCAAAGTACTGAAAAGAGTGGCAAAGTACTGAAAAGTTGTGGCAAAGTCGTGGCAAAGTACTGAAAAGTGTGGCAAGTACTGAAAAGTCGTGGCAAAGTACTGAAAAGTGTGGCAAAGTACTGAAGAGTTGTGGCAAAGTCGTGGCAAAGTACTGAAAAGAGTGGCAAAGTGCTGCAAAGTCGTGGCAAAGTACTGAAAACAGTGGCAAAGTACTGAAAAGTTGTGGCAAAGTGCTGAAAAGTGTGGCAAAGTGCTGCAAAGTCGTGGCAAAGTGCTGAAAAGTGTGGCAATGGACTGAAAAGTTGTGGCAAAGTGCTGAAAAGTGTGGCAAAGTGCTGCAAAGTCGTGGCAAAGTGCTGAAAAGTGTGGCAAAGGACTGAAAAGTTGTGGCAAAGTGTTGAAAAGTGTGGCAAAGTACTGAAAAGTAGTGGCGAAGTGCTGAAAAGTCGTGGCAAATTACTGAAAAGTGTGGCAAAGTACTGAAAAGTTGTGGCAAAGTCGTGGCAAAGTACTGAAAAGAGTGGCAAAGTACTGAAAAGTTGTGGCAAAGTCGTGGCAAAGTAATGAAAAGTGTGGCAAAGTACTGAAAAGTTGTGGCGAAGTGCTGAAAAGTCGTGGCAATGTACTGAAAAGTGTGGCAAAGTACTGAAAAGTTGTGGCAAAGTGCTGAAAAGTCGTGGCAAAGTCGTGGCAAAGTACTGAAAAGTGTGGCAAAGTACTGAAAAGTTGTGGCAAAGTGCTGAAAAGTGTGGCAAAGTACTGCAAAGTCGTGGCAAAGTACTGAAAAGTGTGGCAAAGTACTGAAAAGTTGTGGCAAAGTACTGAAAAGTGTGGCAAAGTACTGAAAAGTAGTGGCGAAGTGCTGAAAAGTCATGGCAAAGTACTGAAAAGTGTGGCAAAGTACTGAAAAGTTGTGGCAAAGTCGTGGCAAAGTACTGAAAAGAGTAGCAAAGTACTGAAAAGTTGTGGCAAAGTCGTGGCAAAGTACTGAAAAGTGTGGCAAAGTAATGAAATTTTGTGGCGAAGTGCTGAAAAGTCGTGGCAAAGTACTGAAAAGTGTGGCAAAGTACTGAAAAGTAGTGGCAAAGTGCTGAAAAGTGTGGCAAAGTACTGAAAAGTTGTGGCAAAGTGCTGAAAAGTGTGGCAAAGTACTGAAAAGTTGTGGCAAAGTGCTGAAAAGTAGTGGCAAAGTACTGAAAAGTCGTGGCAAAGTACTAAAAAGTGTGGCAAAGTACTGAAGAGTTGTGGCAAAGTCGTGGCAAAGTACTCAAAAGAGTGGCAAAGTGCTGCAAAGTCGTGGCAAAGTACTGAAAAGTGTGGCAAAGTACTGAAAAGTTTGGGCAAAGTGCTGAAAAGTGTGGCAAAGTGCTGCAAAGTCGTGGCAAAGTGCTGAAAAGTGTGGCAAAGGACTGAAAAGTTGTGGCAAAGTGCTGAAAAGTGTGGCAAAGTACTGAAAAGTAGTGGCGAAGTGCTGAAAAGTCGTGGCAAAGTACTGAAAAGTGTGGCAAAGTACTGAAAAGTTGTGGCAAAGTCGTGGCAAAGTACTGAAAAGTGTGGCAAAGTACTGAAAAGTTGTGGCGAGTGCTGAAAAGTCGTGGCAATGTACTGAAAAGTGTGGCAAAGTACTGAAAAGTTGTGGTAAAGTGCTGAAAAGTCGTGGCAAAGTCGTGGCAAAGTACTGAAAAGTTGTGGCAAAGTGCTGAAAAGTCGTGGCAAAGTACTGAAAAGTGTGGCAAAGTACTGAAGAGTTGTGGCAAATTCGTGGCAAAGTACTGAAAAGAGTGGCAAAGTGCTGCAAAGTCGTGGCAAAGAACTGAAAAGTGTGGCAAAGTACTGAAAAGTTGTGGCAAAGTACTGAAAAGTGTGGCAAAGTACTGAAAAGTAGTGGCGAAGTGCTGAAAAGACGTGGCAAAGTACTGAAAAATGTAGCAAAGTACTGAAAAGTTGTGGCAAAGTCGTGGCAAAGTACTGAAATGAGTGGCAAAGTACTGAAAAGTTGTGGCAAAGTCGTGGCAAAGTACTGAAAAGTGTGGCAAAGTACTGAAATGTTGTGGCGAAGTGCTGAAACGTCGTGGCAAAGTACTGAAAAGTGTGGCAAAGTACTGAAAAGTAGTGGCAAAGTGCTGAAAAGTGTGGCAAAGTACTGAAAAGTTGTGGCAAAGTGCTGAAAAGTGTGGCAAAGTACTGAAAAGTTGTGGCAAAGTGCTGAAAAGTAGTGGCAAAGTACTGAAAAGTCGTGGCAAAGTACTGAAAAGTGTGGCAAAGTACTGAAGAGTTGTGGCAAAGTCGTGGCAAAGTACTGAAAAGAGTGGCAAAGTGCTGCAAAGTCGTGGCATGGTACTGAAAAGTGTGGCAAAGTACTGAAAAGTTGTGGCAAAGTGCTGAAAAGTGTGGCAAAGTGCTGCAAATTCGTGGCAAAGTGCTGAAAAGTGTGGCAAAGGACTGAAAAGTTGTGGCAAAGTGCTGAAAAGTGTGGCAAAGTACTGAAAAGTAGTGGCGAAGTGCTGAAAAGTCGTGGCAAAGTACTGAAAAGTGTGGCAAAGTACTGAAAAGTTGTGGCAAAGTCGTGGCAAAGTACTGAAAAGTGTGGCAAAGTACTGAAAAGTAGTGGCAAAGTGCTGAAAAGTGTGGCAAAGTACTGAAAAGTTGTGGCAAAGTGCTGAAAAGTGTGGCAAAGTACTGAAAAGTTGTGGCAAAGTGCTGAAAAGTAGTGGCAAAGTACTGAAAAGTCGTGGCAAAGTAATGAAAAGTGTGGCAAAGTACTGAAGAGTTGTGGCGAAGTGCTGAAAAGTCGTGGCAAAGTACTGAAAAGTGTGGCAAAGTACTGAAAAGTTGTGGCAAAGTCGTGGCAAAGTACTGAAAAGAGTGTTAAAGTACTGAAAAGTTGTGGCAAAGTCGTGGCAAAGTACTGAAAAGTGTGGCAAAGTACTGAAAAGTAGTGGCAAAGTGCTGAAAAGTGTGGCAAAGTACTGAAAAGTTGTGGCAAAGTGCTGAAAAGTGTGGCAAAGTACTGAAAAGTTGTGGCAAAGTGCTGAAAAGTAGTGGCAAAGTACTGAAAAGTCGTGGCAAAGTAATGAAAAGTGTGGCAAAGTACTGAAGAGTTGTGGCAAAGTCGTGGCAAAGTACTCAAAAGAGTGGCAAAGTGCTGCAAAGTCGTGGCAAAGTACTGAAAAGTGTGGCAAAGTACTGAAAAGTTTGGGCAAAGTGCTGAAAAGTGTGTCAAAGTGCTGCAAAGTCGTGGCAAAGTGCTGAAAAGTGTGGCAAAGGACTGAAAAGTTGTGGCAAAGTGCTGAAAAGTGTGGCAAAGTACTGAAAAGTAGTGGCGAAGTGCTGAAAAGTCGTGGCAAAGTACTGAAAAGTGTGGCAAAGTACTGAAAAGTTGTGACAAAGTCGTGGCAAAGTACTGAAAACTGTGGCAAAGTACTGAAAAGTTGTGGCGAGTGCTGAAAAGTCGTGGCAATGTACTGAAAAGTGTGGCAAAGTACTGAAAAGTTGTGGCAAAGTGCTGAAAAGTCGTGGCAAAGTCGTGGCAAAGTACTGAAAAGTTGTGGCAAAGTGCTGAAAAGTCGTGGCAAAGTACTGAAAAGTGTGGCAAAGTACTGAAGAGTTGTGGCAAATTCGTGGCAAAGTACTGAAAAGAGTGGCAAAGTGCTGCAAAGTCGTGGCAAAGAACTGAAAAGTGTGGCAAAGTACTGAAAAGTTGTGGCAAAGTGCTGAAAAGTAGTGGCAAAGTACTGAAAAGTCGTGGCAAAGTACTAAAAAGTGTGGCAAAGTACTGAAGAGTTGTGGCAAAGTCGTGGCAAAGTACTCAAAAGAGTGGCAAAGTGCTGCAAAGTCGTGGCAAAGTACTGAAAAGTGTGGCAAAGTACTGAAAAGTTTGGGCAAAGTGCTGAAAAGTGTGGCAAAGTGCTGCAAAGTCGTGGCAAAGTGCTGAAAAGTGTGGCAAAGGACTGAAAAGTTGTGGCAAAGTGCTGAAAAGTGTGGCAAAGTACTGAAAAGTAGTGGCGAAGTGCTGAAAAGTCGTGGCAAAGTACTGAAAAGTGTGGCAAAGTACTGAAAAGTTGTGGCAAAGTCGTGGCAAAGTACTGAAAAGTGTGGCAAAGTACTGAAAAGTTGTGGCGAGTGCTGAAAAGTCGTGGCAATGTACTGAAAAGTGTGGCAAAGTACTGAAAAGTTGTGGTAAAGTGCTGAAAAGTCGTGGCAAAGTCGTGGCAAAGTACTGAAAAGTTGTGGCAAAGTGCTGAAAAGTCGTGGCAAAGTACTGAAAAGTGTGGCAAAGTACTGAAGAGTTGTGGCAAATTCGTGGCAAAGTACTGAAAAGAGTGGCAAAGTGCTGCAAAGTCGTGGCAAAGAACTGAAAAGTGTGGCAAAGTACTGAAAAGTTGTGGCAAAGTACTGAAAAGTGTGGCAAAGTACTGAAAAGTAGTGGCGAAGTGCTGAAAAGACGTGGCAAAGTACTGAAAAATGTAGCAAAGTACTGAAAAGTTGTGGCAAAGTCGTGGCAAAGTACTGAAATGAGTGGCAAAGTACTGAAAAGTTGTGGCAAAGTCGTGGCAAAGTACTGAAAAGTGTGGCAAAGTACTGAAATGTTGTGGCGAAGTGCTGAAACGTCGTGGCAAAGTACTGAAAAGTGTGGCAAAGTACTGAAAAGTAGTGGCAAAGTGCTGAAAAGTGTGGCAAAGTACTGAAAAGTAGTGGCGAAGTGCTGAAAAGTCATGGCAAAGTACTGAAAAGTGTGGCAAAGTACTGAAAAGTTGTGGCAAAGTCGTGGCAAAGTACTGAAAAGAGTAGCAAAGTACTGAAAAGTTGTGGCAAAGTCGTGGCAAAGTACTGAAAAGTGTGGCAAAGTAATGAAATTTTGTGGCGAAGTGCTGAAAAGTCGTGGCAAAGTACTGAAAAGTGTGGCAAAGTACTGAAAAGTAGTGGCAAAGTGCTGAAAAGTGTGGCAAAGTACTGAAAAGTTGTGGCAAAGTGCTGAAAAGTGTGGCAAAGTACTGAAAAGTTGTGGCAAAGTGCTGAAAAGTAGTGGCAAAGTACTGAAAAGTCGTGGCAAAGTACTAAAAAGTGTGGCAAAGTACTGAAGAGTTGTGGCAAAGTCGTGGCAAAGTACTCAAAAGAGTGGCAAAGTGCTGCAAAGTCGTGGCAAAGTACTGAAAAGTGTGGCAAAGTACTGAAAAGTTTGGGCAAAGTGCTGAAAAGTGTGGCAAAGTGCTGCAAAGTCGTGGCAAAGTGCTGAAAAGTGTGGCAAAGGACTGAAAAGTTGTGGCAAAGTGCTGAAAAGTGTGGCAAAGTACTGAAAAGTAGTGGCGAAGTGCTGAAAAGTCGTGGCAAAGTACTGAAAAGTGTGGCAAAGTACTGAAAAGTTGTGGCAAAGTCGTGGCAAAGTACTGAAAAGTGTGGCAAAGTACTGAAAAGTTGTGGCGAGTGCTGAAAAGTCGTGGCAATGTACTGAAAAGTGTGGCAAAGTACTGAAAAGTTGTGGTAAAGTGCTGAAAAGTCGTGGCAAAGTCGTGGCAAAGTACTGAAAAGTTGTGGCAAAGTGCTGAAAAGTCGTGGCAAAGTACTGAAAAGTGTGGCAAAGTACTGAAGAGTTGTGGCAAATTCGTGGCAAAGTACTGAAAAGAGTGGCAAAGTGCTGCAAAGTCGTGGCAAAGAACTGAAAAGTGTGGCAAAGTACTGAAAAGTTGTGGCAAAGTACTGAAAAGTGTGGCAAAGTACTGAAAAGTAGTGGCGAAGTGCTGAAAAGACGTGGCAAAGTACTGAAAAATGTAGCAAAGTACTGAAAAGTTGTGGCAAAGTCGTGGCAAAGTACTGAAATGAGTGGCAAAGTACTGAAAAGTTGTGGCAAAGTCGTGGCAAAGTACTGAAAAGTGTGGCAAAGTACTGAAATGTTGTGGCGAAGTGCTGAAACGTCGTGGCAAAGTACTGAAAAGTGTGGCAAAGTACTGAAAAGTAGTGGCAAAGTGCTGAAAAGTGTGGCAAAGTACTGAAAAGTTGTGGCAAAGTGCTGAAAAGTGTGGCAAAGTACTGAAAAGTTGTGGCAAAGTGCTGAAAAGTAGTGGCAAAGTACTGAAAAGTCGTGGCAAAGTACTGAAAAGTGTGGCAAAGTACTGAAGAGTTGTGGCAAAGTCATGGCAAAGTACTGAAAAGAGTGGCAAAGTGCTGCAAAGTCGTGGCATGGTACTGAAAAGTGTGGCAAAGTACTGAAAAGTTGTGGCAAAGTGCTGAAAAGTGTGGCAAAGTGCTGCAAATTCGTGGCAAAGTGCTGAAAAGTGTGGCAAAGGACTGAAAAGTTGTGGCAAAGTGCTGAAAAGTGTGGCAAAGTACTGAAAAGTAGTGGCGAAGTGCTGAAAAGTCGTGGCAAAGTACTGAAAAGTGTGGCAAAGTACTGAAAAGTTGTGGCAAAGTCGTGGCAAAGTACTGAAAAGTGTGGCAAAGTACTGAAAAGTAGTGGCAAAGTGCTGAAAAGTGTGGCAAAGTACTGAAAAGTTGTGGCAAAGTGCTGAAAAGTGTGGCAAAGTACTGAAAAGTTGTGGCAAAGTGCTGAAAAGTAGTGGCAAAGTACTGAAAAGTCGTGGCAAAGTAATGAAAAGTGTGGCAAAGTACTGAAGAGTTGTGGCGAAGTGCTGAAAAGTCGTGGCAAAGTACTGAAAAGTGTGGCAAAGTACTGAAAAGTTGTGGCAAAGTCGTGGCAAAGTACTGAAAAGAGTGGCAAAGTACTGAAAAGTTGTGGCAAAGTCGTGGCAAAGTACTGAAAAGTGTGGCAAAGTACTGAAAAGTAGTGGCAAAGTGCTGAAAAGTGTGGCAAAGTACTGAAAAGTTGTGGCAAAGTGCTGAAAAGTGTGGCAAAGTACTGAAAAGTTGTGGCAAAGTGCTGAAAAGTAGTGGCAAAGTACTGAAAAGTCGTGGCAAAGTAATGAAAAGTGTGGCAAAGTACTGAAGAGTTGTGGCAAAGTCGTGGCAAAGTACTCAAAAGAGTGGCAAAGTGCTGCAAAGTCGTGGCAAAGTACTGAAAAGTGTGGCAAAGTACTGAAAAGTTTGGGCAAAGTGCTGAAAAGTGTGTCAAAGTGCTGCAAAGTCGTGGCAAAGTGCTGAAAAGTGTGGCAAAGGACTGAAAAGTTGTGGCAAAGTGCTGAAAAGTGTGGCAAAGTACTGAAAAGTAGTGGCGAAGTGCTGAAAAGTCGTGGCAAAGTACTGAAAAGTGTGGCAAAGTACTGAAAAGTTGTGACAAAGTCGTGGCAAAGTACTGAAAACTGTGGCAAAGTACTGAAAAGTTGTGGCGAGTGCTGAAAAGTCGTGGCAATGTACTGAAAAGTGTGGCAAAGTACTGAAAAGTTGTGGCAAAGTGCTGAAAAGTCGTGGCAAAGTCGTGGCAAAGTACTGAAAAGTTGTGGCAAAGTGCTGAAAAGTCGTGGCAAAGTACTGAAAAGTGTGGCAAAGTACTGAAGAGTTGTGGCAAATTCGTGGCAAAGTACTGAAAAGAGTGGCAAAGTGCTGCAAAGTCGTGGCAAAGAACTGAAAAGTGTGGCAAAGTACTGAAAAGTTGTGGCAAAGTGCTGAAAAGTAGTGGCAAAGTACTGAAAAGTCGTGGCAAAGTACTAAAAAGTGTGGCAAAGTACTGAAGAGTTGTGGCAAAGTCGTGGCAAAGTACTCAAAAGAGTGGCAAAGTGCTGCAAAGTCGTGGCAAAGTACTGAAAAGTGTGGCAAAGTACTGAAAAGTTTGGGCAAAGTGCTGAAAAGTGTGGCAAAGTGCTGCAAAGTCGTGGCAAAGTGCTGAAAAGTGTGGCAAAGGACTGAAAAGTTGTGGCAAAGTGCTGAAAAGTGTGGCAAAGTACTGAAAAGTAGTGGCGAAGTGCTGAAAAGTCGTGGCAAAGTACTGAAAAGTGTGGCAAAGTACTGAAAAGTTGTGGCAAAGTCGTGGCAAAGTACTGAAAAGTGTGGCAAAGTACTGAAAAGTTGTGGCGAGTGCTGAAAAGTCGTGGCAATGTACTGAAAAGTGTGGCAAAGTACTGAAAAGTTGTGGTAAAGTGCTGAAAAGTCGTGGCAAAGTCGTGGCAAAGTACTGAAAAGTTGTGGCAAAGTGCTGAAAAGTCGTGGCAAAGTACTGAAAAGTGTGGCAAAGTACTGAAGAGTTGTGGCAAATTCGTGGCAAAGTACTGAAAAGAGTGGCAAAGTGCTGCAAAGTCGTGGCAAAGAACTGAAAAGTGTGGCAAAGTACTGAAAAGTTGTGGCAAAGTACTGAAAAGTGTGGCAAAGTACTGAAAAGTAGTGGCGAAGTGCTGAAAAGACGTGGCAAAGTACTGAAAAATGTAGCAAAGTACTGAAAAGTTGTGGCAAAGTCGTGGCAAAGTACTGAAATGAGTGGCAAAGTACTGAAAAGTTGTGGCAAAGTCGTGGCAAAGTACTGAAAAGTGTGGCAAAGTACTGAAATGTTGTGGCGAAGTGCTGAAACGTCGTGGCAAAGTACTGAAAAGTGTGGCAAAGTACTGAAAAGTAGTGGCAAAGTGCTGAAAAGTGTGGCAAAGTACTGAAAAGTTGTGGCAAAGTGCTGAAAAGTGTGGCAAAGTACTGAAAAGTTGTGGCAAAGTGCTGAAAAGTAGTGGCAAAGTACTGAAAAGTCGTGGCAAAGTACTGAAAAGTGTGGCAAAGTACTGAAGAGTTGTGGCAAAGTAGTGGCAAAGTACTGAAAAGAGTGGCAAAGTGCTGCAAAGTCGTGGCATGGTACTGAAAAGTGTGGCAAAGTACTGAAAAGTTGTGGCAAAGTGCTGAAAAGTGTGGCAAAGTGCTGCAAATTCGTGGCAAAGTGCTGAAAAGTGTGGCAAAGGACTGAAAAGTTGTGGCAAAGTGCTGAAAAGTGTGGCAAAGTACTGAAAAGTAGTGGCGAAGTGCTGAAAAGTCGTGGCAAAGTACTGAAAAGTGTGGCAAAGTACTGAAAAGTTGTGGCAAAGTCGTGGCAAAGTACTGAAAAGAGTGGCAAAGTACTGAAAAGTTGTGGCAAAGTCGTGGCAAAGTACTGAAAAGTGTGGCAAAGTACTGAAAAGTAGTGGCAAAGTGCTGAAAAGTGTGGCAAAGTACTGAAAAGTTGTGGCAAAGTGCTGAAAAGTGTGGCAAAGTACTGAAAAGTTGTGGCAAAGTGCTGAAAAGTAGTGGCAAAGTACTGAAAAGTCGTGGCAAAGTAATGAAAAGTGTGGCAAAGTACTGAAGAGTTGTGGCGAAGTGCTGAAAAGTCGTGGCAAAGTACTGAAAAGTGTGGCAAAGTACTGAAAAGTTGTGGCAAAGTCGTGGCAAAGTACTGAAAAGAGTGGCAAAGTACTGAAAAGTTGTGGCAAAGTCGTGGCAAAGTACTGAAAAGTGTGGCAAAGTACTGAAAAGTAGTGGCAAAGTGCTGAAAAGTGTGGCAAAGTACTGAAAAGTTGTGGCAAAGTGCTGAAAAGTGTGGCAAAGTACTGAAAAGTTGTGGCAAAGTGCTGAAAAGTAGTGGCAAAGTACTGAAAAGTCGTGGCAAAGTAATGAAAAGTGTGGCAAAGTACTGAAGAGTTGTGGCAAAGTCGTGGCAAAGTACTCAAAAGAGTGGCAAAGTGCTGCAAAGTCGTGGCAAAGTACTGAAAAGTGTGGCAAAGTACTGAAAAGTTTGGGCAAAGTGCTGAAAAGTGTGTCAAAGTGCTGCAAAGTCGTGGCAAAGTGCTGAAAAGTGTGGCAAAGGACTGAAAAGTTGTGGCAAAGTGCTGAAAAGTGTGGCAAAGTACTGAAAAGTAGTGGCGAAGTGCTGAAAAGTCGTGGCAAAGTACTGAAAAGTGTGGCAAAGTACTGAAAAGTTGTGGCAAAGTCGTGGCAAAGTACTGAAAAGTGTGGCAAAGTACTGAAAAGTTGTGGCGAGTGCTGAAAAGTCGTGGCAATGTACTGAAAAGTGTGGCAAAGTACTGAAAAGTTGTGGCAAAGTGCTGAAAAGTCGTGGCAAAGTCGTGGCAAAGTACTGAAAAGTTGTGGCAAAGTGCTGAAAAGTCGTGGCAAAGTACTGAAAAGTGTGGCAAAGTACTGAAGAGTTGTGGCAAATTCGTGGCAAAGTACTGAAAAGAGTGGCAAAGTGCTGCAAAGTCGTGGCAAAGAACTGAAAAATGTGGCAAAGTACTGAAAAGTTGTGGCAAAGTACTGAAAAGTGTGACAAAGTACTGAAAAGTAGTGGCGAAGTGCTGAAAAGACGTGGCAAAGTACTGAAAAATGTAGCAAAGTACTGAAAAGTTGTGGCAAAGTCGTGGCAAAGTACTGAAAAGAGTGGCAAAGTACTGAAAAGTTGTGGCAAAGTCGTGGCAAAGTACTGAAAAGTGTGGCAAAGTACTGAAATGTTGTGGCGAAGTGCTGAAACGTCGTGGCAAAGTACTGAAAAGTGTGGCAAAGTACTGAAAAGTAGTGGCAAAGTGCTGAAAAGTGTGGCAAAGTATTGAAAAGTTGTGGCAAAGTGCTGAAAAGTAGTAGCAATGTACTGAAAAGTCGTGGCAAAGTACTGAAAAGTGTGGCAAAGTACTGAAGAGTTGTGGCAAAGTCGTGGCAAAGTACTGAAAAGAGTGGCAAAGTGCTGCAAAGTCGTGGCATGGTACTGAAAAGTGTGGCAAAGTACAGAAAAGTTGTGGCAAAGTGCTGAAAAGTGTGGCAAAGTGCTGCAAATTCGTGGCAAAGTGCTGAAAAGTGTGGCAAAGGACTGAAAAGTTGTGGCAAAGTGCTGAAAAGTGTGGCAAAGTACTGAAAAGTAGTGGCGAAGTGCTGAAAAGTCGTGGCAAAGTACTGAAAAGTGTGGCAAAGTACTGAAAAGTTGTGGCAAAGTCGTGGCAAAGTACTGAAAAGAGTGGCAAAGTACTGAAAAGTTGTGGCAAAGTCGTGGCAAAGTACTGAAAACTGTGGCAAAGTACTGAAAAGTTGTGGCGAAGTGCTGAAAAGTCGTGGCAATGTACTGAAAAGTGTGGCAAAGTACTGAAAAGTTGTGGCAAAGTGCTGAAAAGTCGTGGCAAAGTCGTGGCAAAGTACTGAAAAGTGTGGCAAAGTACTGAAAAGTTGTGGCAAAGTGCTGAAAAGTGTGGCAAAGTGCTGCAAAGTCGTGGCAAAGTACTGAAAAGTGTGGCAAAGTACTGAAAAGTTGTGGCAAAGTACTGAAAAGTGTGGCAAAGTACTGAAAAGTAGTGGCGAAGTGCTGAAAAGTCGTGGCAAAGTACTGAAAAGTGTGGCAAAGTACTGAAAAGTTTGGGCAAAGTGCTGAAAAGTGTGTCAAAGTGCTGCAAAGTCGTGGCAAAGTGCTGAAAAGTGTGGCAAAGGACTGAAAAGTTGTGGCAAAGTGCTGAAAAGTGTGGCAAAGTACTGAAAAGTAGTGGCGAAGTGCTGAAAAGTCGTGGCAAAGTACTGAAAAGTGTGGCAAAGTACTGAAAAGTTGTGGCAAAGTCGTGGCAAAGTACTGAAAAGTGTGGCAAAGTACTGAAAAGTTGTGGCGAGTGCTGAAAAGTCGTGGCAATGTACTGAAAAGTGTGGCAAAGTACTGAAAAGTTGTGGCAAAGTGCTGAAAAGTCGTGGCAAAGTCGTGGCAAAGTACTGAAAAGTTGTGGCAAAGTGCTGAAAAGTCGTGGCAAAGTACTGAAAAGTGTGGCAAAGTACTGAAGAGTTGTGGCAAATTCGTGGCAAAGTACTGAAAAGAGTGGCAAAGTGCTGCAAAGTCGTGGCAAAGAACTGAAAAGTGTGGCAAAGTACTGAAAAGTTGTGGCAAAGTACTGAAAAGTGTGGCAAAGTACTGAAAAGTAGTGGCGAAGTGCTGAAAAGACGTGGCAAAGTACTGAAAAATGTAGCAAAGTACTGAAAAGTTGTGGCAAAGTCGTGGCAAAGTACTGAAAAGAGTGGCAAAGTACTGAAAAGTTGTGGCAAAGTCGTGGCAAAGTACTGAAAAGTGTGGCAAAGTACTGAAATGTTGTGGCGAAGTGCTGAAACGTCGTGGCAAAGTACTGAAAAGTGTGGCAAAGTACTGAAAAGTAGTGGCAAAGTGCTGAAAAGTGTGGCAAAGTACTGAAAAGTTGTGGCAAAGTGCTGAAAAGTGTGGCAAAGTACTGAAAAGTTGTGGCAAGTGCTGAAAAGTAGTAGCAATGTACTGAAAAGTCGTGGCAAAGTACTGAAAAGTGTGGCAAAGTACTGAAGAGTTGTGGCAAAGTCGTGGCAAAGTACTGAAAAGAGTGGCAAAGTGCTGCAAAGTCGTGGCATGGTACTGAAAAGTGTGGCAAAGTACTGAAAAGTTGTGGCAAAGTGCTGAAAAGTGTGGCAAAGTGCTGCAAATTCGTGGCAAAGTGCTGAAAAGTGTGGCAAAGGACTGAAAAGTTGTGGCAAAGTGCTGAAAAGTGTGGCAAAGTACTGAAAAGTAGTGGCGAAGTGCTGAAAAGTCGTGGCAAAGTACTGAAAAGTGTGGCAAAGTACTGAAAAGTTGTGGCAAAGTCGTGGCAAAGTACTGAAAAGAGTGGCAAAGTACTGAAAAGTTGTGGCAAAGTCGTGGCAAAGTACTGAAAACTGTGGCAAAGTACTGAAAAGTTGTGGCGAAGTGCTGAAAAGTCGTGGCAATGTACTGAAAAGTGTGGCAAAGTACTGAAAAGTTGTGGCAAAGTGCTGAAAAGTCGTGGCAAAGTCGTGGCAAAGTACTGAAAAGTGTGGCAAAGTACTGAAAAGTTGTGGCAAAGTGCTGAAAAGTGTGGCAAAGTGCTGCAAAGTCGTGGCAAAGTACTGAAAAGTGTGGCAAAGTACTGAAAAGTTGTGGCAAAGTACTGAAAAGTGTGGCAAAGTACTGAAAAGTAGTGGCGAAGTGCTGAAAAGTCGTGGCAAAGTACTGAAAAGTGTGGCAAAGTACTGAAAAGTTTGGGCAAAGTGCTGAAAAGTGTGGCAAAGTGCTGCAAAGTCGTGGCAAAGTGCTGAAAAGTGTGGCAAAGTACTGAAAAGTTGTGGCAAAGTGCTGAAAAGTCGTGGCAAAGTCGTGGCAAAGTACTGAAAAGTTGTGGCAAAGTGCTGAAAAGTCGTGGCAAAGTACTGAAAAGTGTGGCAAAGTACTGAAGAGTTGTGGCAAATTCGTGGCAAAGTACTGAAAAGAGTGGCAAAGTGCTGCAAAGTCGTGGCAAAGAACTGAAAAGTGTGGCAAAGTACTGAAAAGTTGTGGCAAAGTACTGAAAAGTGTGGCAAAGTACTGAAAAGTAGTGGCGAAGTGCTGAAAAGACGTGGCAAAGTACTGAAAAATGTAGCAAAGTACTGAAAAGTTGTGGCAAAGTCGTGGCAAAGTACTGAAAAGAGTGGCAAAGTACTGAAAAGTTGTAGCAAAGTCGTGGCAAAGTACTGAAAAGTGTGGCAAAGTACTGAAATGTTGTGGCGAAGTGCTGAAACGTCGTGGCAAAGTACTGAAAAGTGTGGCAAAGTACTGAAAAGTAGTGGCAAAGTGCTGAAAAGTGTGGCAAAGTACTGAAAAGTTGTGGCAAAGTGCTGAAAAGTGTGGCAAAGTACTGAAAAGTTGTGGCAAGTGCTGAAAAGTAGTAGCAATGTACTGAAAAGTCGTGGCAAAGTACTGAAAAGTGTGGCAAAGTACTGAAGAGTTGTGGCAAAGTCATGGCAAAGTACTGAAAAGAGTGGCAAAGTGCTGCAAAGTCGTGGCAAAGAACTGAAAAATGTGGCAAAGTACTGAAAAGTTGTGGCAAAGTACTGAAAAGTGTGACAAAGTACTGAAAAGTAGTGGCGAAGTGCTGAAAAGACGTGGCAAAGTACTGAAAAATGTAGCAAAGTACTGAAAAGTTGTGGCAAAGTCGTGGCAAAGTACTGAAAAGAGTGGCAAAGTACTGAAAAGTTGTGGCAAAGTCGTGGCAAAGTACTGAAAAGTGTGGCAAAGTACTGAAATGTTGTGGCGAAGTGCTGAAACGTCGTGGCAAAGTACTGAAAAGTGTGGCAAAGTACTGAAAAGTAGTGGCAAAGTGCTGAAAAGTGTGGCAAAGTATTGAAAAGTTGTGGCAAAGTGCTGAAAAGTAGTAGCAATGTACTGAAAAGTCGTGGCAAAGTACTGAAAAGTGTGGCAAAGTACTGAAGAGTTGTGGCAAAGTCGTGGCAAAGTACTGAAAAGAGTGGCAAAGTGCTGCAAAGTCGTGGCATGGTACTGAAAAGTGTGGCAAAGTACAGAAAAGTTGTGGCAAAGTGCTGAAAAGTGTGGCAAAGTGCTGCAAATTCGTGGCAAAGTGCTGAAAAGTGTGGCAAAGGACTGAAAAGTTGTGGCAAAGTGCTGAAAAGTGTGGCAAAGTACTGAAAAGTAGTGGCGAAGTGCTGAAAAGTCGTGGCAAAGTACTGAAAAGTGTGGCAAAGTACTGAAAAGTTGTGGCAAAGTCGTGGCAAAGTACTGAAAAGAGTGGCAAAGTACTGAAAAGTTGTGGCAAAGTCGTGGCAAAGTACTGAAAACTGTGGCAAAGTACTGAAAAGTTGTGGCGAAGTGCTGAAAAGTCGTGGCAATGTACTGAAAAGTGTGGCAAAGTACTGAAAAGTTGTGGCAAAGTGCTGAAAAGTCGTGGCAAAGTCGTGGCAAAGTACTGAAAAGTGTGGCAAAGTACTGAAAAGTTGTGGCAAAGTGCTGAAAAGTGTGGCAAAGTGCTGCAAAGTCGTGGCAAAGTACTGAAAAGTGTGGCAAAGTACTGAAAAGTTGTGGCAAAGTACTGAAAAGTGTGTCAAAGTACTGAAAAGTAGTGGCGAAGTGCTGAAAAGTCGTGGCAAAGTACTGAAAAGTGTGGCAAAGTACTGAAAAGTTTGGGCAAAGTGCTGAAAAGTGTGTCAAAGTGCTGCAAAGTCGTGGCAAAGTGCTGAAAAGTGTGGCAAAGGACTGAAAAGTTGTGGCAAAGTGCTGAAAAGTGTGGCAAAGTACTGAAAAGTAGTGGCGAAGTGCTGAAAAGTCGTGGCAAAGTACTGAAAAGTGTGGCAAAGTACTGAAAAGTTGTGGCAAAGTCGTGGCAAAGTACTGAAAAGTGTGGCAAAGTACTGAAAAGTTGTGGCGAGTGCTGAAAAGTCGTGGCAATGTACTGAAAAGTGTGGCAAAGTACTGAAAAGTTGTGGCAAAGTGCTGAAAAGTCGTGGCAAAGTCGTGGCAAAGTACTGAAAAGTTGTGGCAAAGTGCTGAAAAGTCGTGGCAAAGTACTGAAAAGTGTGGCAAAGTACTGAAGAGTTGTGGCAAATTCGTGGCAAAGTGCTGCAAATTCGTGGCAAAGTGCTGAAAAGTGTGGCAAAGGACTGAAAAGTTGTGGCAAAGTGCTGAAAAGTGTGGCAAAGTACTGAAAAGTAGTGGCGAAGTGCTGAAAAGTCGTGGCAAAGTACTGAAAAGTGTGGCAAAGTACTGAAAAGTTGTGGCAAAGTCGTGGCAAAGTACTGAAAAGAGTGGCAAAGTACTGAAAAGTTGTGGCAAAGTAGTGGCGAAGTGCTGAAAAGTCGTGGCAAAGTACTGAAAAGTGTGGCAAAGTACTGAAAAGTTGTGGCAAAGTCGTGGCAAAGTACTGAAAAGTGTGGCAAAGTACTGAAAAGTTGTGGCGAGTGCTGAAAAGTCGTGGCAATGTACTGAAAAGTGTGGCAAAGTACTGAAAAGTTGTGGCAAAGTGCTGAAAAGTCGTGGCAAAGTCGTGGCAAAGTACTGAAAAGTTGTGGCAAGTGCTGAAAAGTCGTGGCAAAGTGCTGCAAAGTCGTGGCAAAGAACTGAAAAGTGTGGCAAAGTACTGAAAAGTTGTGGCAAAGTACTGAAAAGTGTGGCAAAGTACTGAAAAGTAGTGGCGAAGTGCTGAAAAGACGTGGCAAAGTACTGAAAATGTAGCAAAGTACTGAAAAGTTGTGGCAAAGTCGTGGCAAGTACTGAAAAGAGTGGCAAAGTACTGAAAAGTTGTGGCAAAGTCGTGGCAAAGTACTGAAAAGTGTGGCAAAGTACTGAAATGTTGTGGCGAAGTGCTGAAACGTCGTGGCAAAGTACTGAAAAGTGTGGCAAAGTACTGAAAAGTAGTGGCAAAGTGCTGAAAAGTGTGGCAAAGTACTGAAAAGTTGTGGCAAAGTGCTGAAAAGTGTGGCAAAGTACTGAAAAGTTGTGGCAAGTGCTGAAAAGTAGTAGCAATGTACTGAAAAGTCGTGGCAAAGTACTGAAAAGTGTGGCAAAGTACTGAAGAGTTGTGGCAAAGTCGTGGCAAAGTACTGAAAAGAGTGGCAAAGTGCTGCAAAGTCGTGGCATGGTACTGAAAAGTGTGGCAAAGTACTGAAAAGTTGTGGCAAAGTGCTGAAAAGTGTGGCAAAGTGCTGCAAATTCGTGGCAAAGTGCTGAAAAGTGTGGCAAAGGACTGAAAAGTTGTGGCAAAGTGCTGAAAAGTGTGGCAAAGTACTGAAAAGTAGTGGCGAAGTGCTGAAAAGTCGTGGCAAAGTACTGAAAAGTGTGGCAAAGTACTGAAAAGTTGTGGCAAAGTCGTGGCAAAGTACTGAAAAGAGTGGCAAAGTACTGAAAAGTTGTGGCAAAGTCGTGGCAAAGTACTGAAAACTGTGGCAAAGTACTGAAAAGTTGTGGCGAAGTGCTGAAAAGTCGTGGCAATGTACTGAAAAGTGTGGCAAAGTACTGAAAAGTTGTGGCAAAGTGCTGAAAAGTCGTGGCAAAGTCGTGGCAAAGTACTGAAAAGTGTGGCAAAGTACTGAAAAGTTGTGGCAAAGTGCTGAAAAGTGTGGCAAAGTGCTGCAAAGTCGTGGCAAAGTACTGAAAAGTGTGGCAAAGTACTGAAAAGTTGTGGCAAAGTACTGAAAAGTGTGGCAAAGTACTGAAAAGTAGTGGCGAAGTGCTGAAAAGTCGTGGCAAAGTACTGAAAAGTGTGGCAAAGTACTGAAAAGTTTGGGCAAAGTGCTGAAAAGTGTGGCAAAGTGCTGCAAAGTCGTGGCAAAGTGCTGAAAAGTGTGGCAAAGTACTGAAAAGTTGTGGCAAAGTGCTGAAAAGTCGTGGCAAAGTCGTGGCAAAGTACTGAAAAGTTGTGGCAAAGTGCTGAAAAAGTCGTGGCAAAGTACTGAAAAGTGTGGCAAAGTACTGAAGAGTTGTGGCAAATTCGTGGCAAAGTACTGAAAAGAGTGGCAAAGTGCTGCAAAGTCGTGGCAAAGAACTGAAAAGTGTGGCAAAGTACTGAAAAGTTGTGGCAAAGTACTGAAAAGTGTGGCAAAGTACTGAAAAGTAGTGGCGAAGTGCTGAAAAGACGTGGCAAAGTACTGAAAAATGTAGCAAAGTACTGAAAAGTTGTGGCAAAGTCGTGGCAAAGTACTGAAAAGAGTGGCAAAGTACTGAAAAGTTGTGGCAAAGTCGTGGCAAAGTACTGAAAAGTGTGGCAAAGTACTGAATGTTGTGGCGAAGTGCTGAAACGTCGTGGCAAAGTACTGAAAAGTGTGGCAAAGTACTGAAAAGTAGTGGCAAAGTGCTGAAAAGTGTGGCAAAGTACTGAAAAGTTGTGGCAAAGTGCTGAAAAGTGTGGCAAAGTACTGAAAAGTTGTGGCAAGTGCTGAAAAGTAGTAGCAATGTACTGAAAAGTCGTGGCAAAGTACTGAAAAGTGTGGCAAAGTACTGAAGAGTTGTGGCAAAGTCATGGCAAAGTACTGAAAGAGTGGCAAAGTGCTGCAAAGTCGTGGCATGGTACTGAAAAATGTGGCAAAGTACTGAAAAGTTGTGGCAAAGTGCTGAAAAGTGTGGCAAAGTGCTGCAAATTCGTGGCAAAGTGCTGAAAAGTGTGGCAAAGGACTGAAAAGTTGTGGCAAAGTGCTGAAAAGTGTGGCAAAGTACTGAAAAGTAGTGGCGAAGTGCTGAAAAGTCGTGGCAAAGTACTGAAAAGTGTGGCAAAGTACTGAAAAGTTGTGGCAAAGTCGTGGCAAAGTACTGAAAAGAGTGGCAAAGTACTGAAAAGTTGTGGCAAAGTAGTGGCGAAGTGCTGAAAAGTCGTGGCAAAGTACTGAAAAGTGTGGCAAAGTACTGAAAAGTTGTGGCAAAGTCGTGGCAAAGTACTGAAAAGTGTGGCAAAGTACTGAAAAGTTGTGGCGAGTGCTGAAAAGTCGTGGCAATGTACTGAAAAGTGTGGCAAAGTACTGAAAAGTTGTGGCAAAGTGCTGAAAAGTCGTGGCAAAGTCGTGGCAAAGTACTGAAAAGTTGTGGCAAAGTGCTGAAAAGTCGTGGCAAAGTGCTGCAAAGTCGTGGCAAAGAACTGAAAAGTGTGGCAAAGTACTGAAAAGTTGTGGCAAAGTACTGAAAAGTGTGGCAAAGTACTGAAAAGTAGTGGCGAAGTACTGAAAAGACGTGGCAAAGTACTGAAAAATGTAGCAAAGTACTGAAAAGTTGTGGCAAAGTCGTGGCAAAGTACTGAAATGAGTGGCAAAGTACTGAAAAGTTGTGGCAAAGTCGTGGCAAAGTACTGAAAAGTGTGGCAAAGTACTGAAATGTTGTGGCGAAGTGCTGAAACGTCGTGGCAAAGTACTGAAAAGTGTGGCAAAGTACTGAAAAGTAGTGGCAAAGTGCTGAAAAGTGTGGCAAAGTACTGAAAAGTTGTGGCAAAGTGCTGAAAAGTGTGGCAAAGTACTGAAAAGTTGTGGCAAAGTGCTGAAAAGTAGTGGCAAAGTACTGAAAAGTTGTGGCAAAGTACTGAAAAGTGTGGCAAAGTACTGAAGAGTTGTGGCAAAGTCGTGGCAAAGTACTGAAAAGAGTGGCAAAGTGCTGCAAAGTCGTGGCATGGTACTGAAAAGTGTGGCAAAGTACTGAAAAGTTGTGGCAAAGTGCTGAAAAGTGTGGCAAAGTGCTGCAAATTCGTGGCAAAGTGCTGAAAAGTGTGGCAAAGGACTGAAAAGTTGTGGCAAAGTGCTGAAAAGTGTGGCAAAGTACTGAAAAGTAGTGGCGAAGTGCTGAAAAGTCGTGGCAAAGTACTGAAAAGTATGGCAAAGTACTGAAAAGTTGTGGCAAAGTCGTGGCAAAGTACTGAAAAGAGTGGCAAAGTACTGAAAAGTTGTGGCAAAGTCGTGGCAAAGTACTGAAAAGTGTGGCAAAGTAATGAAATTTTGTGGCGAAGTGCTGAAAAGTCGTGGCAAAGTACTGAAAAGTGTGGCAAAGTGCTGAAAAGTAGTGGCAAAGTGCTGAAAAGTGTGGCAAAGTACTGAAAAGTTGTGGCAAAGTGCTGAAAAGTGTGGCAAAGTACTGAAAAGTTGTGGCAAAGTGCTGAAAAGTAGTGGCAAAGTACTGAAAAGTCGTGGCAAAGTAATGAAAAGTGTGGCAAAGTACTGAATAGTTGTGGCAAAGTCGTGGCAAAGTACTCAAAAGAGTGGCAAAGTGCTGCAAAGTCGTGGCAAAGTACTGAAAAGTGTGGCAAAGTACTGAAAAGTTTGGGCAAAGTGCTGAAAAGTGTGTCAAAGTGCTGCAAAGTCGTGGCAAAGTGCTGAAAAGTGTGGCAAAGGACTGAAAAGTAGTGGCGAAGTGCTGAAAAGTCGTGGCAAAGTACTGAAAAGTGTGGCAAAGTAATGAAAAGTTGTGGCAAAGTCGTGGCAAAGTACTGAAAAGTGTGGCAAAGTACTGAAAAGTTGTGGCGAGTGCTGAAAAGTCGTGGCAATGTACTGAAAAGTGTGGCAAAGTACTGAAAAGTTGTGGCAAAGTGCTGAAAAGTCGTGGCAAAGTCGTGGCAAAGTACTGAAAAGTTGTGGCAAAGTGCTGAAAAGTCGTGGCAAAGTACTGAAAAGTGTGGCAAAGTACTGAAGAGTTGTGGCAAATTCGTGGCAAAGTACTGAAAAGAGTGGCAAAGTGCTGCAAAGTCGTGGCAAAGAACTGAAAAGTGTGGCAAAGTACTGAAAAGTCGTGGCAAAGTACTGAAAAGTGTGGCAAAGTACTGAAAAGTTGTGGCAAAGTGCTGAAAAGTGTGGCAAAGTGCTGCAAAGTCGTGGCAAAGTACTGAAAAGTGTGGCAAAGTACTGAAAAGTTGTGGCAAAGTACTGAAAAGTGTGGCAAAGTACTGAAAAGTAGTGGCGAAGTGCTGAAAAGTCGTGGCAAAGTACTGAAAAGTGTGGCAAAGTACTGAAAAGTTGTGGCAAAGTCGTGGCAAAGTACTGAAAAGAGTGGCAAAGTACTGAAAAGTTGTGGCAAAGTCGTGGCAAAGTACTGAAAAGTGTGGCAAAGTACTGAAATTTTGTGGCGAAGTGCTGAAAAGTGTGGCAAAGTACTGAAAAGTAGTGGCAAAGTGCTGAAAAGTGTGGCAAAGTACTGAAAAGTTGTGGCAAAGTGCTGAAAAGTGTTGCAAAGTACTGTAAAGTTGTGGCAAAGTGCTGAAAAGTAGTGGCAAAGTACTGAAAAGTCGTGGCAAAGTACTGAAAAGTGTGGCAAAGTACTGAAGAGTTGTGGCAAAGTCGTGGCAAAGTACTGAAAAGAGTGGCAAAGTGCTGCAAAGTCGTGGCAAAGTACTGAATACAGTGGCAAAGTACTGAAAAGTTATGGCAAAGTGCTGAAAAGTGTGGCAAAGTGCTGCAAAGTCGTGGCAAAGTGCTGAAAAGTGTGGCAAAGGACTGAAAAGTTGTGGCAAAGTACTGAAAAGAGTGGCAAAGTGCTGCAAAGTCGTGGCAAAGAACTGAAAAGTGTGGCAAAGTACTGAAAAGTTGTGGCAAAGTACTGAAAAGTGTGGCAAAGTACTGAAAAGTAGTGGCGAAGTACTGAAAAGACGTGGCAAAGTACTGAAAAATGTAGCAAAGTACTGAAAAGTTGTGGCAAAGTCGTGGCAAAGTACTGAAAAGAGTGGCAAAGTACTGAAAAGTTGTGGCAAAGTCGTGGCAAAGTACTGAAAAGTGTGGCAAAGTACTGAAATGTTGTGGCGAAGTGCTGAAACGTCGTGGCAAAGTACTGAAAAGTGTGGCAAAGTACTGAAAAGTAGTGGCAAAGTGCTGAAAAGTGTGGCAAAGTACTGAAAAGTTGTGGCAAAGTGCTGAAAAGTGTGGCAAAGTACTGAAAAGTTGTGGCAAGTGCTGAAAAGTAGTAGCAATGTACTGAAAAGTCGTGGCAAAGTACTGAAAAGTGTGGCAAAGTACTGAAGAGTTGTGGCAAAGTCGTGGCAAAGTACTGAAAAGAGTGGCAAAGTGCTGCAAAGTCGTGGCATGGTACTGAAAAGTGTGGCAAAGTACTGAAAAGTTGTGGCAAAGTGCTGAAAAGTGTGGCAAAGTGCTGCAAATTCGTGGCAAAGTGCTGAAAAGTGTGGCAAAGGACTGAAAAGTTGTGGCAAAGTGCTGAAAAGTGTGGCAAAGTACTGAAAAGTAGTGGCGAAGTGCTGAAAAGTCGTGGCAAAGTACTGAAAAGTGTGGCAAAGTACTGAAAAGTTGTGGCAAAGTCGTGACAAAGTACTGAAAAGAGTGGCAAAGTACTGAAAAGTTGTGGCAAAGTCGTGGCAAAGTACTGAAAACTGTGGCAAAGTACTGAAAAGTTGTGGCGAAGTGCTGAAAAGTCGTGGCAATGTACTGAAAAGTGTGGCAAAGTACTGAAAAGTTGTGGCAAAGTGCTGAAAAGTCGTGGCAAAGTCGTGGCAAAGTACTGAAAAGTGTGGCAAAGTACTGAAAAGTTGTGGCAAAGTGCTGAAAAGTGTGGCAAAGTGCTGCAAAGTCGTGGCAAAGTACTGAAAAGTGTGGCAAAGTACTGAAAAGTTGTGGCAAAGTACTGAAAAGTGTGGCAAAGTACTGAAAAGTAGTGGCGAAGTGCTGAAAAGTCGTGGCAAAGTACTGAAAAGTGTGGCAAAGTACTGAAAAGTTGTGGCAAAGTCGTGGCAAAGTACTGAAAAGAGTGGCAAAGTACTGAAAAGTTGTGGCAAAGTCGTGGCAAAGTACTGAAAAGTGTGGCAAAGTACTGAAATTTTGTGGCGAACTGCTGAAAAGTGTGGCAAAGTACTGAAAAGTAGTGGCAAAGTGCTGAAAAGTGTGGCAAAGTACTGAAAAGTTGTGGCAAAGTGCTGAAAAGTGTTGCAAAGTACTGTAAAGTTGTGGCAAAGTGCTGAAAAGTAGTGGCAAAGTACTGAAAAGTCGTGGCAAAGTACTGAAAAGTGTGGCAAAGTACTGAAGAGTTGTGGCAAAGTCGTGGCAAAGTACTGAAAAGAGTGGCAAAGTGCTGCAAAGTCGTGGCAAAGTACTGAATACAGTGGCAAAGTACTGAAAAGTTATGGCAAAGTGCTGAAAAGTGTGGCAAAGTGCTGCAAAGTCGTGGCAAAGTGCTGAAAAGTGTGGCAAAGGACTGAAAAGTTGTGGCAAAGTGCTGAAAAGTGTGGCAAAGTACTGAAAAGTAGTGGCGAAGTGCTGAAAAGTCGTGGCAAAGTAATGAAAAGTGTGGCAAAGTACTGAAAAATTGTGGCAAAGTCGTGGCAAAGTACTGAAAAGAGGGGCAAAGTACTGAAAAGTTGTGGCAAAGTCGTGGCAAAGTACTGAAAAGTGTGGCAAAGTACTGAAGAGTTGTGGCAAATTCGTGGCAAAGTACTGAAAAGAGTGGCAAAGTGCTGCAAAGTCGTGGCAAAGAACTGAAAAGTGTTGCAAAGTACTGAAAAGTTGTGGCAAAGTACTGAAAATTGTGGCAAAGTACTGAAAAGTAGTGGCGAAGTGCTGAAAAGACGTGGCAAAGTACTGAAAAATGTAGCAAAGTACTGAAAAGTTGTGGCAAAGTCGTGGCAAAGTACTGAAAAGTTGTGGCAAAGTCGTGGCAAAGTACTGAAAAGTGTGGCAAAGTACTGAAATGTTGTGGCGAAGTGCTGAAACGTCGTGGCAAAGTACTGAAAAGTGTGGCAAAGTACTGAAAAGTAGTGGCAAAGTGCTGAAAAGTGTGGCAAAGTACTGAAAAGTTGTGGCAAAGTGCTGAAAAGTGTGGCAAAGTACTGAAAAGTTGTGGCAAGTGCTGAAAAGTAGTAGCAATGTACTGAAAAGTCGTGGCAAAGTACTGAAAAGTGTGGCAAAGTACTGAAGAGTTGTGGCAAAGTCGTGGCAAAGTACTGAAAAGAGTGGCAAAGTGCTGCAAAGTCGTGGCATGGTACTGAAAAGTGTGGCAAAGTACTGAAAAGTTGTGGCAAAGTGCTGAAAAGTGTGGCAAAGTGCTGCAAATTCGTGGCAAAGTGCTGAAAAGTGTGGCAAAGGACTGAAAAGTTGTGGCAAAGTGCTGAAAAGTGTGGCAAAGTACTGAAAAGTAGTGGCGAAGTGCTGAAAAGTCGTGGCAAAGTACTGAAAAGTGTGGCAAAGTACTGAAAAGTTGTGGCAAAGTCGTGGCAAAGTACTGAAAAGAGTGGCAAAGTACTGAAAAGTTGTGGCAAAGTCGTGGCAAAGTACTGAAAAGTTGTGGCAAAGTGCTGAAAAGTCGTGGCAAAGTGCTGCAAAGTCGTGGCAAAGAACTGAAAAGTGTGGCAAAGTACTGAAAAGTTGTGGCAAAGTACTGAAAAGTGTGGCAAAGTACTGAAAAGTAGTGGCGAAGTACTGAAAAGACGTGGCAAAGTACTGAAAAATGTAGCAAAGTACTGAAAAGTTGTGGCAAAGTCGTGGCAAAGTACTGAAATGAGTGGCAAAGTACTGAAAAGTTGTGGCAAAGTCGTGGCAAAGTACTGAAAAGTGTGGCAAAGTACTGAAATGTTGTGGCGAAGTGCTGAAACGTCGTGGCAAAGTACTGAAAAGTGTGGCAAAGTACTGAAAAGTAGTGGCAAAGTGCTGAAAAGTGTGGCAAAGTACTGAAAAGTTGTGGCAAAGTGCTGAAAAGTGTGGCAAAGTACTGAAAAGTTGTGGCAAAGTGCTGAAAAGTAGTGGCAAAGTACTGAAAAGTTGTGGCAAAGTACTGAAAAGTGTGGCAAAGTACTGAAGAGTTGTGGCAAAGTCGTGGCAAAGTACTGAAAAGAGTGGCAAAGTGCTGCAAAGTCGTGGCATGGTACTGAAAAGTGTGGCAAAGTACTGAAAAGTTGTGGCAAAGTGCTGAAAAGTGTGGCAAAGTGCTGCAAATTCGTGGCAAAGTGCTGAAAAGTGTGGCAAAGGACTGAAAAGTTGTGGCAAAGTGCTGAAAAGTGTGGCAAAGTACTGAAAAGTAGTGGCGAAGTGCTGAAAAGTCGTGGCAAAGTACTGAAAAGTGTGGCAAAGTACTGAAAAGTTGTGGCAAAGTCGTGGCAAAGTACTGAAAAGAGTGGCAAAGTACTGAAAAGTTGTGGCAAAGTCGTGGCAAAGTACTGAAAAGTGTGGCAAAGTAATGAAATTTTGTGGCGAAGTGCTGAAAAGTCGTGGCAAAGTACTGAAAAGTGTGGCAAAGTGCTGAAAAGTGTGGCAAAGTACTGAAAAGTTGTGGCAAAGTGCTGAAAAGTGTGGCAAAGTACTGAAAAGTTGTGGCAAAGTGCTGAAAAGTAGTGGCAAAGTACTGAAAAGTCGTGGCAAAGTAATGAAAAGTGTGGCAAAGTACTGAAGAGTTGTGGCAAAGTCGTGGCAAAGTACTCAAAAGAGTGGCAAAGTGCTGCAAAGTCGTGGCAAAGTACTGAAAAGTGTGGCAAAGTACTGAAAAGTTTGGGCAAAGTGCTGAAAAGTGTGTCAAAGTGCTGCAAAGTCGTGGCAAAGTGCTGAAAAGTGTGGCAAAGTACTGAAAAGTAGTGGCGAAGTGCTGAAAAGTCGTGGCAAAGTACTGAAAAGTGTGGCAAAGTACTGAAAAGTTGTGGCAAAGTCGTGGCAAAGTACTGAAAAGTGTGGCAAAGTACTGAAAAGTTGTGGCGAGTGCTGAAAAGTCGTGGCAATGTACTGAAAAGTGTGGCAAAGTACTGAAAAGTTGTGGCAAAGTGCTGAAAAGTCGTGGCAAAGTCGTGGCAAAGTACTGAAAAGTTGTGGCAAAGTGCTGAAAAGTCGTGGCAAAGTACTGAAAAGTGTGGCAAAGTACTGAAGAGTTGTGGCAAATTCGTGGCAAAGTACTGAAAAGAGTGGCAAAGTGCTGCAAAGTCGTGGCAAAGAACTGAAAAGTGTGGCAAAGTACTGAAAAGTTGTGGCAAAGTACTGAAAAGTGTGGCAAAGTACTGAAAAGTAGTGGCGAAGTGCTGAAAAGACGTGGCAAAGTACTGAAAAATGTAGCAAAGTACTGAAAAGTTGTGGCAAAGTCGTGGCAAAGTACTGAAAAGAGTGGCAAAGTACTGAAAAGTTGTGGCAAAGTCGTGGCAAAGTACTGAAAAGTGTGGCAAAGTACTGAAATGTTGTGGCGAAGTGCTGAAACGTCGTGGCAAAGTACTGAAAAGTGTGGCAAAGTACTGAAAAGTAGTGGCAAAGTGCTGAAAAGTGTGGCAAAGTACTGAAAAGTTGTGGCAAAGTGCTGAAAAGTGTGGCAAAGTACTGAAAAGTTGTGGCAAGTGCTGAAAAGTAGTAGCAATGTACTGAAAAGTCGTGGCAAAGTACTGAAAAGTGTGGCAAAGTACTGAAGAGTTGTGGCAAAGTCGTGGCAAAGTACTGAAAAGAGTGGCAAAGTGCTGCAAAGTCGTGGCATGGTACTGAAAAGTGTGGCAAAGTACTGAAAAGTTGTGGCAAAGTGCTGAAAAGTGTGGCAAAGTGCTGCAAATTCGTGGCAAAGTGCTGAAAAGTGTGGCAAAGGACTGAAAAGTTGTGGCAAAGTGCTGAAAAGTGTGGCAAAGTACTGAAAAGTAGTGGCGAAGTGCTGAAAAGTCGTGGCAAAGTACTGAAAAGTGTGGCAAAGTACTGAAAAGTTGTGGCAAAGTCGTGGCAAAGTACTGAAAAGAGTGGCAAAGTACTGAAAAGTTGTGGCAAAGTCGTGGCAAAGTACTGAAAACTGTGGCAAAGTACTGAAAAGTTGTGGCGAAGTGCTGAAAAGTCGTGGCAATGTACTGAAAAGTGTGGCAAAGTACTGAAAAGTTGTGGCAAAGTGCTGAAAAGTCGTGGCAAAGTCGTGGCAAAGTACTGAAAAGTGTGGCAAAGTACTGAAAAGTTGTGGCAAAGTGCTGAAAAGTGTGGCAAAGTGCTGCAAAGTCGTGGCAAAGTACTGAAAAGTGTGGCAAAGTACTGAAAAGTTGTGGCAAAGTACTGAAAAGTGTGGCAAAGTACTGAAAAGTAGTGGCGAAGTGCTGAAAAGTCGTGGCAAAGTACTGAAAAGTGTGGCAAAGTACTGAAAAGTTTGGGCAAAGTGCTGAAAAGTGTGGCAAAGTGCTGCAAAGTCGTGGCAAAGTGCTGAAAAGTGTGGCAAAGTACTGAAAAGTTGTGGCAAAGTGCTGAAAAGTCGTGGCAAAGTCGTGGCATACTGAAAAGTTGTGGCAAAGTGCTGAAAAGTCGTGGCAAAGTACTGAAAAAGTGTGGCAAAGTACTGAAGAGTTGTGGCAAATTCGTGGCAAAGTACTGAAAAGAGTGGCAAAGTGCTGCAAAGTCGTGGCAAAGAACTGAAAAGTGTGGCAAAGTACTGAAAAGTTGTGGCAAAGTACTGAAAAGTGTGGCAAAGTACTGAAAAGTAGTGGCGAAGTGCTGAAAAGACGTGGCCAAAGTACTGAAAAATGTAGCAAAGTACTGAAAAGTTGTGGCAAAGTCGTGGCAAAGTACTGAAAAGAGTGGCAAAGTACTGAAAAGTTGTGGCAAAGTCGTGGCAAAGTACTGAAAAGTGTGGCAAAGTACTGAAATGTTGTGGCGAAGTGCTGAAACGTCGTGGCAAAGTACTGAAAAGTGTGGCAAAGTACTGAAAAGTAGTGGCAAAGTGCTGAAAAGTGTGGCAAATTACTGAAAAGTTGTGGCAAAGTGCTGAAAAGTGTGGCAAAGTACTGAAAAGGTTGTGGCAAGTGCTGAAAAGTAGTAGCAATGTACTGAAAAGTCGTGGCAAAGTACTGAAAAGTGTGGCAAAGTACTGAAGAGTTGTGGCAAAGTCATGGCAAAGTACTGAAAAGAGTGGCAAAGTGCTGCAAAGTCGTGGCATGGTACTGAAAAGTGTGGCAAAGTACTGAAAAGTTGTGGCAAAGTGCTGAAAAGTGTGGCAAAGTGCTGCAAATTCGTGGCAAAGTGCTGAAAAGTGTGGCAAAGGACTGAAAAGTTGTGGCAAAGTGCTGAAAAGTGTGGCAAAGTACTGAAAAGTAGTGGCGAAGTGCTGAAAAGTCGTGGCAAAGTACTGAAAAGTGTGGCAAAGTACTGAAAAGTTGTGGCAAAGTCGTGGCAAAGTACTGAAAAGAGTGGCAAAGTACTGAAAAGTTGTGGCAAAGTCGTGGCAAAGTACTGAAAACTGTGGCAAAGTACTGAAAAGTTGTGGCGAAGTGCTGAAAAGTCGTGGCAATGTACTGAAAAGTGTGGCAAAGTACTGAAAAGTTGTGGCAAAGTGCTGAAAAGTCGTGGCAAAGTCGTGGCAAAGTACTGAAAAGTGTGGCAAAGTACTGAAAAGTTGTGGCAAAGTGCTGAAAAGTGTGGCAAAGTGCTGCAAAGTCGTGGCAAAGTACTGAAAAGTGTGGCAAAGTACTGAAAAGTTGTGGCAAAGTACTGAAAAGTGTGGCAAAGTACTGAAAAGTAGTGGCGAAGTGCTGAAAAGTCGTGGCAAAGTACTGAAAAGTATTGCAAAGTACTGAAAAGTTTGGGCAAAGTGCTGAAAAGTGTGGCAAAGTGCTGCAAAGTCGTGGCAAAGTGCTGAAAAGTGTGGCAAAGGACTGAAAAGTTGTGGCAAAGTGCTGAAAAGTGTGGCAAAGTACTGAAAAGTAGTGGCGAAGTGCTGAAAAGTCGTGGCAAAGTACTGAAAACTGTGGCAAAGTACTGAAAAGTTGTGGCAAAGTCATGGCAAAGTACTGAAAAGTGTGGCAAAGTACTGAAAAGTTGTGGCGAGTGCTGAAAAGTCGTGGCAATGTACTGAAAAGTGTGGCAAAGTACTGAAAAGTTGTGGCAAAGTGCTGAAAAGTCGTGGCAAAGTCGTGGCAAAGTACTGAAAAGTTGTGGCAAAGTGCTGAAAAGTCGTGGCAAAGTGCTGCAAAGTCGTGGCAAAGAACTGAAAAGTGTGGCAAAGTACTGAAAAGTTGTGGCAAAGTACTGAAAAGTGTGGCAAAGTACTGAAATGTTGTGGCGAAGTGCTGAAACGTCGTGGCAAAGTACTGAAAAGTGTGGCAAAGTACTGAAAAGTAGTGGCAAAGTGCTGAAAAGTGTGGCAAAGTACTGAAAAGTTGTGGCAAAGTGCTGAAAAGTGTGGCAAAGTACTGAAAAGTTGTGGCAAAGTGCTGAAAAGTAGTGGCAAAGTACTGAAAAGCTGTGGCAAAGTACTGAAAAATGTGGCAAAGTACTGAAGAGTTGTGGCAAAGTCGTGGCAAAGTACTGAAAAGAGTGGCAAAGTGCTGCAAAGTCGTGGCATGGTACTGAAAAGTGTGGCAAAGTACTGAAAAGTTGTGGCAAAGTGCTGAAAAGTGTGGCAAAGTGCTGCAAATTCGTGGCAAAGTGCTGAAAAGTGTGGCAAAGGACTGAAAAGTTGTGGCAAAGTGCTGAAAAGTGTGGCAAAGTACTGAAAAGTAGTGGCGAAGTGCTGAAAAGTCGTGGCAAAGTACTGAAAAGTGTGGCAAAGTACTGAAAAGTTGTGGCAAAGTCGTGGCAAAGTACTGAAAAGAGTGGCAAAGTACTGAAAAGTTGTGGCAAAGTCGTGGCAAAGTACTGAAAAGTGTGGCAAAGTAATGAAATTTTGTGGCGAAGTGCTGAAAAGTCGTGGCAAAGTACTGAAAAGTGTGGCAAAGTGCTGAAAAGTAGTGGCAAAGTGCTGAAAAGTGTGGCAAAGTACTGAAAAGTTGTGGCAAAGTGCTGAAAAGTGTGGCAAAGTACTGAAAAGTTGTGGCAAAGTGCTGAAAAGTAGTGGCAAAGTACTGAAAAGTCGTGGCAAAGTAATGAAAAGTGTGGCAAAGTACTGAAGAGTTGTGGCAAAGTCGTGGCAAAGTACTCAAAAGAGTGGCAAAGTGCTGCAAAGTCGTGGCAAAGTACTGAAAAGTGTGGCAAAGTACTGAAAAGTTTGGGCAAAGTGCTGAAAAGTGTGTCAAAGTGCTGCAAAGTCGTGGCAAAGTGCTGAAAAGTGTGGCAAAGGACTGAAAAGTAGTGGCGAAGTGCTGAAAATTCGTGGCAAAGTACTGAAAAGTGTGGCAAAGTACTGAAAAGTTGTGGCAAAGTCGTGGCAAAGTACTGAAAAGTGTGGCAAAGTACTGAAAAGTTGTGGCGAGTGCTGAAAAGTCGTGGCAATGTACTGAAAAATGTGGCAAAGTACTGAAAAGTTGTGGCAAAGTGCTGAAAAGTCGTGGCAAAGTCGTGGCAAAGTACTGAAAAGTTGTGGCAAAGTGCTGAAAAGTCGTGGCAAAGTACTGAAAAGTGTGGCAAAGTACTGAAGAGTTGTGGCAAATTCGTGGCAAAGTACTGAAAAGAGTGGCAAAGTGCTGCAAAGTCGTGGCAAAGAACTGAAAAGTGTGGCAAAGTACTGAAAAGTTGTGGCAAAGTACGAAAAGTTGTGGCAAAGTACTGAAAAGTGTGGCAAAGTACTGAAAAGTAGTGGCGAAGTGCTGAAAAGTCGTGGCAAAGTACTGAAAAATGTAGCAAAGTACTGAAAAGTTGTGGCAAAGTCGTGGCAAAGTACTGAAAAGAGTGGCAAAGTACTGAAAAGTTGTGGCAAAGTCGTGGCAAAGTACTGAAAAGTAGTGGCAAAGTGCTGAAAAGTGTGGCAAAGTACTGAAAAGTTGTGGCAAAGTGCTGAAAAGTGTGGCAAAGTACTGAAAAGTTGTGGCAAGTGCTGAAAAGTAGTAGCAATGTACTGAAAAGTCGTGGCAAAGTACTGAAAAGTGTGGCAAAGTACTGAAGAGTTGTGGCAAAGTCGTGGCAAAGTACTGAAAATAGTGGCAAAGTGCTGCAAAGTCGTGGCATGGTACTGACAAGTGTGGCAAAGTACTGAAAAGTTGTGGCAAAGTGCTGAAAAGTGTGGCAAAGTGCTGCAAATTCGTGGCAAAGTGCTGAAAAGTGTGGCAAAGGACTGAAAAGTTGTGGCAAAGTGCTGAAAAGTGTGGCAAAGTACTGAAAAGTAGTGGCGAAGTGCTGAAAAGTCGTGGCAAAGTACTGAAAAGTGTGGCAAAGTACTGAAAAGTTGTGGCAAAGTCGTGGCAAAGTACTGAAAAGAGTGGCAAAGTACTGAAAAGTTGTGGCAAAGTCGTGGCAAAGTACTGAAAACTGTGGCAAAGTACTGAAAAGTTGTGGCGAAGTGCTGAAAAGTCGTGGCAATGTACTGAAAAGTGTGGCAAAGTACTGAAAAGTTGTGGCAAAGTGCTGAAAAGTCGTGGCAAAGTCGTGGCAAAGTACTGAAAAGTGTGGCAAAGTACTGAAAAGTTGTGGCAAAGTGCTGAAAAGTGTGGCAAAGTGCTGCAAAGTCGTGGCAAAGTACTGAAAAGTGTGGCAAAGTACTGAAAAGTGTGGCAAAGTACTGAAGAGTTGTGGCAAAGTCGTGGCAAAGTACTGAAAAGAGTGGCAAAGTGCTGCAAAGTCGTGGCATGGTACTGAAAAGTGTGGCAAAGTACTGAAAAGTTGTGGCAAAGTGCTGAAAAGTGTGGCAAAGTGCTGCAAATTCGTGGCAAAGTGCTGAAAAGTGTGGCAAAGGACTGAAAAGTTGTGGCAAAGTGCTGAAAAGTGTGGCAAAGTACTGAAAAGTAGTGGCGAAGTGCTGAAAAGTCGTGGCAAAGTACTGAAAAGTGTGGCAAAGTACTGAAAAGTTGTGGCAAAGTCGTGGCAAAGTACTGAAAAGAGTGGCAAAGTACTGAAAAGTTGTGGCAAAGTCGTGGCAAAGTACTGAAAAGTGTGGCAAAGTAATGAAATTTTGTGGCGAAGTGCTGAAAAGTCGTGGCAAAGTACTGAAAAGTGTGGCAAAGTGCTGAAAAGTAGTGGCAAAGTGCTGAAAAGTGTGGCAAAGTACTGAAAAGTTGTGGCAAAGTGCTGAAAAGTGTGGCAAAGTACTGAAAAGTTGTGGCAAAGTGCTGAAAAGTAGTGGCAAAGTACTGAAAAGTCGTGGCAAAGTACTGAAAAGTGTGGCAAAGTGCTGCAAAGTCGTGGCAAAGTACTGAAAAGTGTGGCAAAGTACTGAAAAGTTTGGGCAAAGTGCTGAAAAGTGTGTCAAAGTGCTGCAAAGTCGTGGCAAAGTGCTGAAAAGTGTGGCAAAGGACTGAAAAGTAGTGGCGAAGTGCTGAAAAGTCGTGGCAAAGTACTGAAAAGTGTGGCAAAGTACTGAAAAGTTGTGGCAAAGTCGTGGCAAAGTACTGAAAAGTGTGGCAAAGTACTGAAAAGTTGTGGCGAGTGCTGAAAAGTCGTGGCAATGTACTGAAAAGTGTGGCAAAGTACTGAAAAGTTGTGGCAAAGTGCTGAAAAGTCGTGGCAAAGTCGTGGCAAAGTACTGAAAAGTTGTGGCAAAGTGCTGAAAAGTCGTGGCAAAGTACTGAAAAGTGTGGCAAAGTACTGAAGAGTTGTGGCAAATTCGTGGCAAAGTACTGAAAAGAGTGGCAAAGTGCTGCAAAGTCGTGGCAAAGAACTGAAAAGTGTGGCAAAGTACTGAAAAGTTGTGGCAAAGTACTGAAAAGTGTGGCAAAGTACTGAAAAGTAGTGGCGAAGTGCTGAAAAGACGTGGCAAAGTACTGAAAAATGTAGCAAAGTACTGAAAAGTTGTGGCAAAGTCGTGGCAAAGTACTGAAAAGAGTGGCAAAGTACTGAAAAGTTGTGGCAAAGTCGTGGCAAAGTACTGAAAAGTGTGGCAAAGTACTGAAATGTTGTGGCGAAGTGCTGAAACGTCGTGGCAAAGTACTGAAAAGTGTGGCAAAGTACTGAAAAGTAGTGGCAAAGTGCTGAAAAGTGTGGCAAAGTACTGAAAAGTTGTGGCAAAGTGCTGAAAAGTGTGGCAAAGTACTGAAAAGTTGTGGCAAGTGCTGAAAAGTAGTAGCAATGTACTGAAAAGTCGTGGCAAAGTACTGAAAAGTGTGGCAAAGTACTGAAGAGTTGTGGCAAAGTCGTGGCAAAGTACTGAAAAGAGTGGCAAAGTGCTGCAAAGTCGTGGCATGGTACTGAAAAGTGTGGCAAAGTACTGAAAAGTTGTGGCAAAGTGCTGAAAAGTGTGGCAAAGTGCTGCAAATTCGTGGCAAAGTGCTGAAAAGTGTGGCAAAGGACTGAAAAGTTGTGGCAAAGTGCTGAAAAGTGTGGCAAAGTACTGAAAAGTAGTGGCGAAGTGCTGAAAAGTCGTGGCAAAGTACTGAAAAGTGTGGCAAAGTACTGAAAAGTTGTGGCAAAGTCGTGGCAAAGTACTGAAAAGAATGGCAAAGTACTGAAAAGTTGTGGCAAAGTCGTGGCAAAGTACTGAAAACTGTGGCAAAGTACTGAAAAGTTGTGGCGAAGTGCTGAAAAGTCGTGGCAATGTACTGAAAAGTGTGTCAAAGTACTGAAAAGTTGTGGCAAAGTGCTGAAAAGTCGTGGCAAAGTCGTGGCAAAGTACTGAAAAGTGTGGCAAAGTACTGAAAAGTTGTGGCAAAGTGCTGAAAAGTGTGGCAAAGTGCTGCAAAGTCGTGGCAAAGTACTGAAAAGTGTGGCAAAGTACTGAAAAGTTGTGGCAAAGTACTGAAAAGTGTGGCAAAGTACTGAAAAGTAGTGGCGAAGTGCTGAAAAGTCGTGGCAAAGTACTGAAAAGTGTGGCAAAGTACTGAAAAGTTGTGGCAAAGTCGTGGCAAAGTACTGAAAAGAGTGGCAAAGTACTGAAAAGTTGTGGCAAAGTCGTGGCAAAGTACTGAAAAGTGTGGCAAAGTACTGAAATTTTGTGGCGAAGTGCTGAAAAGTGTGGCAAAGTACTGAAAAGTAGTGGCAAAGTGCTGAAAAGTGTGGCAAAGTACTGAAAAGTTGTGGCAAAGTGCTGAAAAGTGTTGCAAAGTACTGTAAAGTTGTGGCAAAGTGCTGAAAAGTAGTGGCAAAGTACTGAAAAGTCGTGGCAAAGTACTGAAAAGTGTGGCAAAGTACTGAAGAGTTGTGGCAAAGTCGTGGCAAAGTACTGAAAAGAGTGGCAAAGTGCTGCAAAGTCGTGGCAAAGTACTGAATACAGTGGCAAAGTACTGAAAAGTTATGGCAAAGTGCTGAAAAGTGTGGCAAAGTGCTGCAAAGTCGTGGCAAAGTGCAGAAAAGTGTGGCAAAGGACTGAAAAGTTGTGGCAAAGTGCTGAAAAGTGTGGCAAAGTACTGAAAAGTAGTGGCGAAGTGCTGAAAAGTCGTGGCAAAGTACTGAAAAGTGTGGCAAAGTACTGAAAAGTTGTGGCAAAGTCGTGGCAAAGTACTGAAAAGAGTGGCAAAGTACTGAAAAGTTGTGGCAAAGTCGTGGCAAAGTACTGAAAAGTGTGGCCAAGTACTGAAGAGTTGTGGCAAATTCGTGGCAAAGTACTGAAAAGAGTGGCAAAGTGCTGCAAAGTCGTGGCAAAGAACTGAAAAGTGTTGCAAAGTACTGAAAAGTTGTGGCAAAGTACTGAAAAGTGTGGCAAAGTACTGAAAAGTAGTGGCGAAGTGCTGAAAAGACGTGGCAAAGTACTGAAAAATGTAGCAAAGTACTGAAAAGTTGTGGCAAAGTCGTGGCAAAGTACTGAAAAGTTGTGGCAAAGTCGTGGCAAAGTACTGAAAAGTGTGGCAAAGTACTGAAATGTTGTGGCGAAGTGCTGAAACGTCGTGGCAAAGTACTGAAAAGTGTGGCAAAGTACTGAAAAGTAGTGGCAAAGTGCTGAAAAGTGTGGCAAAGTACTGAAAAGTTGTGGCAAAGTGCTGAAAAGTGTGGCAAAGTACTGAAAAGTTGTGGCAAGTGCAGAAAAAGTAGTAGCAATGTACTGAAAAGTCGTGGCAAAGTACTGAAAAGTGTGGCAAAGTACTGAAGAGTTGTGGCAAAGTCGTGGCAAAGTACTGAAAAGAGTGGCAAAGTGCTGCAAAGTCGTGGCATGGTACTGAAAAGTGTGGCAAAGTACTGAAAAGTTGTGGCAAAGTGCTGAAAAGTGTGGCAAAGTGCTACAAATTCGTGGCAAAGTGCTGAAAAGTGTGGCAAAGGACTGAAAAGTTGTGGCAAAGTGCTGAAAAGTGTGGCAAAGTACTGAAAAGTAGTGGCGAAGTGCTGAAAAGTCGTGGCAAAGTACTGAAAAGTGTGGCAAAGTACTGAAAAGTTGTGGCAAAGTCGTGGCAAAGTACTGAAAAGAGTGGCAAAGTACTGAAAAGTTGTGGCAAAGTCATGGCAAAGAACTGAAAACTGTGGCAAAGTACTGAAAAGTTGTGGCGAAGTGCTGAAAAGTCGTGGCAATGTACTGAAAAGTGTGGCAAAGTACTGAAAAGTTGTGGCAAAGTGCTGAAAAGTCGTGGCAAAGTCGTGGCAAAGTACTGAAAAGTGTGGCAAAGTACTGAAAAGTTGTGGCAAAGTGCTGAAAAGTGTGGCAAAGTGCTGCAAAGTCGTGGCAAAGTACTGAAAAGTGTGGCAAAGTACTGAAAAGTTGTGGCAAAGTACTGAAAAGTGTGGCAAAGTACTGAAAAGTAGTGGCGAAGTGCTGAAAAGTCGTGGCAAAGTACTGAAAAGTGTGGCAAAGTACTGAAAAGTTGTGGCAAAGTCGTGGCAAAGTACTGAAAAGAGTGGCAAAGTACTGAAAAGTTGTGGCAAAGTCGTGGCAAAGTACTGAAAAGTGTGGCAAAGTACTGAAATTTTGTGGCGAAGTGCTGAAAAGTGTGGCAAAGTACTGAAAAGTAGTGGCAAAGTGCTGAAAAGTGTGGCAAAGTACTGAAAAGTTGTGGCAAAGTGCTGAAAAGTGTTGCAAAGTACTGTAAAGTTGTGGCAAAGTGCTGAAAAGTAGTGGCAAAGTACTGAAAAGTCGTGGCAAAGTACTGAAAAGTGTGGCAAAGTACTGAAGAGTTGTGGCAAAGTCGTGGCAAAGTACTGAAAAGAGTGGCAAAATGCTGCAAAGTCGTGGCAAAGTACTGAATACAGTGGCAAAGTACTGAAAAGTTATGGCAAAGTGCTGAAAAGTGTGGCAAAGTGCTGCAAAGTCGTGGCAAAGTGCTGAAAAGTGTGGCAAAGGACTGAAAAGTTGTGGCAAAGTGCTGAAAAGTGTGGCAAAGTACTGAAAAGTAGTGGCGAAGTGCTGAAAAGTCGTGGCAAAGTACTGAAAAGTGTGGCAAAGTACTGAAAAGTTGTGGCAAAGTCGTGGCAAAGTACTGAAAAGAGTGGCAAAGTACTGAAAAGTTGTGGCAAAGTCGTGGCAAAGTACTGAAAAGTGTGGCAAAGTACTGAAAAGTTGTGGCGAGTGCTGAAAAGTCGTGGCAATGTACTGAAAAGTGTGGCAAAGTACTGAAAAGTTGTGGCAAAGTGCTGAAAAGTCGTGGCAAAGTCGTGGCAAAGTACTGAAAAGTGTGGCAAAGTACTGAAATGTTGTGGCGAAGTGCTGAAACGTCGTGGCAAAGTACTGAAAAGTGTGGCAAAGTACTGAAAAGTAGTGGCAAAGTGCTGAAAAGTGTGGCAAAGTACTGAAAAGTTGTGGCAAAGTGCTGAAAAGTGTGGCAAAGTACTGAAAAGTTGTGGCAAAGTGCTGAAAAGTAGTGGCAAAGTACTGAAAAGTCGTTGCAAAGTACTGAAAAGTGTGGCAAAGTACTGAAGAGTTGTGGCAAAGTCGTGGCAAAGTACTGAAAAGAGTGGCAAAGTGCTGCAAAGTCGTGGCATGGTACTGAAAAGTGTGGCAAAGTTCTGAAAAGTTGTGGCAAAGTGCTGAAAAGTGTGGCAAAGTGCTGCAAATTCGTGGCAAAGTGCTGAAAAGTGTGGCAAAGGACTGAAAAGTTGTGGCAAAGTGGTGAAAAGTGTGGCAAAGTACTGAAAAGTAGTGGCGAAGTGCTGAAAAGTCGTGGCAAAGTACTGAAAAGTGTGGCAAAGTACTGAAAAGTTGTGGCAAAGTCGTGGCAAAGTACTGAAAAGAGTGGCAAAGTACTGAAAAGTTGTGGCAAAGTCGTGGCAAAGTACTGAAAACTGTGGCAAAGTACTGAAAAGTTGTGGCGAAGTGCTGAAAAGTCGTGGCAATGTACTGAAAAGTGTGGCAAAGTACTGAAAAGTTGTGGCAAAGTGCTGAAAAGTCGTGGCAAAGTCGTGGCAAAGTACTGAAAAGTGTGGCAAAGTACTGAAAAGTTGTGGCAAAGTGCTGAAAAGTCGTGGCAAAGTACTGAAAAGTGTGGCAAAGTACTGAAGAGTTGTGGCAAATTCGTGGCAAAGTACTGAAAAGAGTGGCAAAGTGCTGCAAAGTCGTGGCAAAGAACTGAAAAGTGTGGCAAAGTACTGAAAAGTTGTGGCAAAGTACTGAAAAGTGTGGCAAAGTACTGAAAAGTAGTGGCGAAGTGCTGAAAAGACGTGGCAAAGTACTGAAAAATGTAGCAAAGTACTGAAAAGTTGTGGCAAAGTCGTGGCAAAGTACTGAAAAGAGTGGCAAAGTACTGAAAAGTTGTGGCAAAGTCGTGGCAAAGTACTGAAAAGTGTGGCAAAGTACTGAAATGTTGTGGCGAAGTGCTGAAACGTCGTGGCAAAGTACTGAAAAGTGTGGCAAAGTACTGAAAAGTAGTGCCAAAGTGCTAAAAAGTGTGGCAAAGTACTGAAAAGTTGTGGCAAAGTGCTGAAAAGTGTGGCAAAGTACTGAAAAGTTGTGGCAAAGTGATGAAAAGTAGTAGCAAAGTACTGAAAAGTCGTGGCAAAGTACTGAAAAGTGTGGCAAAGTACTGAAGAGTTGTGGCAAAGTCGTGGCAAAGTACTGAAAAGAGTGGCAAAGTGCTGCAAAGTCGTGGCATGGTACTGAAAAGTGTGGCAAAGTACTGAAAAGTTGTGGCAAAGTGCTGAAAAGTGTGGCAAAGTGCTGCAAATTCGTGGCAAAGTGCTGAAAAGTGTGGCAAAGTACTGAAAAGTTGTGGCAAAGTCGTGGCAAAGTACTGAAAAGAGTGGCAAAGTACTGAAAAGTTGTGGCAAAGTCGTGGCAATGTACTGACAAGTGTGGCAAAGTACTGAAAAGTTGTGGCAAAGTGCTGAAAAGTCGTGGCAAAGTCGTGGCAAAGTACTGAAAAGTGTGGCAAAGTACTGAAAAGTTGTGGCAAAGTGCTGAAAAGTGTGGCAAAGTGCTGCAAAGTCGTGGCAAAGTACTGAAAAGTGTGGCAAAGTACTGAAAAGTTGTGGCAAAGTACTGAAAAGTGTGGCAAAGTACTGAAAAGTAGTGGCGAAGTGCTGAAAAGTCGTGGCAATGTACTGAAAAGTGTGGCAAAGTACTGAAAAGTTGTGGAAAAGTCGTGGCAAAGTACTGAAAAGAGTGGCAAAGTACTGAAAAGTTGTGGCAAAGTCGTGGCAAAGTACTGAAAAGTGTGGCAAAGTACTGAAATTTTGTGGCGAAGTGCTGAAAAGTGTGGCAAAGTACTGAAAAGTAGTGGCAAAGTGCTGAAAAGTGTGGCAAAGTACTGAAAAGTTGTGGCAAAGTGCTGAAAAGTGTTGCAAAGTACTGTAAAGTTGTGGCAAAGTGCTGAAAAGTAGTGGCAAAGTACTGAAAAGTCGTGGCAAAGTACTGAAAAGTGTGGCAAAGTACTGAAGAGTTGTGGCAAAGTCGTGGCAAAGTACTGAAAAGAGTGGCAAAGTGCTGCAAAGTCGTGGCAAAGTACTGAATACAGTGGCAAAGTACTGAAAAGTTATGGCAAAGTGCTGAAAAGTGTGGCAAAGTGCTGCAAAGTCGTGGCAAAGTGCTGAAAAGTGTGGCAAAGGACTGAAAAGTTGTGGCAAAGTGCTGAAAAGTGTGGCAAAGTACTGAAAAGTAGTGGCGAAGTGCTGGAAAGTCGTGGCAAAGTACTGAAAAGTGTGGCAAAGTACTGAAAAGTTGCGGCAAAGTCGTGGCAAAGTACTGAAAAGAGTGGCAAAGTACTGAAAAGTTGTGGCAAAGTCGTGGCAAAGTACTGAAAAGTGTGGCAAAGTACTGAAAAGTTGTGGCGAGTGCTGAAAAGTCGTGGCAATGTACTGAAAAGTGTGGCAAAGTACTGAAAAGTTGTGGCAAAGTGCTGAAAAGTCGTGGCAAAGTCGTGGCAAAGTACTGAAAAGTGTGGCAAAGTACTGAAATGTTGTGGCGAAGTGCTGAAACGTCGTGGCAAAGTACTGAAAAGTGTGGCAAAGTACTGAAAAGTAGTGGCAAAGTGCTGAAAAGTGTGGCAAAGTACTGAAAAGTTGTGGCAAAGTGCTGAAAAGTGTGGCAAAGTACTGAAAAGTTGTGGCAAAATGCTGAAAAGTAGTGGCAATGTACTGAAAAGTCGTTGCAAAGTACTGAAAAGTGTGGCAAAGTACTGAAGAGTTGTGGCAAAGTCGTGGCAAAGTACTGAAAAGAGTGGCAAAGTGCTGCAAAGTCGTGGCATGGTACTGAAAAGTGTGGCAAAGTTCTGAAAAGTTGTGGCAAAGTGCTGAAAAGTGTGGCAAAGTGCTGCAAATTCGTGGCAAAGTGCTGAAAAGTGTGGCAAAGTACTGAAAAGTAGTGGCAAAGTGCTGAAAAGTGTGGCAAAGTACTGAAAAGTTGTGGCAAAGTGCTGAAAAGTGTTGCAAAGTGCTGTAAAGTTGTGGCAAAGTGCTGAAAAGTAGTGGCAAAGTACTGAAAAGTCGTGGCAAAGTGCTGAAAAGTGTGGCAAAGGACTGAAAAGTTGTGGCAAAGTGGTGAAAAGTGTGGCAAAGTACTGAAAAGTAGTGGCGAAGTGCTGAAAAGTCGTGGCAAAGTACTGAAAAGTGTGGCAAAGTACTGAAAAGTTGTGGCGAAGTGCTGAAAAGTCGTGGCAATGTACTGAAAAGTGTGGCAAAGTACTGAAAAGTTGTGGCAAAGTGCTGAAAAGTCGTGGCAAAGTCGTGGCAAAGTACTGAAAAGTGTGGCAAAGTACTGAAAAGTTGTGGCAAAGTGCTGAAAAGTGTGGCAAAGTGCTGCAAAGTCGTGGCAAAGTACTGAAAAGTGTGGCAAAGTACTGAAAAGTTGTGGCAAAGTACTGAAAAGTGTGGCAAAGTACTGAAAAGTAGTGGCGAAGTGCTGAAAAGTCGTGGCAAAGTACTGAAAAGTGTGGCAAAGTACTGAAGAGTTGTGGCAAAGTCGTGGCAAAGTACTGAAAAGAGTGGCAAAGTGCTGCAAAGTCGTGGCAAAGTACTGAATACAGTGGCAAAGTACTGAAAAGTTGTGGCAAAGTGCTGAAAAGTGTGGCAAAGTGCTGCAAAGTCGTGGCAAAGTGCTGAAAAGTGTGGCAAAGGACTGAAAAGTTGTGGCAAAGTGCTGACAAGTGTGGCAAAGTACTGAAAAGTAGTGGCGAAGTGCTGAAAAGTCGTGGCAAAGTACTGAAAAGTGAGGCAAAGTACTGAAAAGTTGTGGCAAAGTCGTGGCAAAGTACTGAAAAGTGTGGCAAAGTACTGAAAAGTTGTGGCAAAGTCGTGGCAAAGTACTGAAAAGAGTGGCAAAGTACTGAAAAGTTGTGGCAAAGTCGTGGCAAAGTACTGAAAAGTGTGGCAAAGTACTGAAATTTTGTGGCGAAGTGCTGAAAAGTGTGGCAAAGTACTGAAAAGTAGTGGCAAAGTGCTGAAAAGTGTGGCAAAGTACTGAAAAGTTGTGGCAAAGTGCTGAAAAGTGTTGCAAAGTACTGTAAAGTTGTGGCAAAGTGCTGAAAAGTAGTGGCAAAGTACTGAAAAGTCGTGGCAAAGTACTGAAAAGTGTGGCAAAGTACTGAAGAGTTGTGGCAAAGTCGTGGCAAAGTACTGAAAAGAGTGGCAAAGTGCTGCAAAGTCGTGGCAAAGTACTGAATACAGTGGCAAAGTACTGAAAAGTTATGGCAAAGTGCTGAAAAGTGTGGCAAAGTGCTGCAAAGTCGTGGCAAAGTGCTGAAAAGTGTGGCAAAGGACTGAAAAGTTGTGGCAAAGTGCTGAAAAGTGTGGCAAAGTACTGAAAAGTAGTGGCGAAGTGCTGAAAAGTCGTGGCAAAGTACTGAAAAGTGTGGCAAAGTACTGAAAAGTTGTGGCAAAGTCGTGGCAAAGTACTGAAAAGTGTGGCAAAGTACTGAAAAGTTGTGGCAAAGTCGTGGCAAAGTACTGAAAAGAGTGGCAAAGTACTGAAAAGTTGTGGCAAAGTCGTGGCAAAGTACTGAAAAGTGTGGCAAAGTACTGAAAAGTGTGGCAAAGTACTGAAAAGTAGTGGCGAAGTGCTGAAAAGTCGTGGCAATGTACTGAAAAGTGTGGCAAAGTACTGAAAAGTTGTGGAAAAGTCGTGGCAAAGTACTGAAAAGAGTGGCAAAGTACTGAAAAGTTGTGGCAAAGTCGTGGCAAAGTACTGAAAAGTGTGGCAAAGTACTGAAATTTTGTGGCGAAGTGCTGAAAAGTGTGGCAAAGTACTGAAAAGTAGTGGCAAAGTGCTGAAAAGTGTGGCAAAGTACTGAAAAGTTGTGGCAAAGTGCTGAAAAGTGTTGCAAAGTACTGTAAAGTTGTGGCAAAGTGCTGAAAAGTAGTGGCAAAGTACTGAAAAGTCGTGGCAAAGTACTGAAAAGTGTGGCAAAGTACTGAAGAGTTGTGGCAAAGTCGTGGCAAAGTACTGAAAAGAGTGGCAAAGTGCTGCAAAGTCGTGGCAAAGTACTGAATACAGTGGCAAAGTACTGAAAAGTTATGGCAAAGTGCTGAAAAGTGTGGCAAAGTGCTGCAAAGTCGTGGCAAAGTGCTGAAAAGTGTGGCAAAGGACTGAAAAGTTGTGGCAAAGTGCTGAAAAGTGTGGCAAAGTACTGAAAAGTAGTGGCGAAGTGCTGAAAAGTCGTGGCAAAGTACTGAAAAGTGTGGCAAAGTACTGAAAAGTTGCGGCAAAGTCGTGGCAAAGTACTGAAAAGAGTGGCAAAGTACTGAAAAGTTGTGGCAAAGTCGTGGCAAAGTACTGAAAAGTGTGGCAAAGTACTGAAAAGTTGTGGCGAGTGCTGAAAAGTCGTGGCAATGTACTGAAAAGTGTGGCAAAGTACTGAAAAGTTGTGGCAAAGTGCTGAAAAGTCGTGGCAAAGTCGTGGCAAAGTACTGAAAAGTGTGGCAAAGTACTGAAATGTTGTGGCGAAGTGCTGAAACGTCGTGGCAAAGTACTGAAAAGTGTGGCAAAGTACTGAAAAGTAGTGGCAAAGTGCTGAAAAGTGTGGCAAAGTACTGAAAAGTTGTGGCAAAGTGCTGAAAAGTGTGGCAAAGTACTGAAAAGTTGTGGCAAAATGCTGAAAAGTAGTGGCAATGTACTGAAAAGTCGTTGCAAAGTACTGAAAAGTGTGGCAAAGTACTGAAGAGTTGTGGCAAAGTCGTGGCAAAGTACTGAAAAGAGTGGCAAAGTGCTGCAAAGTCGTGGCATGGTACTGAAAAGTGTGGCAAAGTTCTGAAAAGTTGTGGCAAAGTGCTGAAAATTGTGGCAAAGTGCTGCAAATTCGTGGCAAAGTGCTGAAAAGTGTGGCAAAGTACTGAAAAGTAGTGGCAAAGTGCTGAAAAGTGTGGCAAAGTACTGAAAAGTTGTGGCAAAGTGCTGAAAAGTGTTGCAAAGTGCTGTAAAGTTGTGGCAAAGTGCTGAAAAGTAGTGGCAAAGTACTGAAAAGTCGTGGCAAAGTGCTGAAAAGTGTGGCAAAGGACTGAAAAGTTGTGGCAAAGTGGTGAAAAGTGTGGCAAAGTACTGAAAAGTAGTGGCGAAGTGCTGAAAAGTCGTGGCAAAGTACTGAAAAGTGTGGCAAAGTACTGAAAAGTTGTGGCGAAGTGCTGAAAAGTCGTGGCAATGTACTGAAAAGTGTGGCAAAGTACTGAAAAGTTGTGGCAAAGTGCTGAAAAGTCGTGGCAAAGTCGTGGCAAAGTACTGAAAAGTGTGGCAAAGTACTGAAAAGTTGTGGCAAAGTGCTGAAAAGTGTGGCAAAGTGCTGCAAAGTCGTGGCAAAGTACTGAAAAGTGTGGCAAAGTACTGAAAAGTTGTGGCAAAGTACTGAAAAGTGTGGCAAAGTACTGAAAAGTAGTGGCGAAGTGCTGAAAAGTCGTGGCAAAGTACTGAAAAGTGTGGCAAAGTACTGAAGAGTTGTGGCAAAGTCGTGGCAAAGTACTGAAAAGAGTGGCAAAGTGCTGCAAAGTCGTGGCAAAGTACTGAATACAGTAGCAAAGTACTGAAAAGTTGTGGCAAAGTGCTGAAAAGTGTGGCAAAGTGCTGCAAAGTCGTGGCAAAGTGCTGAAAAGTGTGGCAAAGGACTGAAAAGTTGTGGCAAAGTGCTGACAAGTGTGGCAAAGTACTGAAAAGTAGTGGCGAAGTGCTGAAAAGTCGTGGCAAAGTACTGAAAAGTGAGGCAAAGTACTGAAAAGTTGTGGCAAAGTCGTGGCAAAGTACTGAAAAGTGTGGCAAAGTACTGAAAAGTTGTGGCAAAGTCGTGGCAAAGTACTGAAAAGAGTGGCAAAGTACTGAAAAGTTGTGGCAAAGTCGTGGCAAAGTACTGAAAAGTGTGGCAAAGTACTGAAATTTTGTGGCGAAGTGCTGAAAAGTGTGGCAAAGTACTGAAAAGTAGTGGCAAAGTGCTGAAAAGTGTGGCAAAGTACTGAAAAGTTGTGGCAAAGTGCTGAAAAGTGTTGCAAAGTACTGTAAAGTTGTGGCAAAGTGCTGAAAAGTAGTGGCAAAGTACTGAAAAGTCGTGGCAAAGTACTGAAAAGTGTGGCAAAGTACTGAAGAGTTGTGGCAAAGTCGTGGCAAAGTACTGAAAAGAGTGGCAAAGTGCTGCAAAGTCGTGGCAAAGTACTGAATACAGTGGCAAAGTACTGAAAAGTTATGGCAAAGTGCTGAAAAGTGTGGCAAAGTGCTGCAAAGTCGTGGCAAAGTGCTGAAAAGTGTGGCAAAGGACTGAAAAGTTGTGGCAAAGTGCTGAAAAGTGTGGCAAAGTACTGAAAAGTAGTGGCGAAGTGCTGAAAAGTCGTGGCAAAGTACTGAAAAGTGTGGCAAAGTACTGAAAAGTTGTGGCAAAGTCGTGGCAAAGTACTGAAAAGTGTGGCAAAGTACTGAAAAGTTGTGGCAAAGTCGTGGCAAAGTACTGAAAAGAGTGGCAAAGTACTGAAAAGTTGTGGCAAAGTCGTGGCAAAGTACTGAAAAGTGTGGCAAAGTACTGAAATTTTGTGGCGAAGTGCTGAAAAGTGTGGCAAAGTACTGAAAAGTAGTGGCAAAGTGCTGAAAAGTGTGGCAAAGTACTGAAAAGTTGTGGCAAAGTGCTGAAAAGTGTTGCAAAGTACTGTAAAGTTGTGGCAAAGTGCTGAAAAGTAGTGGCAAAGTACTGAAAAGTCGTGGCAAAGTACTGAAAAGTGTGGCAAAGTACTGAAGAGTTGTGGCAAAGTCGTGGCAAAGTACTGAAAAGAGTGGCAAAGTGCTGCAAAGTCGTGGCAAAGTACTGAATACAGTGGCAAAGTACTGAAAAGTTATGGCAAAGTGCTGAAAAGTGTGGCAAAGTGCTGCAAAGTCGTGGCAAAGTGCTGAAAAGTGTGGCAAAGGACTGAAAAGTTGTGGCAAAGTGCTGAAAAGTGTGGCAAAGTACTGAAAAGTAGTGGCGAAGTGCTGAAAAGTCGTGGCAAAGTACTGAAAAGTGTGGCAAAGTACTGAAAAGTTGTGGCAAAGTCGTGGCAAAGTACTGAAAAGAGTGGCAAAGTACTGAAAAGTTGTGGCAAAGTCGTGGCAAAGTACTGAAAAGTGTGGCAAAGTACTGAAAAGTTGTGGCGAGTGCTGAAAAGTCGTGGCAATGTACTGAAAAGTGTGGCAAAGTACTGAAAAGTTGTGGCAAAGTGCTGAAAAGTCGTGGCAAAGTCGTGGCAAAGTACTGAAAAGTGTGGCAAAGTACTGAAATGTTGTGGCGAAGTGCTGAAACGTCGTGGCAAAGTACTGAAAAGTGTGGCAAAGTACTGAAAAGTAGTGGCAAAGTGCTGAAAAGTGTGGCAAAGTACTGAAAAGTTGTGGCAAAGTGCTGAAAAGTGTGGCAAAGTACTGAAAAGTTGTGGCAAAGTGCTGAAAAGTAGTGGCAATGTACTGAAAAGTCGTTGCAAAGTACTGAAAAGTGTGGCAAAGTACTGAAGAGTTGTGGCAAAGTCGTGGCAAAGTACTGAAAAGAGTGGCAAAGTGCTGCAAAGTCGTGGCAAAGTACTGAAAAGTGTGGCAAAGGACTGAAAAGTTGTGGCAAAGTGGTGAAAAGTGTGGCAAAGTACTGAAAAGTAGTGGCAAAGTGCTGAAAAGTGTGGCAAAGTGCTGAAAAGTGTGGCAAAGTGCTGCAAATTCGTGGCAAAGTGCTGAAAAGTGTGGCAAAGGACTGAAAAGTTGTGGCAAAGTGGTGAAAAGTGTGGCAAAGTACTGAAAAGTAGTGGCAAAGTGCTGAAAAGTGTGGCAAAGTACTGAAAAGTTGTGGCAAAGTGCTGAAAAGTGTTGCAAAGTGCTGTAAAGTTGTGGCAAAGTGCTGAAAAGTAGTGGCAAAGTAATGAAAAGTCGTGGCAAAGTGCTGAAAAGTGTGGCAAAGGACTGAAAAGTTGTGGCAAAGTGGTGAAAAGTGTGGCAAAGTACTGAAAAGTAGTGGCGAAGTGCTGAAAAGTCGTGGCAAAGTACTGAAAAGTGTGGCAAAGTACTGAAAAGTTGTGGCGAAGTGCTGAAAAGTCGTGGCAATGTACTGAAAAGTGTGGCAAAGTACTGAAAAGTTGTGGCAAAGTGCTGAAAAGTCGTGGCAAAGTCGTGGCAAAGTACTGAAAAGTGTGGCAAAGTACTGAAAAGTTGTGGCAAAGTGCTGAAAAGTGTGGCAAAGTGCTGCAAAGTCGTGGCAAAGTACTGAAAAGTGTGGCAAAGTACTGAAATTTTGTGGCGAAGTGCTGAAAAGTGTGGCAAAGTACTGAAAAGTAGTGGCAAAGTGCTGAAAAGTGTGGCAAAGTACTGAAAAGTTGTGGCAAAGTGCTGAAAAGTGTTGCAAAGTACTGTAAAGTTGTGGCAAAGTGCTGAAAAGTAGTGGCAAAGTACTGAAAAGTCGTGGCAAAGTACTGAAAAGTGTGGCAAAGTACTGAAGAGTTGTGGCAAAGTCGTGGCAAAGTACTGAAAAGAGTGGCAAAGTGCTGCAAAGTCATGGCAAAGTACTGAATACAGTGGCAAAGTACTGAAAAGTTATGGCAAAGTGCTGAAAAGTGTGGCAAAGTGCTGCAAAGTCGTGGCAAAGTGCTGAAAAGTGTGGCAAAGGACTGAAAAGTTGTGGCAAAGTGCTGAAAAGTGTGGCAAAGTACTGAAAAGTAGTGGCGAAGTGCTGAAAAGTCGTGGCAAAGTACTGAAAAGTGTGGCAAAGTACTGAAAAGTTGCGGCAAAGTCGTGGCAAAGTACTGAAAAGAGTGGCAAAGTACTGAAAAGTTGTGGCAAAGTCGTGGCAAAGTACTGAAAAGTGTGGCAAAGTACTGAAAAGTTGTGGCGAGTGCTGAAAAGTCGTGGCAATGTACTGAAAAGTGTGGCAAAGTACTGAAAAGTTGTGGCAAAGTGCTGAAAAGTCGTGGCAAAGTCGTGGCAAAGTACTGAAAAGTGTGGCAAAGTACTGAAATGTTGTGGCGAAGTGCTGAAACGTCGTGGCAAAGTACTGAAAAGTGTGGCAAAGTACTGAAAAGTAGTGGCAAAGTGCTGAAAAGTGTGGCAAAGTACTGAAAAGTTGTGGCAAAGTGCTGAAAAGTGTGGCAAAGTACTGAAAAGTTGTGGCAAAGTGCTGAAAAGTAGTGGCAATGTACTGAAAAGTCGTTGCAAAGTACTGAAAAGTGTGGCAAAGTACTGAAGAGTTGTGGGAAAGTCGTGGCAAAGTACTGAAAAGAGTGGCAAAATGCTGCAAAGTCGTGGCATGGTACTGAAAAGTGTGGCAAAGTTCTGAAAAGTTGTGGCAAAGTGCTGAAAAGTGTGGCAAAGTGCTGCAAATTCGTGGCAAAGTGCTGAAAAGTGTGGCAAAGGACTGAAAAGTTGTGGCAAAGTGGTGAAAAGTGTGGCAAAGTACTGAAAAGTAGTGGCAAAGTGCTGAAAAGTGTGGCAAAGTACTGAAAAGTTGTGGCAAAGTGCTGAAAAGTGTTGCAAAGTGCTGTAAAGTTGTGGCAAAGTGCTGAAAAGTAGTGGCAAAGTACTGAAAAGTGTGGCAAAGTGCTGCAAAGTCGTGGCAAAGTGCTGAAAAGTGTGGCAAAGGACTGAAAAGTTGTGGCAAAGTGCTGAAAAGTGTGGCAAAGTGCTGCAAAGTCGTAGCAAAGTGCTGAAAAGTGTGGCAAAGGACTGAAAAGTGTGGCAAAGTACTGAAAAGTAGTGGCAAAGTGCTGAAAAGTGTGGCAAAGTACTGAAAAGTTGTGGCAAAGTGCTGAAAAGTGTTGCAAAGTACTGTAAAGTTGTGGCAAAGTGCTGAAAAGTAGTGGCAAAGTACTGAAAAGTCGTGGCAAAGTACTGAAAAGTGTGGCAAAGTACTGAAGAGTTGTGGCAAAGTCGTGGCAAAGTACTGAAAAGAGTGGCAAAGTGCTGCAAAGTCATGGCAAAGTACTGAATACAGTGGCAAAGTACTGAAAAGTTATGGCAAAGTGCTGAAAAGTGTGGCAAAGTGCTGCAAAGTCGTGGCAAAGTGCTGAAAAGTGTGGCAAAGGACTGAAAAGTTGTGGCAAAGTGCTGAAAAGTGTGGCAAAGTACTGAAAAGTAGTGGCGAAGTGCTGAAAAGTCGTGGCAAAGTACTGAAAAGTGTGGCAAAGTACTGAAAAGTTGCGGCAAAGTCGTGGCAAAGTACTGAAAAGAGTGGCAAAGTACTGAAAAGTTGTGGCAAAGTCGTGGCAAAGTACTGAAAAGTGTGGCAAAGTACTGAAAAGTTGTGGCGAGTGCTGAAAAGTCGTGGCAATGTACTGAAAAGTGTGGCAAAGTACTGAAAAGTTGTGGCAAAGTGCTGAAAAGTCGTGGCAAAGTCGTGGCAAAGTACTGAAAAGTGTGGCAAAGTACTGAAATGTTGTGGCGAAGTGCTGAAACGTCGTGGCAAAGTACTGAAAAGTGTGGCAAAGTACTGAAAAGTAGTGGCAAAGTGCTGAAAAGTGTGGCAAAGTACTGAAAAGTTGTGGCAAAGTGCTGAAAAGTGTGGCAAAGTACTGAAAAGTTGTGGCAAAGTGCTGAAAAGTAGTGGCAATGTACTGAAAAGTCGTTGCAAAGTACTGAAAAGTGTGGCAAAGTACTGAAGAGTTGTGGCAAAGTCGTGGCAAAGTACTGAAAAGAGTGGCAAAATGCTGCAAAGTCGTGGCATGGTACTGAAAAGTGTGGCAAAGTTCTGAAAAGTTGTGGCAAAGTGCTGAAAAGTGTGGCAAAGTGCTGCAAATTCGTGGCAAAGTGCTGAAAAGTGTGGCAAAGGACTGAAAAGTTGTGGCAAAGTGGTGAAAAGTGTGGCAAAGTACTGAAAAGTAGTGGCAAAGTGCTGAAAAGTGTGGCAAAGTACTGAAAAGTTGTGGCAAAGTGCTGAAAAGTGTTGCAAAGTGCTGTAAAGTTGTGGCAAAGTGCTGAAAAGTAGTGGCAAAGTACTGAAAAGTCGTGGCAAAGTGCTGAAAAGTGTGGCAAAGGACTGAAAAGTTGTGGCAAAGTGGTGAAAAGGGTGGCAATGTACTGAAAAGTA